>NC_143021.1:128164352-128491852 GCF_055824585.1 Amblyomma mixtum
GACAGTAGGGTTTGGGACGTACCACGTTTGTGACAATGTGCGAAAGAATCAAGCGCTATTGCTTTTGCAAAACGTATGAATACGCATAAGATCTAAAAATGATCGAAGCACTTGAAGCGAGAACTACTGTAGATGAATGGATCTTTCGCAAGGCCTGAAAAGAGGAGAGTGTGCCCCTCTTTTTGTTTATACCATGTGTAAAAATAAAGCTGAACTCACGTTAACCGGAAAACCAGCGTTCCTAAGCGTCTGAACCGGCCCCTGGAAGAATGTCTCAGCCCTATGGGCGCACGATGTCCGCAATGAAGCCTATAGAGATGAAGTCGCTATTCCCGCCTTGACCAACTGGTTGCCGAAAGTTGTCTTGAACTTTTCTTTTCCATTGATGCAGCGAATGCCCGTCTTCGAAAACCGGCGGGGCGTGGATGCAGTAAAGCTCACTAAACGCACTGTCAAACCGTTATAAATATCTGGGCGTCACACTAACAAATAGCCTAAACTGGAACACTGACATAACTAACGTACGTGACCCAGTCTTTCGGAAACTTTGCCTTCTCCGTCGTAAATTGAAGCACGCCCCCGCCGAAACTAAACTTTTAGCTTATACATCATTAATAAGACCAAAACTTGAATACGCATGAGTAGTATGGTACCCTTATACCAAAACTAACATTGACGCTATCGAAAGAATCCAGCGTAAGGCAGTCAGGTTTATTTTTTCTAAGTACCGTACAACTGATTCTCCGATAGTGCTAATGAAACAACATGGAATACCGACACTGGAACGTAGAAGAAAAATTCAGCGCTTAAAATTCATGTTCCTTCTTAAATATAACCTTCGGCTGCCGCGGTGGCTCAGTGGCTATGGTGCTCGGCTGCTGACCCAAAAGACGCGGGTTCGATCCCGGCCGCGGCGGCTAGAATTTCTTTGGAGGAGAAATTCTACAGGCCCGCGTACTGTGCAATGTCAGTGCACGTTAAAGAACCCCAGGTGGTCGAAATTTCCGGGGCCCTTCACTACGGCGTCTCTCATAGCCTTAGTCGCTTTGGGACGTTAAACCCCACAAACCAAACCAATTATAACCTTCTTGCTCTAACTCCTGACCCATACATAACACTACTTACGGCACGCCGAACATTGACACGATGACTCTCTAACGCCATACAGCATCAGAGCTAATGTTTTTAAATACTCTTTTTTTCCTCGCACGATAACAGATTGGACCAACTTACCTGTGCCTCTTCTAACCAGCATTGATTCAATGGAAACCTTGAATTGCTCTTATATGTTTTTGTTGTGAGCTTTTTGGTTGCCCAAACTGATGGTGTTTTTTCCTTGCTGCATGTTTGACATTTCATTTATGGATATTTTATTAATCAGCTTTCTTCTGTCTGTATATGCTTATGACTTTCCCAAATGAAGAGCTCGGTTTGCATTGCGTTTAGTCCTTGTTTTGCTCATATTCTATTGCCCAAAGAACAAGTGTTTTGAGATTATTATTTGTTATCTTCGTTCTGTATACTGATGTCATATGTACGCGCCTACTGCTTGGGCCGTAAAGGCTTGCAGTATTGAATAAATAAATAAATAAAACCTATCGACCATACCGCGAAAACGGAAAAATTACGGCACCTGAAGCCTGAGAAGCACAAAGAGCTCACAGCGCTCAGTAAGCAGGTTGTAGAAATGGGGGAAATGGAGAAGGGCAGCGGGCCGCGCGCCTGAGATTCGACGATCATTGGTGCACCTGCGTCAAAGATTTGCTTCTCCGAAGCCATTGTATCGATCGACGAAACGCACCATGCGGCCCTCCCTATAGAAGGAAACAGTGTTCACCATCTTTTATGCGGCGGTCGACAGCGCTGGCCGTAGGCGATAATCTCATTGTCTAACGTCAAGAGGTCCTGAAAGCGTTTCCTGCAGTTAGAAATCGGTAATTTAAGCGGCAAATGATGAGAGGAGGTTTCTTGGGGATTAGGCGAAACATGCGTTTCAGAGAGTGCTTCCAAAGGGAAAAATCATTCCTTCGTTACAGCCAATATTTCGCCATAACGAGGTCTTACAGGACTGCGAATTTTTTTAATACATTGAGGGACCATTTGCAGTTCTAGGAAATAGGCTATCATTCGTGGTATTTTGAAGTATTTTAAAAGTAATATTTGAAAACCTGGTAATCATAGATAATGTGTAGTAATGTCCACCATTATTAGATAAAAAGTTTTGAATATTGAAATATTGTAATGTAGTGTCGTGGAAATATTGAAAATAACGGTTCATTCTCCCATCTGTCCCATCGAGGAGTTAAGATTGTCATATGAAAGAAAATGGGAACGTTTTTGACCATTGCAAAAACGTTAATAGCAGACGAAGCAAAGCCTGCCGATGGGACCTGTTTGGAGATATCGGTTGTTATAGTGAAACCTTCCTATATATGAGAAAATTATTGCGTGAAGAGTTGCTGGCCATGAAAATAATTACTGGCGATGTTCATGAAAAACTTCTCCTAGGTAACATTTCCAGTCGAATGATGTACTGCGAAAAAGTGATATTACGTAAGAAATATTTGTACGAGGCAATGTGTATTCCACTATTTTACCCTTACGGCATACATAATTAAAAGCAACAGAAATACTTTATATTTCGTATTCACCGGCATGTGCGTCAACTTCGCTGAGTTCCCGAGGTTCTGGGAATTCTTTAAGAACTTTTTGAATGCCATCTTAGTGATATAACACGCAAACATATCTGCGATGGTGTGACGATCAAAGTTGGGATAATCGTTATCTTGTAGAAGGCACGGTGGGCACTCGAGAAGAGAAGGACATTTCTCATGCTTTGGTTTCGTAGAGTGAATTCTCGTAAACGCAATAACACCTGTAGAAAGGACTCGGCTTACAGGGTTACCTCAAATATTCTTGTTTTGGTTTAAAAATAAGCGAAGAGAACAAGAGCTCCTGAACTTGCAATATTGTACGAACCCTTAAAAGAGATAATCAAGTCTGGATGTGCTGAGAGTGGACCCGTCTTTAGCAAGCACTGTCTACTCTCTCTGCTGTTCTCGTGACTCACACTATTACCACTACTGCAAAGAAAGATGACCCAGACACAAACATCCTAAATGTGTGGGCTCTTCCTCGCCAGGCGGAACAGTATGCTTCAGTCACCATGATGACCCCTCGGCTCTTCCAGCTTTTCACCTGACTACCGCACGTGCGCGGCACTATGCAAAGCTATAAAGCAGGCAACCCGTGGATGCATGGTGCGTCTGCCTGTCCTCTACGCTGGGCAATCGACATCTTTGGAGTGTGTTTCATGCCATGGAGCGCCCTTCTCAGGTTGCAAATTACACAGAGAGCATTCGCCTCGCGCTGAATCTGGATGGGGATACATTTGCACAACAAGCGGCCCGCCAGTTTTTTCCACACCATAACTGCACCTCTACATCTCTTCCTGACTTGTCGGTTGCAGAGCCCTCCGATGATATTACATCTTACCTAACCATGGCAGAGCTGCTGGCATGTACTGAACGCCTCGAAACTGCCCCTTCTCCCGGGCACGACGGCACACACAACTCCCAATTCCGTAACTTGGAAGGGACTGCTTTTCAAACGCTACTTGACACTTCCAGCGAAGAAGATTTCATCTTCTTGTGGTGTTGATGAGGTTAATTCAAAATTTTTGAAGAACACTGAAGTATATTCATCCGTTATTTTGGCCAGCATTTTTGAACAGTCCCTACAGCACTGCATTTTGCCTCAGGACTGGAAGGTGGGTAAGGTGGTCCCGCTTTTCAAATCCGGTAATGCTCATTCTCCTCTTAATTATAGACCAATCACATTAACCAGCATCCCGTGCAAATTATTAGAGCATATAATGTACTCTAACCTCATAATGTTCCTCGACATAAACTTATTTTTTACTCCTGTCCAACACGGTTTTCGCAAACACTACTGGTGTGAACCACAGCTATTATCTCTTACTAACAGCATAGCGTCTTCTCTAGACCATGGATCAATAATTTATTGCATTTTCCTACATTTCGCAAAAGCCTTCGACAAAGTACCCCATAACCTGCTCCTTCTAAAATTAAGCATTCTGAACATTGACCCCTGCATCATAAAATGGATTGTGTGTTTCCTGTTTAGTCGCTCCCAGTTTGTTACAGCTAACAATATTACTTCATCTACTTCTGTAAAATCCGGTGTCCCACAAGGCTCTGTTCTGGCCCCGTTATTGTTCCTAATGTATATTAATGACCTTCCTGACTGTGTTTCCTCATCCATAAAGCTTTATGCCGATGACTGTGTTCTTTATTGTGAAATCACAAACGCTCATGATGACATACTCCTGCAGTCCGACCTAGACGCGATATCACACTGGTGTAACAATTGGCTTATGACCTTAAATGCCAGTAAATGCAAAATCATGACAATATCCCGCCGTACCAACATGCCTATACCTTACTGCTACAGAATTAACTCCATAGCTCTCGAAAATGTCACATCCTTTAAATATCCCGGAGTTTACGTCACTAACAACATTTCATGGCATGTTCATGTGAAATATATTACGAGCAATGCTAATTACACTCTCGGTTATCTGCGTAGGAACTTATCTCAAGCTAAAAATAATCTCAAAGTAACTTTGTATCAAATATTAATTCGACCGGAACTAGAATATGCCTCCGCAATATGGGACCCAGCACTTTCCACACTAACCGACAACACCGAAGCAATCCAAAAGCGATCAGTGCGCTTCATTCTGTCTAATTATGCCGGTATTACAAGTGTTTCCTTAATGAAATCACAACTAGGTCTACCAAACTTGCACACTCGAAGGAAGATCTCCCGTTTGTGCCTGTTTAGAAAATGTATTTCAAGAACCCTTTACTGAAAAGTGAACTCTTTTCTGAACCTACTTACGTATCAACGCGTGTCGATCAGGCATATAAAGTTCGCGCCCCACACTGCCATGCAAATCTGTTTTCTGACTCTTGCTTGCAAAAACTATAACGGACTGGAACCACCTTCCCTCCTCCACTGCCTATATTCAAGATCCTGTGGCATTCAATGACGCACTAAAATTTTTTTGACTGTCTACCCTGCTTATTTCGTGTTTTTTCTTATCACTCGTTTGCTGTGTCTAGAGCATTTTGTTTCTTTTCTTAGGCCCTGCAACATATGTTTCAATATTTATTTATTTCCAAATACTGCCGGCAGCAGTGCTGCCCAAGCAGGAGTGCTTGCACGCGTTTGCTTTATCTCTCTCTTTTTCAAATTGTTTTGTTGGAATCTTGTTTAACCCTGTAGCCACCCCCTCTGTAACGCCTCCTAAGGCTTGAGGGTAAATAAATAAATAAACAAATAAATAAAGTGAGGCATTCTAGTGTCATGCAGGGAGAGTGGGAGCATTACACTGTGGTTCCAATACCAAAGTCCGGTCAGCCTCCAGTGTCTCTCTGCCCTTCGTCCAATTTCCCTCACACCTAACAACTGCAAGCGTTACGAAAACATTCTCGCCACACGCTTGTCATGACGGCTGGATTCCCATAATTGTTACCCATATTCCCAAATCGCTTTCCCCCCAAAAAAAAAATTGGAACAAAAGTTGTTCTCGTTACTTTGGCTGCTGGCGTGACTCACCATTATCCGCATAGTCACCTTGTTCGAACGGGGATCGCTACACACGTAACAAAGGCACAAGCAAACATACCTGACCCTACCATTCTTGCCTCCTTTCAAACTCTTGGTCTTTCTCACCGCTTTCTCCTATCCATTCACGCCTTTTTAACAAATCGAACCTTCAGTGTGCGTGTCCACAGAAAGCCCTTTGGTAGCTTCACTTCCAACAGAGGAGGGCCTCAATTCTTCGTTATCTCGCCCACTTTACTTAATGTGGCTTTTATTCCCCTTGTTCGAGACCTGGAGGCCATCCTTTTTATCCATGTGCTTGCGTGTGCCGATGATACAGACACAGCTCAGAAGGGGAGAAAGTAGAAGTGCCTCGCCATCTTGCTTGCGGCCGCTCGGCAGCCTCGAGCAGTTCTTCTGTCCTCGATTGCGTGGCGAGTAATATTCGTAACAAATCTGGTGGAGGTGCTGGATGTGCTTTCAGATCCGCGTAGGCGACCGACCAGCACAGATCTCACCCCAGTACACCGCTCAGCAGCGCCACGGCCGTCATCTAAGTGGCGTGTCCCCTGAGTCCGGACTCCTTTCGGCATCAACAAGGGCGACCCAACCTTGGTCTTCGGAGGAACCAGCTGCCATGGCAACTGAGACCAGGCTCTCGGCGCAAATCCTCTGTTACCAGCCACGAACACCCCCGTCGTTTCATGGCGGCGTGTTCGAGGACGCCGAGGATTGACTCGAGATCTTCGAGCACGTTGCCCGTTATAATGGCTTGAGCGATGCCCATAAGCCCCCAATGACTATTTTGCGCTTGAAGGGTGGGCTCGGTCATGGTTCAAAACCATGAAGCCTCGTTTGCACCCTGGCACGCCTTCAGCCGCAATCTGATAACCACTTTCTGGAATGCAGTTCGTCGAGAGCGAGCAGAAGCTGCGTTACACTCGCACGACCAGCGCCACAACGAGAGTGTGCGCATGTAGTACGAGGACATGACCCGCCTTTCTTAAACGCGCGGATCATAATATGACTCAAGACAAGAAGCTTCGCTACCTCATACGAAGTATCAAGCAAGAGCTTTTCGCTGGACTTGTGCGCAGCCCACCGTGCACTGCGGCAGAGTTTCTCTTCGAGACGGCCACTATGGAAAAGACGCTGGAACAGCGAGCCCGTCAATACAATCACGACGTCAACACCTTTGAGCCTGATCCCTCCTCTATGCCTCTCGGTAGCGACGCGACCTTTCTACGCGTGCTGGTCAGGCCTGTAGTCAGAGAGGAACTGCAGGCCTTCCGAATGCCGTCCGATCCGCCATCTTTCCCGCCACTGAGTGAAGCCGTCCGGGTCGAGGGGCGCCTGGCAGCACAGCAGCACCAAATTTCTCAGGTTCCTCGCCGGCTTGATGCACGGTCCACTTATACGATCGTTCTACGTAAGGCCTCTGGGTACGACCTCAATGCCGCGACTCCAGCAATGCTCCCGCCGAGCTCCGCTCGTGGCCACGCTCCACCAGCCTACCAGCGACCCAGATAGAGTGAAGTGTGGCGTGCCACGGATCGTCAGCGCCTCTACGGGATGCTAGGTGCTTTTCTTCCTTGGATCTCAAAAACGGATACTCTCCGATAGAGGTTTACTAGCGAGACCGCGAGAAAACTGCTTTTGTGGCGCCTGATGGTCTATACAAATTTAAGGACCCCCCGTTTGGTCTTTGCTCAGTGCCGGCCACCTTCCAACGCATGATGAAAACTGTCTTGACTGGGCTCAAGTGGCAGACGTGCCTCGTATACCCGGATTATGTCGTCATTTTCTCGCCCACCTTCGAGCAACACTTCCAGCGGCTGCGCACAGCGCTCCGGGCGCTCCATTGTGCGCAACATACGATCATGGCTGAAAAAAATGATATTTCGGTTTTGAGGAGCTTCGCTTCATCGGGCATCAGCGCGCGGTATTCTCCCAGATCACGACAAGACCGCTGCTGTCGCCAGTTTCCCACGCCCCACTGACAAGAATACTCTTCCACGGTTTTTGGGGCCTGTGCTCTTACTATCGACGATTTGTCTAAGATTTGTACAGAATAACTAAACCCTTTACAGCGCTGACAGTTCTTATGGGGAAGCGACCAAGACGATGCTTTCGTAGAGCTACGCTGCCGCGTGCAACGTCCTCCTACACACGCCTACCTCGATGGCGCCGCAGCAACCGACATACACACCGATGCCAGCAACGTAGGCCTTGGGGCGGTCCTGGTACAGTGGCAGGACGGCGCAGAACGAGTCATCGCTTACGCAAGCCGTACACTTTCGCGCCAGGAATTCAGCTGTTCACCGACTCGGAAAGAATGTGTTGCGCTGATGTGGTCGATCAGTAATTCCGTGCAAAAGTCTACGGCAGACCCTTTCGCGCTGTCAGTGACCACTACTCGTAATGCTGGCTGGCCAGCCTAAAAGACCCATCTGGGTGGTGGGTGAGGTGGAACCTCCGTTTACCGGAGCAATACGAAACGGTCGTGTACAAATCGGGGTGGAAGCATCAATATGAGGATGGTTTATCATGCGCGACACTGGATCTGGCTTCCCCGGGAATCACTGAAGACTTCTCTTTCCTTGGTGCTGTTATCGCAACCGATATAGCGCAGCTTCAAAGGGAGCACCCAGAGTTAGCGCCGCTCATCGCGTACCTTGAAGGCTGCGATGTTCCCCGTGTTGCTCGTGTTTTCCTTCGTGGGCTGAAATCTTTCTTTCTGCAAAATGGCGCCTTCTACAAGACCAACTTTGACAGCAAGGCCGTAACATTTCTGTTCATAGTCCCGCCACAGCTGTGACCCGATATCGTAAGCGCACGCCACGACGAACCATCTGCCGATCAACTGGAAGTCGGACGTACATTTGCAAAGATTCAGAAGAGGTACTGCTGGCCCAGATTACTCCCATCATTGGGGAAATTTCTCAAACCCTGTTGCGAGTGCGAATGCCGTAAGACTCCTCCCTTCAAACCCGCCTGATTTCTTCACCCCATAGCGCCTCCGAAGACGCTTTTCCAACGAAGAGAAATGAACTTGATCGGCCCTTTTCTGAAGTGATCGAGTGGAAAACGTTGGATTGCTGCCGTGGCGGATTATATGACGGGATACGCTGAGACAACGGCGCTTTCAAACGCAACTGCTGTCGAGGTAGCTACGTTTTTTGTACTCAACATCGTGCTGCGTCATGGAGCCCTTGCGGTTATCATCACTGACCGTAGAGCTGCTTTGATGGCCCGCTTTTAGCTCAGGCAGTCCTAGATCTGACCCATACCAGCCATAGGCGTGCTACGGCGTACCACTCAAAGATAAAAGGCTTGATGGAACGCCTCAACAGAACCCTGTCCGGCATTTTCTCCATGTATGTGGATGTGGGGCATAAACCTTGGGCCAAATTTTTCCCATACCTAACATTCGCTTGCAATACGGTCCTGCAGGAGACAACGCGGCTCACACCGCCCTTCCAGCTTGTCTTCGGCCGTCGAGGTATTACTTTTTCGGATGCCGTGTGGTCCGTCGACCCTCTGTGTGACCAAGCGCCTGATCTTGACATCGCCGCTTTCGTTCAGCGGGATGAAGAAGGCCGTCAACTGGCCAGGTAGCGAATACACAGTCAACGGAACGTCGACGCTGACAGCTACAATCTGGGCCGATGATCTGTTAGGTACGAGCCAGGCGACCATGCGTTGGTATGGACACCAGTTCGTCGCCGTGGGTTGTCTGAAAATATATTGCGCCAATACTTCGGTTCGTACCTTGTTCACCGTCGCATTGGCGACGTAACGTACGAAGTTTCATCCGCAACCCCAGCACACCTATCGCTCAGACCACGGCGTTCGGATGTTGTGCATGTTGTTTGTATGAAGCCGTACCATGACCGTCCTGCTGATTGTACTTGAGGCTAAGTGTCGCCGGTTCTGTGTCGTCATACCTGTGCTTAACCTCGCGCATCTAAACCGTATTTCCCACTGCGACACCAGGTCGCATCGAGGCGATGCTGCAGAGGAGGGAGCAATGATACAGCTCAGAGGTGGAGAAATAAGTGCCTCGCCATCTTGCGTGCGGCCGCTCGGCCGCCTGGAGCATTTCTTCTCTCCCGATTGTGTTGCTCTTAATGCTTCTTTAAAACAGCCCAAAAGACAGGGACAAAGATAAAAAAGACACACACAGCGCTGACTTACAATTAAATTTATTCATGAATAATACATGTATATATATACATGGCAAGATGCGAGAAAGGCGGCAAAATGGTAAAACGCGCAAAAAAATTTTGAAAAACCTAATAACGTGTCGCGCGCTTTGCCAAGTACGCCCGTTCTTTTTCAGATAGCGCAAGAGAAGGGGTGCTGAGGCAAAGGTCACCCAGAGCAGATATCCTTTGGGATTCAATTATTTCCCTCGTGGTTCGGTCCATGCTTCTTCTGAAAGTTCGGCACTTATGAAACATCGGTTTACACACTTGCTGATTTTCTTTTGTGCATTCAGAGCAGTGAAGCGGCAGATTGCGGTCTTTGGAGGTAGCCAAATCATTTTTGTGTTCCCTTAATCTGTAGTTGAGGCAACGCCCTGTTTGTCCGACGTATATTTTTCCACAAGATAGTGGAATTTCATAAACTATCCCTTCAGTGCAATCTACATACCTGTTTTGATGATTATTCTTGCATGAAACCCTTGGCTTTGTCGTGGGACTACTCATACGACTAAGAATGGAGAGCTTACACGGGGCGGAAAAGGCTACGCGAACGTCTGAGCGTTGCGCCAGCTTCTTTAGGTTGTGCGAGAATGTATGCATATAGGGAATTATTGCCGTCTTTTTCTGCTTCCTTGATCACACTGTCTCGGGGCTATGTTCGCCTTTTGTTCGTGCTTGAGCAAGGCCTCTGCCACAGATATCTGTAAATGCTTCCCATAGCCTGCTGACGTTAGCCTGAACGACTGACGAGCGAAACTGTAGTATTGTAAGTGCTCGCAAGATTCCTTCAGGGCATTCTTGAAACATGAATTAACGCTAGCTCTCTTAACCAGTTTGGAATGCGCTTATTGAAAATGAAGTAGTGGCTTGTTTGATCGGGGTTCATATGCCCAACAAACGTGGTTGTCAGTAAATACAATCTTTAGATCTAAAAAGCGAATTCGTCCATCTTCCGCAAGTTCGTGCGTCAGAGTTAGTGGTTTAAGACCCTCACGAAAAATGGTGAGTGTATTAAAAACATCATGCTCGTAAAACCCAAAGCTGATGTTAAAGATCACTAAAAAGTCGTCTACAAATCTAAAAACTTTAAACACATTGGTCCCTTCAAGACTGTCGCGCAGTAGTGGGTCATATTTGGCTAAAAGTAAATCACAAAGAATGGGAGCAATGCAGGAACCAATGCAAATTCCTTCTTTTTGGAGATAAAAGCTGTTTTCTAAATTCGCGAAAGTTGAATTTAGATAAATAGTTAAAAGCTCTAAAAATGCACCAACCGATATTCCTGCAGAACTCTGGAAAGCGACCACTCCAACTTGATAAATGCACTCCTCAATGCACTCTACCATCTTATCCTTAGGGAGGGAATAATATAAGTCTTTAATGTCAATGGACATAGCACTCAGCCGCTTATCGTTACAGGAGTTCAGAAATTCAAGGACCTCGTCAGACTTCTTTACCACGAAGGGATCATTAACACGCAAAAGGGCCAGTTTCTCTTGCAAAAACAGAGCTATCGATTTCTGCCATGTTTCATTTCCGGATACTATCACACGGAAAGGACATTCTGGTTTGTGAGTGATATTAAAGACTTATATTATTCCCTCTCTAAGGATATGTTGTTCGAGTGCATTGAGGAGAGCATTGATCAAGTTGGAGTGGTCGCTTTCCAGAATTCTGCAGGAATATCGGTTGGTGCATTTTAGAGCTTCTAACTTTTTATCTAAATTCAACTTTCGCGAATTGGGAAAACAGCTTTTATCTCCAAAAATAAGGAATTTGCATTGGTTCCTGCATTGCTCCCATTCTTTGTGATTTACTTTTAGCCAAATATGACCGATTACTGCGCGACAGTCTTGAAGGGACCAATGTGCTTAAAGTTTTTAGATTTGTAGATGACTTTTTAGTGATTTTTAACATCAGCTCTGGGTTTTATGAGCATGATGTTTTTAATACACTCGCCATTTTTTGTGAGGGTCTTAAACCACTAACTCTGACGCACGAACTTCCATAAGATGGAAGATTTCGCTTTTTAGATCTAAAGATTGTATTTACTGACAACCACATTTGTTGGGCATATGAACTCCGATCCAACAAGCCACTACTTCAATTTCAATCAGCGCATTCCAAACTGGTTAAGAGAGCTATTGTTAATTAATGTTTCAAGAATGCCCTGAAGGAATCTTGCCAACACTTACAAGACTACAGTTTCGCTCGGCAGTCGTTCAGGCTAACGTCAGCAGGCTATCCTAAGCATTTACAGATATCTGTTGCAGAGGCCTTGCTAAAGCACGAACGAAAAGGCGAACATAGCCCCGAGACAGTGTCATCAAGGAAGCAGAAAAAGACGGCAGTAATTCCCTATATGCATAGATTCTCGCACAACCTAAAGAAGCTAGCGCAACGCTCAGACGTTCGCGTAGCCTTTTCCGCCCAGTGTAAGCTCTCCATTCTTAGTTGTATGAGTAGTCCCACGACAAAGCCAAGGGTTGCATGCAAGAATAATCATCAAAACAGGAATGTAGATTGCGCTGAAGGGATAGTTTATGAAATTCCACTATCTTGTGGAAAAATATACGTCGGACAAACACGGCGTTGCCTCAACGACAGATTAAGGGAACACAAAAATGATTTGGCTACCTCCAAAGACCGCAATCTGCCGCTTCACTGCTCTGAATGCACAAAACAAAATCAGCAAGTTTGTAAACCGATGTTTGATAAGTGCCGAACTTTCAGAAGAAGCATGGACCGAACCTCGAGGGAAATAATTGACGCCCGAAGGATATCTGCTCTGGGTGACCTCTGCCTCACGACCCCTTCTCTTGCGCTATCTGAAAAAGAACGGGCCAACTTGGCAAAGCGCGCGACACGTTATTAGTTTTTCAAATTTTTTTGCGCATTTTACCATTTTGCCGCCTTTCGCGCATCTTACCATGTGTATATATACATGTATTTTTCATTAATAAATTTAGTTGTAAGTCAGCGCTGTGTGTGTCTTTTTTATCTGTGTCCTTGTCTTTTGCGCTGTTTTAAAGAATCATGGTTCACCAACTAGCCTGCACGTCCACCCTTGTAAGCTCTTAATGCGTCTATCCATCAGTCGGCCCTCCAGCACGTGCTGGATGTCTTGACATCTGGCCTCCCACCTCTGGGTTGAACGATCCCGCCTACTAAGTGATGTTTCATTCGCACAGTAAATAAATCCGGCTTACAGAAAGATCCTCATTTAAATTTTACTATAGAGAGTTCTCTGATTCCGCTGCTAGAGATTGTTCTTATTCTTAGACTTCTCTTTCATACATCAGGAACTGGCACCCCGTGGCTGACAGCCACCCGTAATTCGTCTCACGCTACTCTAGGTTTGATTCGTAGCATAGCTATACGCTATGGCAGCACGCGCGCTCATACAGCCCGCCAGTTTGTGCGCTCTGTCCTTCAGCCACGGATAATATATGAGGCACAATTTCAACCTCTTACCCGCAGACACTGGGGCTCCCTTGAAGCTATCAATCGTGTGGCTATGCTCGAAAGAGCCTCTATAACCTCATCGTTTGAAGACATTCCCTCAGTGGCCATACTGTCAGCTCAACAATCGCCCCACTGTTTCCCCGTGGGTATCAGCCACGTATCTGCCTTAAGGGTGCATATTGTACACCGATGCATCACATACGGCAGAGCTGGGAGCTACTGGAGTGTATAGTCCCTCCCATCCGCACCTGAACTCTGGCGCGACATATATCGCGGATACGTGCACCCCCCTGGCATGGGAACTTCAGGCCATTTGCAGTGCCATTGCTTCCCTTCCGCTCGTTCCCACATTCAATACAGTTCAACTTTACGCCGATTCCTTCGCCGCCATTAAACAGATTGAGGCTGTTAGACGCATATTCCAGAATGCACAATTAAATCATCTGCTCTGCGAAAAGTACTAATGTTCTGTGCGCTTACACTGCATTCGCGGCTATGCTCGCGGTCCACATAACATTCGAGAAGATGCTATAGCTGACCTTGATGCATAAGCTGACCCGCCAACTTCCCCTATTTCCCCAGATCCGTTCCTGTCCCATGTTTCGGATTCACAAGTTCTCCGCAAGCGAACACGCACTCTAATCATCAGTGTTTGCACCCTCTCCCCCGTAGTCATACTCAGCAGGAAGAAGTATCTGTGCACGGGATCCGGGCAGGGACGGCTCTGACCCCATCTGCCCGTCATCGGTGGCGTGAAAAAAGATGTGCCAGAAACTGACCGGTGCCCTCACTGTGGGGCAGCACCGGACATTTGTGATGTACATCACTTATTAGAGACGTGTCCAGCGACGTTTCCTATTAGAGAGCGGCCCCTCAGGAGTTGGCTATGTGAAGCGGGCTATGAACAATCACTCAACGGCAACCTCTGCGACTACCTTCACGAGACCGGTCTTCACTCCTTTTTTCTTTCTACCCCCCCCCCCCCCCCCCCCCCTGCACCTCATTCCGCCTTTCTCAACTTATGCCTTATGAGACACTTCTGGAAGCATAAGCTGAGAAACTCGGAATGGAGTGCAGCAGACAGAACGTCAAAAAAAGGAGTGAAGATCAGTCTCGCTGAGGTAGTCGCAGAGGTTTTCCGTGAGTGATTGTTGATAGTCTGCTTCACATAGTCGCCTCCGCGGTTCCACCGCAGGCCCAACTCCCTGAGGAGCAGCTTTCTTATAGGAACCGTCGCTGGCCACATCCGCAATAAGTGGCGCACATCAGAAATGTACGGTGCTGCGTCACAGTGAGAGTACTCCTCAGTTGCTAGCACATATTTTTTTCACGCCACTCATGACGTACAAATGGAGTCAGAGCCGTCCCTGCGCGAACCCGCCGCACAGATACCTCCTCCTGCTGAGTAGGACTGCCTCGAGGCACACTTCTAGAAAACTGCTGACCCAAAAGGCGCGAGTTTTATCCCGGCCGCGGCTATCGAATTTCGATGGAGGCCAAATTCTAGAGGCCGCTTGTACTCTACGATGTCAGTGCACGTTAAAGAACCCCAGGTGTCGAAATTTCGGCAGCCCTTCAAAAGAAATACAGACACTTCTAGAAAAATTTTAGAAATATGCAGTGCGGTAAAAACAAGAGAAAGATGACAGCCGCGGTACTCACGTCGAAGTACTTGTTCTCCTCAGAGCGTATGGAAATCGTGTACACCTCGCCCTTTTTTATGGTGTAGCCTGAGTCCCTTTTATTGAGAGAATACGTGTAGTCGCCCTCCTGCTTGCCTGTCTCTACTTTGCCGGATCCTGTGTCGATGCGGGCGTACCAGAACTTTGGGACAATGGCTGTTTTTGTATAGATGCTCATATGACATTCTTGCCTGACCCGAAACGTCATTTTTCATCTTTCGACTTGGTCAGTGACCCAATTTTCATTTGTGAATAAATCTTGCCTGAAAAAAGAAATCCAGCTTTGGCACAGTGCAGAAACGGGAGAAAAAAGTATTAATAAAAAAATAATCCAGTTGATATGCGCAGTCGAGGCCACTTATAAAAGTGTATGTATGGGTAGGCTGGTAGTTAGTAAGTAAAATGAAAAAATATCGCACGAAAGCAAACAGGAGGACTGAGAAGACGCGGAGAATCGTTACTTCTGAAAGCGCTACTCCGAGTACTCTTGTTGGTCCTGTCTTCTTTTGTGCGAGATTTTTTAATGTTCGCTTATTACAATGTGTCGTGACGCGGAGCATGTTCCTTGTGTGCAAAGTTTGCAGCAAGAGTACGCGTTCTTTTGCATTTATTACAAGCATAAAATGCGAACTTATGCACAAGTGATATGTAATTTTTTACACACAAAGCTGTTCTCGCCAATTTCTTGAAAGCACACCCTACCAAGCTACTTTAGCTTGTAGAGAATTTACGCGGCCGCAGTCGAGCAGCAGAACAAGAGGTCCAGAATGACAAGCTTCTCGAACCGAACATCCCGTGCAGTGCTTGTACACCAATCGTGCGCCGCTCAACTTTATTTTCTTCTTTTGCCGGCTATGAACGCCGATTTTAGCGCATCCCCTTTACTGTGTCGCTCTGTGCTACAGGGCCCCCCGCCCAGACGGAACGGCGAAATGTGACGGGGCAGGACTGAGGATGCCTCGGCGGCAGGCAGGTCGACAGATAAGCCAGCAGCATCCGAGGGGATCTCGTGGGGAGGTGTCTCCATGTATGCGGGTTTGAGGCGATCCAAGGAGACTGCCTCTTTACGACCATCCAGTAGGATAGTCACCCTCTTTGTCGTCGTGTTGGGGAGGCGGTACGGGCCGTCGTATGAGGGGGTAAGAGGCGCCTTTACATCGTCTTGCCTTAGAAAAACATGCGTGGAGGACGCAAGGTCTGGTTGTACAATGCCCTGATGGTCGGATTATCAAGGCGGGATTGGGTGCAGGTGTTTAATGGAGTCCTGAAGGCATTGAAGGGACTGCAGTGGCTGGGTTGAGGGAGCCGAAGCAGCGAACAAGTCTCCGGGAAACCGCAGGGGTGCACTGAAGACGTGTGCGGCCGCCGAACAGCCAATGTCACTACGTAGAACGGCGCGTAGGTAAAGAAGCAAAATAGGAAGGTGGTAAGCCCAGTGTCGCGACCCAGCCGTGGAGTGAGGTCAGTCTTAAGCTGAAGATGGAGCCCCTCGACCATGCCTGTTGGCACAGGGATGGCAGGCCATGGTGCGGCAGTGTTTAGTGCCGAGCAGACAGGTGAGGGAAGTGAAAGGGGTTAAATTCGAACTGGCGACCGCGATCCGTGGTAACAATGCCGGGGCAACCGAGGCGGGAAACACATGCTGAAACGAAGGCTTTGGCAACTGTTTCCGCAGTAATGTCCGGAATGGCTACTACTTCGGGTCAACGAGTGTAGCTGTCAATCATGGTGCGAATGTACCGGCAGCCATGAGAGGGAGATA
This sequence comes from Amblyomma mixtum, assembly GCF_055824585.1. Taxonomy (NCBI): domain Eukaryota; kingdom Metazoa; phylum Arthropoda; class Arachnida; order Ixodida; family Ixodidae; genus Amblyomma; species Amblyomma mixtum. The sequence continues at coordinate 128,181,101 of NC_143021.1, forward strand.
GCGGTCCAACCAAGTCCAAATGGACGCGGTCAAAGCGACAACCAGGTGGCAGGAAAGACTAGGGTGGAGTCTTTGTATGGCAGGTAACTTTGGCGGACTGGTAAGCAAGGCACGAGCATGTCCACTGGCGAACGTCGGTGTTTATGCTCTGGAAGACGTACCACTGGGTCTTAGGAAGACGTAGCGCGAAAAACGAGACACAGAAAAGGTGAAGCCAGGACACGAGCCCTTTCTCACGCCTGAATTTTTATTGGAAAGGTTGCCACAATATATACTGTAGATATGGAAGAGGGGAAGGATGATGAAATATAAAACAACAACAACAAAAAAAGAACAAGACGAGGAGAAAAAAGGGCTGGCGGTGAAAGCAAGTACACAGCAACATATAACGCGTGCAGTGATACTTAACAACCGATTCAAAGTACACAATCTCACTTTTTGTCAAGGCGATGGATGCGTCACTAACACACTTTTCCCCTCCTTTCGCGATATGGAAAGCTTCAATAATCTCTCTCGTACGCTGATTATGTGCTTTGCCAAATATGTGCCCACTGTTTGCCGACTAGCCCCGTTTAGCTTACTTCTGTATCACTGGATAACGAGACGCTGTGCGGCTGGGATGCTGGGGTGGCAGATGTCGTGAAGTGAATGGAAAATGGCACGTTAAAAGGCCTCTGGGATGAATGGACGCAGTAGAGCCGATTACATGTGACACCAGAGCAATCTGTCACATGCGGATGAGGCACGAGCTGCAGACGCAGGGTACGGGAATGGTCACGCAGGGCTTGAAGCTCAAGGTCTTCTAGCTGCGCCCGGACCGCACATTCTCAGTTCACAGTAGATATAGACACGCCGATGTAGCTAAAGCGTGAAAGTGCATAGGCTGCCTCATTCTCGATGCGTTTTATGTGCCGAATATCTCCTGTGAACTCCGATCTGTAGGCCAGCTGACGAAGTTCGCGATCGACGTACTTAGAACAGTTCGTACGGAAAACATACGCCAGAGGCTTATGATCCTTCGTTAAAACATTAAGTTAAGTGTTAAGTTAAGTGTGTGTGTATCTTGGTGCTGTGTCTGTTTCTTACCGCTAAGAATATGATTCCTTCAAGCTTATGATCCGTTAAAACGTAAAACGGCTGGCCCTCCAAGAAGTGGCGGTAATGCTGGATGGTGGAGTATATGGCGAGCAACTCACGGCCAAATGCGCTGTAGCGAGTCTCGGCAGGTTGGAGCTTCCGAGGAAAGAAACTCAGTGGGTGTCACTCGGAGTCAATTTTTCTGCGAGACAACAGCATCAATGGCCACGCTGGGAGCATGCACCCGATACCAGTGGGCGCCGAAGTCCTAGGGTGGATGAGAAGGATCGCATCGGCGAGGACTTGGTTTGCAGCCGTGAAAGCGGCCTGAACTTCGGGAGACCAGGAAATTTAGAGGATGAGGATTTGGTTGCGCGAACAAGGTCGGTCAGGGGGTGAGGAAGCTCGGTGCAGTACGGGATAAAGCGCCGTGGAAAATTCACTAGGCCCAGCAACTCGTGGAGCTTGCGTAGGGTAGTCGGTACTGGGAAGTCTTTAACAACTTTGACGTGAGAAGGCAATATTCGAATTTCCTACGCCGGGATATGGTGGCCAGGAACTTGAGCTCAGAAGAGCCGAAGACACATTTCTGGGTGTTGACGACCTTGCAAAATCTTTGAGCCGTTGAAAAAGTTCCCGGAGGTGCCGCTCTTGATCCTGGAGAGTACAACTCGCGACGAGGGTGTCGTGGATGTAGGCGAATGCAGCCGGGAGTCCGCGCGTCACTTCAGCAAAGAATCTTCGCGAAGTTTGTGCTTTGTTGCATATCCCAAAGGGATCCGCAGGTACTCAAACAGGCCGAAGGGTGTAGTGATGGCCGTCTTCGGCATATCGTATGGCACAGATTGACAAGGTCCACTTCACTAAACACCTTGCATCCGTCCAGATGTCCAGTGAAGTCTTGGATGTGTGGAAGGAGATAGCTGTGGTGGCCAGTGTGAGCGTTGAGAGCCCAGTGGGCACCGCACGGACGCCAGGCACCCGGTTCTTTCTTGGGCACCAGATGGAGCGGTGAGGCCCAAGTGCTCAATGAAGTGCGAAAAGTACCCAGCTGGAGCACATGGTCGAATTCCCGTTTAGCAGTAGCTAGACGCTCACCGAAGAGGTGGCGCGGACAAGCTGCGACGGCTGGACCACGGTCGACAATGGGGTGGGTTATACCATGCTCGGGTGGCTGCTGGAGATTACAAGGCTTCGAGACCTCGGGAAAGTCTGCGAGGACTGGGCGTACGGGCATAATGGGATCAGCGTGCGGATTCCATTGGAAGCGACAGCCGATATAACGCCACTGATGGAAATTCGCGTGGTACTGTCGATGAGACGGTGGCGATGCATGCTGAGGTCCAGATGTAAAACCGTCAGGAAGTCGGATCCGAGGATGGGTTGCTGGACGTCGGGGCGAAAGAAGACCCACCCGAAACGTGCGCCACAGGCCAAGGTCCAAGGTGAGGGACCGGAGACCATACGTGGTATGGAGGTTGAGTTGGCCGCGCGGAGAGTAAGTCCAGGTGACTTGGAAGTACGCTCAGCCTTGAAGGATGGCCGTACGCTGACTGCAGCACCAAGTCTACGAGGAAACGCAGGACGGAAATGCGATCCATGACTACGAAAAGACGTCTAGGTTAAAGGGTGAGGTTACATGCCGTCGTGAGTAATCTCGCCGCGGGTTTTCCGACCAGATACATGGTGGAGTCCATTGGTGGGTGCGGTGTTGAAAAGTACGGTCATACCAGGAAATACGCTGACTGCGAAGAATGGAAAAGCGCGAACCTCTCGGCTAAGACGAACGGCGGCGAGGACTTGAGGAGAAGCCGTGCTGGGCATGTGAGGACGTCCGAAGGGCATCGAGAGAAGCGACTAGCTGGCCGATTCGAGTCTGTAACCGTGAAACCACCGAGGAGAAAACTCTTATAGACCGGAATCGCCACTGTATGGAATTTACGTGGGCGCAGTGCAGCACCAGAACAAGAGGTCTAGCACGACAGGCTTCTGGAACCGAACAGCTCGTTCCGTGCGTGCGCACCGATCATGTGCCCTTGAACTTTATGGATCTTAGCACCTCCGCTTTACAGCATCGCTGTGCGCTACAAGCTCACCAGCGTGGTCTTGCCTTTCTGGCCGAGATCTTTTATTGCGAAAGAAATCTACTCCCAAGAACGGCCTTTCGCGTAGCGGCGGCCACTTGGCACGTTTGACCTTTAGCATGACCCCTGACGTCATACCATGCGTAGTGACGTCATAGCATGACGTCATGCCAGGAGCGAAACACGGGCTACCAACTCGGCTCGTCGGGTAACAGCGGCCGCTTGGCACGGCGCGCCGCGCTCCTCCCGCCAGAGGCGCTAGTGAAGTTATGGCGTGACGTAATACGAGAAGCAAGAGACGGGCTAACAAATTGGCTCGTCGGGTAACGGCGGCCGCTTGGCACGGCGCGCCGCGCACTTCCCACTAGAGGCGCTGCACATGAGGTATAAAACACATGCTTTCGCAAACTACCAGGCTTAACGAAAGCTAAGCCCCCGCCAATTTTTTATGTGGATGAACCGCTTTAGGGGAATGATAATACAAAACGTTCGATGCCTTCACAGCATGCAGCTCGGTTGAAAGCCTCGTCTACAATCCTCGACAAAGTTGTAAGGATGCCGTATTGAAGCTCCCGCAGCGCATCTCTGCGCAGACCATGTGTCACAAATTTCGGCGCATTTTTTTAAAACTAAGAAACAAAACGGCGCCGCGCGCACGGTATCTCACCGGTGCGGTCATAAAACGGGGGAGAAGGAAACCCCTGCGTGTGGGTGCCCCTTCCAACACCGCTCGCCGGAAGGAATGAGTCAGCCACGATGCCGATTTCTCTCGAACATCCGAGTCGCTTCTACTCCTAACCGGGGGAAAAGGCTGCAGCCTTGCGTTCACGAAGACATGTCCCCCTCGGTCGTCGGCGACGGCGCCGGGCTAGAACCTTCGCGAAGCGTCTCCCGACTTTGACTAATGAGGACGCGCGGCCGGCGCGGGAAGGAAAGGGGGACTGCACGGCCGACACCGCGTGTATGTGCGAGCCTACTTTGGCCCGTACAACAAACAGACGCGGACCAAGCCTATATAATAAGGGCATTGACCGCTGTCAGATTAGTCAGAGCCGCCGTTAAGCTTCGAAGAAGCGCGCCTGCTTGACTCCCGGGACCACACCACTCGACCAGCAACGTACCAACGAGGCAACGTGCGCCAGTCTGCGAGACAGCATCGTCGTGGACCTCTGGTCGTCGGACTGTCGCAGTGCCCGGTGAACAAATTGTGTTTTGTTTGTTTGCCTCTCTCTTGTGTTAGTGCACTTTAGGTGCAATATTGCCTTTTTATTGTATTGTCTCACGAGTTTAACTTTGCATGAGTTGCATTGTTTTTGTTAATCCCTTTGTATGTGTTTGTGCTAGTGATTGTGAAATCCTCTCTATCGTCTCATTGCTGTATAAAGATTGTTTCGTTTGTGAACCTTTTGGCTACGACCCATTCTCTGGCTTGCGTCCGGCGAAAGCTGGGCACCAAACGACCAAAAACCTCTTGTCACTTGGTAGCTGGTCTCCGCTGAGCTTGCCACGTCTTTGTCGAGGGCATCTCCTTTGAATCCGAGACCTCTACCCCCACACGCTCTAAGGGTGTCTGGGAGCTTCACGCCTAAAAGTGCGCGAAGTTGGGTGACATATATTCTGGCGTCCGCAACAGGACGTTTGTGTTTGTAAGCGCAGAGAGCGGAGAAAGAGTTGGAACGAGTTTACGAAGAGGTCGTAAACAAGGGTTAGCAGTAGCACGGTATTGTGAGGTGCCGCGCCGAAGCGGTTAGTGAGGTTCACCGTGGAGAGGTATTCGTTGCCTTGAGTACAGAGTTCGGTCTCCAAATATAAGTTTAAAGCAGCTACTAGAGGCCGGCATCCAGAAGGGGCTGTCCGGAGCCGGACTGCGTAAATGGGTGGACCAGGAAAGAGAGAGGGCCGAGAAAGAAAATGAGAGAGAACTTGAACTCAAAATGAAGCTCCTTGCCGAGAAACTGGAAGTGCAATATGCTGCGAACTACTCAGCTGAAGTTCATAGCATTAGGGAAGAAAGTAACAGCTTCAGGATAGATGCCAGCAGGTTGCTCCCTAGATTTTATGTAAAAGGGACAATCTGGACGCATTCCTCAAGTGATTCGAAGGGATCGCGGTGAGGCAGAATTGGTCACACAGTGAATGCGCTACCATTCTTAGCACATGTCTGAGCGGTGAAGCACTAAGTGTACTCGGGCGACTGTCTCCTGAAGACGCAGCAAGTTATAGCAAGGTGAAAGCCGCTTTGCTTAAACGATTCCAACTCACCACCGAGGGATTTAGGAACAGGAAAGCCCACAGATGGCGAAACGGCAACCCAATATGACGCGCTATTAAGCCACTATTTCGATCGGTGGACGGAACTGTCGGTAATCGCCCAGGAGTACAGTGCACTCCGCGAGCTGCTCATCAAAGAACAATTCCTGAACAGCTGTCACTTTAACTTGTCGCTGTACCTCAAGGAGAGAAGGGTCAAGGCCCTCTCCGAAATACTATAACTTTCGGACCAATTTCTTGAAGCCCAAGGAGGAACGAATCTGACCAAAATTAAGAATGGAAATTCGGAAAGCGCACAGAAATCCGACAGCCGCGTCGCTGGATCCAGCCCAAAGCCTCCACCGAAATGCTACCTGTGCAACAAGACAGGCCACTACGCGTCTAACTGCCGCAACAGCGCTACGAACCGTGGCCAGACAGCGTGTTTCAAGTGCGGCCAGAAGGGACACAAAGCCGCGGCTTGTTCCATCCCGGGAAAGTCCATTCCCCATGTATCGTGCGTGCGGGCCTCCTCAGGTGATCACCTGGAGGAAGTGGACGAAAACGGCTTTGTCGAGCTGAAGAACGGCAAGAAGGTTCCCGTTGTAAACGCCGTAGTGAACGCGCGGCCCGAAGCCGTAAATCACAGGATGTCTCTCTCGAAAGGGAAGGTAGGACAACGAAAAATTTCACTGTTGCGAGACACCGGAAGCAGTGCTGTCATAATGAAACGAAGATTGTTGCGAGATAAGGACCTCACCGGAACGAAGTCTTGTGCGTCTAGTGGACGGCTCATTCCAACGCTTACCGGAAGCTAGAGTGCATGTACAGACTCCCTACTACAGCGGAAAACTGACTGCACTGTGCATGGAACGTCCCATATACGACCTCATATTGGGTAACATGAAGAGGGCAAAATTTCCCAAGGACCTACACGATAGCCGCGAGGGAGAAAAATCCGAATCCTGCACGTCGGAGCGTCGCAGTGATCGACAGGAGAAAAAGCGGCGAAGGAAGCGCGAGCGGGCTAGCGCAAGAAAGAAAGCAAGAAAAGAATCCCTCAAGAAGAAACGGAAAAATCCAGCGCAGGAACGTTCCGCGCAAGAGAAACCCTCTTCGCAAGAAACGTGCGGGAAGAAAGTAAACAGCTGTGAGAAGCTGGAGGATAAGCCAGTAAGTGGCCGCATCGGAGCACGAATGCCTAAGGAAGGAAGGAAAAGCCAAAGAAGGACACGCGGGAACAACGTGTCTAGAATTTCTGCTAAGTTCAGCGCAAGGCAGACTCAGGAAATGATCCTCGTGCTGATCGGCACATTCCTTCGGCTTTTTTCCTGCCGCACAGCCGAATTCGGGAAGGTGACCAAGAGTGTGTTCGCACCGTTCCTTATTGTGATGCAAGTGCCTTGGAACCTGTCCATTGTATTTCTCGCATGTGCATGTCGCCCCGAAACCTTGCTGTATGCATCGAATATGGCGGAATCTCTCAAAGGAGAAGACGCAGAGGCCAACACTGCTAAAGCGAAATAGTCGCATAAGGAAGAGAGCCACAAGTGCGGCCGAAAGCTTGAGCGAAACAGTCTTGTTCCGAACCCACTGTGTAGGCCAAACCTGGAAGTATAGGCGAAAGTATGCCTCATACTTGTGTGCTTCCTGTATGCAATGTTGTGTTAATGTACTGCCCAATCGCGGCGTGTTTTTATGTGCATTGTGAACATTGCATTTAGTTACGCATGTGGAAACATCATTGTATTAATGTATGCATTTTTCCGTGCAGTTTGTGAGCGCATGCATGTGCACGCGAATTGTACCGCCTAACTGCGGCGTGTTTTCAAGTGCATTCTTGCCATTGCATTGTGTTATGCATGTGGAAACATCATTGTATTGATTTATGTGTTTCGGCATTCGCCGTAGAGTTGGTGAGCGTATGCATGTGCGCGCGAATTTTGTGATTTCTGAATATTGTTGCGCAATATTCTGAAAGGAAGGGGCAGTGTCAAAAGATTCGGCGCATTTAAAAAAAAAGAAACAAAACGGCGCCGCGCGCACGGTATCTCACCGGTGCGGTCATAAAACGGGGGAGAAGGAAACCCCTGCGTGTGGGTGCCCCTTCCACCACCACTCGCCGGAAGGAATCAGTCAGCCCCGACGCCGATTTCTCTCGAACGTCCGAGTCGCTTCTACTGCTAACCAGGGGAAAAGGGCGTAGCCTTGCGTGCACTAATACGAGTCCCCCTCGCACGTCGGTGACGGCGCCGCGCTAGAACCCTCGCGAAGCGTCTCCCCACTCTTACCAATGAGGACGCGTGGCCGGCGCGGGAAGGAAAAGGGGACTGCACGGCCGACACCGCGTGTATGTGCGAGCCTACTTTGGCGCGTAGAACAAACAGACGCGGACCAAACCTATATAATAAGGGCATTGACCGCTGTCAGATTAGTCAGAGCCGCCGTTAAGCTTCGAAGAAGCGCGCCTGCTTAACTCCCGGGACCACACCACTCGACCAGCAACGGACCAACGAGGCAACGTGCGTCAGACTGCGGGACTGCTTCGTAGTGGTCCTCTGGTCGTCGGACTGTCGCAGTGCCCGGTGAACAAATTGTGTTTGTTTGTTTTCTTCTCTCTTGTGTTAGTGCACTTTAGGTGGAATATTGCCTTGGTATTGTATCCTATCTCGAGTTTAACTTTGCACGAGTTGCATTGTTCTGTTCATCACTTTGTATGTGTTTGTACTAGTGATTGTGAAGTCCTCTGTATCGTCTATAAACTTTGTTTTGTTTGTGAACCTTTGGCTCCGACCCATTCTCTGGCTTGCGACCGACGAAAGCTGGGCGCCAAACGACCAAAAACCTCTTGTCACTTCGCAGCTGGTCTCCGCTGAGCCTGCCACGTCTTTGTCGAGGGCGTCTCCTTTGAGTCCGAGACCGCGTCCCCCACACGCTCTAAGTGTGTCTGGGAGCTTCAGGCTAAAAGTGTGGGAAGTTGGGTGACACCGTGTCTTATGTTAGCCTTGCAAAAGGGTACTGTACTTGTATGCAACTCGAGAAGGAAGCGGCTTTTTCCTGACAAAGTACCCCATTCCCGCCAATGGCGTCAGCCGATTCTCATGAACGTGCTAGGCTGAAAATAAATGCAGCGAGTGGCATGACCATGCATGGAGGCGACTATCTCCGAACATGGAAAGAAGCATCTGTCTCCATTCATCTGCCACTCCCGACGATGTCTCGCTAGTAGGCCTATAGCAGCTATAGCAGCTACTTTGACTACGGATAAAACTTGCTCCAGTGGAGCTTCCAGTTCCATGGCGCAACCTGTCCAATAAAAAAGAAGGGACCAGAACTCTGCGTGAGGAGCATCGGTTGCTATTTGATTTCGATCTTCATTACCTGAGGCTCGCTGCGTACTCTCCGCTGTGTGCGCGCTTCCTGCTCACGACCACAGCTTTACAGGCGATGAATCGATTGGGGCGGGAGACGCACCGCAGTTGATTGCGTTGACCGCAGTTCATGCCAAGCTATAGGTACTGAAACTTCCCTAGGTTCTCCCAATCCTAGATCCCCGCCCATGCGCATTAGTTTCAACTACAAAACTGCTCCTGCCTCGCGCTTACGACGCATTTCGCTGCACTGTAAGGCCACTTAGCTAAGCAGTACACACGAGTTGCTTGGCGTTGTAGACTCTCGGCGCGCGCATAGCCGGTGGCCAGGTGAGGTTTCATTGCATATTTATTATTGTTGATTATTGTAACTTTCACGATGCTGTGGCCGTATAACTTGCTGCTAAGAAAATAATCTGTTTTCAAGAGCAAGATAAATAACGTTATATTTCGGTGACCTGCTAGTTTTAACGGGATAGTGTTAACGTTCCGTGTCGTGGAAAAGTTGGCTTCGGCGTCCTTGGCTGTGAACAATAAATCACAACAGAACAAGCAATGATTTAAACTGGGGAACACGTCAGAATGTTCTACCTGACGTGAAACTTCTCAGTGAGGTTTGTGTAACCAGCAGGAACGTTACTGACCCAAAAATAAAAATGGATTAACTTGGGTCGTTGTGGGAACTGTAACCAGATGTATGGGATTGGGACAGGAGAACGCTACGCATAGGCCACGAAGGCTCGTTGGTTGAAGCTGAAAAGAGGCGGGCGTAGTGATTGCGTTGTGGTCTTACAGTCAGTAATGTAACTTAAGAGTTATATACTAATGTGGGCATGAGTAAGTATGAGTATGCTATTTAGGATTTAGGTAATTATTTTTATTTATTTATTACAAATACCTCAAGGGCCCTCGGGTGAGGGCTTTACATGAGGGGTGGGCTAGCAACCTGGTGTTAATAACAGATTTTTTCGATGGCTTTCTTGAAATGGTCCGGGTTTGTATGAAGGGTGGCACTTTTGGGAAGACTGTTCCAGTCACGCGCTGTTTGGATGAAGAAGGAATGAAGATGGGTCACGGTGCGAGCAATGGGGTGGGCAAACGGCATTTTGGTGGCTTGTGCGGGCTGAAGAACGATGAGCAGGCTGGATAGGACAGTTGTACTAAAAGTTATGATGCATTTTGTGGTACAAGCACAGCCTTGCAACTGTACGACGTTGCTTGAGGTTAGGTAGGCATGCATTATTTTTCAGGGAAGTAACACTGGTGGAGTATGAGTAGTTTGAGTAGATGAATCGAACGGTGCTATTTTGGACAAGGTGAATACAGTTAGTTAGGTTAAGTTGAGCGGGGTCTCAGATGGCAGATGCGTATTCTAACTTTGGCCGAATTAATGTTTTATAAACTAATAATTTAACTGCGATGTGAAATAAAAGGCCATAACTTTATGCGCTTCAAAAGCAGGGCTGTGAGACTCGAACAGGGCGAAACCACGTGACCTGTCCTTTGGCGGCCTCACTTGAAAGAGCGCCCCTTACGTGTTACTATCCGGCTGAACGCGGAGGTCGCTCGGGGTTGGCTGATTATTGTTCGTTTGATATGTAGGCGTCGCGGCCGGCAGTGGTGTCGCAGCAAGATTACTGGCCTAAGAAGTGAGTATTTTGTCCTTGTATTATACGCGCAGTTTCCCCCCTTTTTTGAGCGGCCGCCGTGGATAAGTGGTTATGACTCTCGGCTGTTGACCCGAAAGACGCTGGTTGGATCCCGTCTGCGGCGGTCGAATTCGGATTTGGGTGAAATTGAAGAAGCTGATGTAGTGCGCGATGTCAGGGTATATTACAGAAAACCTCAGGTGGCAGAAATTTCTAGAGCCCTTCGCTACGAAGTCCCTCATAGCTAGAGTCGGTTTGAGACGTTAAACTCCCATAAACTAAACAAAGCTAAACTATTACCTTTTAATGAAATGAACAAACTAGCACGCAAAGCGTTCTACTGTAGTCCACTCACTCGTGGCCACTTCTAAGTTGCTGCTCAGAGTGGAGTCTGCGCAATGCGTGTAGCCCCTGTGCCATGGGAGACTCGGGAGCGTTGCATAAGCTGCAATAAGCCGCCAAGATTCAGAGCGCTGACCAGCGTGATAAGCATCGGTAATTGCAGAATGCAGCCGTACGTAAGGTGGAACGCTAAGCCACCTGGCGTCGCTGTCGGGCAAGGCACAGCCTCCTGAAGAACGCAGCATACATTTTAAAAAAGAAACAATAAAGCAGCAGCCCCTTTGGCGATGCCAGATTGTTGACGGAGGAGCTTCCTACTAAGTGTGTGCTAACAAATCAACATCACACATCTAAAGTCAAACAGCTGCTGGAACGCTGTGGCGGGAGAAATTGTGCGCTCGGTCATTCCCATTAATTAGCAGCTCAGAAGTTCTAGTAGGTTTTGTCGTTACTACAGCTCAGTTTTCGAAAACCCCGAAAAAAGTGAACGACTACGCTACTTCTCCCATATTAGGCCCATCTGTAGTCTGCTTTATCTATCTAGAATGCACAATCCACTGCTAGTCGGAAGCGGGTACCGAAACGAGCTGCTTGGTTTGTAAGAAAAAATTGTGATAAAAAATGTCGTATCTATTGAGAGCCCTTTTGCGATCAATAAGCACATCTAAACAACATATTAAGGTTGAAATTAATTGTGTGGACCATCACCAAGCATGAAGACGGAAGGATCGTTGCTTATCGACTTACCATTGCGTTTCACAAGCGCACCATCACTCATAGACAATCCGCGAGATCATCTTTCCCTAAAATCTTTTCGATTTCTTTCTTTTTGCAGCAACACCGTCAAAGTGTCGGAGCGATTCAGCAAATGACGACGAGACATTATCGACTGCAGGCTATGCTGTCGTACACGTTACCTGCGCACTGCTGCTTTTTCTGCTCATTCCACTCTGTACATATTGGTGCTTTCATTTAGCTAGCGTGTATTTTTCCGATAGATAATATTTGACAAACCGCAAATCCTTTCATTTATAGTTTTTTTGTTGGCTATATCCTATTCTATATGCACTGCATATGCCCTCTTGAAAAATGTCCTGTGGAGGGTGAGGGTAAAAGGTGATCGGCTGCTGACCCGAAAAACGCGGATTCGATCGCGGCCGCGGCGGTCGAATTTCGGTGGAGGCGTAATTCTAGAGGCCCGTTTACTGTGCTATGCCAGTGTACGGTAAAGAATTTCAAGTGGTAGAAATTTCCGGAGCCCTTCACTGCGGCGTACCTCATAGCCGGAGTGGATTTGGGACGTTAAACCGCCATAAACGTGAAACAGATCTAGTAAAACAGAATATTTGTTATTTAACGACTGTTTGTTCTTTTTATGTGCTTAAACGTTCCAAAACGACTCAGGCTATGAGAGACGCCGTAGTGGAGGGCTTCGGAAATTTCGACCACCTGGGGTTTTTTAACGGGCACTGACATCGCACAGTACATGGACCTCTAGAATTTCGCCTCCATCGAAATTCGACTGCCGCGGCCAGAATAGAAACCGCCCCTTTCAGTTCAGCAGCCGAGCACCAAAACCACTGAGCCACCGCGGCGGCGCTGAAACGGCTGTCATCAATTTGGATACAACTCAACAACAAAGCAACAAATACCCCTCCCAAGCGACCTTTCAGCCAGAGATGTGTGGTGCTTGTAACGGCCTTCTGGCTCTCACCTCCAAGCTTCGGGGCCTCTGAGAGGTGTCTCGTACCATTTGGTGCTTCTAAAGACAACGCGACTTAGCCTGTGACAGCAATGATTGAACGAAGCGAAAGGCGCGTGCATGCAGCGAGTGGGCACGCAACCCCCTCTCCCCCCTTCACTTATAGCTCACCCGTCCTGCACGAGACGAAAGCTGCCCGAGGCATTTGCAGAAGGTGGTCAATTGATCATATAACGGAGCCGTGCGTCGGTCTTGGTAAGAAGTAGGTATCATAGATGTGGCCGAAAAGGTAATTCTGAAGGGTAATTTTTCTTTGTGGGTTTCGAGCAGGGCGCGTAGGCCCCATCCTTGACTTTGCACTCGAAGCGTATTACTCTTGTTCGGTTGGTTCCTTCGACCATGCTACTGCACGGGGGGTTCACCGGGATGATGTGAAAAACTGTGAAGACTGACTGTCCTTTAGAATGTGCGCAGATCAGCCGGCTGCAAAGCACGGTTCCCGATCAGGAAGAAACTTTTGAGGCTTCTCAGCAGCAAAGATGTTATGTGAAGACTTCATTTACTACGTGTGGATTGTTTCGCTCCAGTGGACAAACGCCCAGATCTAGTCCCTCCTTCATTGAACTCACCGCAGAAGGTAGGAGGAGTCAACTAATGCGTGGAGTGCCTTTCAAGCAGTCGCACGGCGGCTTTGCTTTTGTTTTTTTTCTGGGTTTCCGGGAATAAATAGATTCAGTCATATACAACATAGCTGCAAATTAGGACCCCGCAAAAGAATATGCGCGTGGACTATTTGCTTTCCCCGATCGCTACGTATCACTCCGCCAATGGCAGAGCTGCAAGCCTACACAGGACTGGCTGAAACGCACTCCACGCGTTGGTTGACTCCTACCGTCCGCGGTAAGATAAAAAAAAAGGCAGGAGCCGGGACGTTTGATCCAATTTAAATTAGGGAAATCGGCTGTACAAGACAATAATTTGAGGTTTCTAAGTATGCTCGGAACGTATAGATCCGAGGTTCCGCGGTAGAAAAAAGGAGTTCAGATATCTGTTTGGTGCACCTTTGATGTGAATGACCCGTCAAACGCGGCTAGGGCCGCGTTTGACGAGAAAAGCATCGAATGAGCTCAGTGACCCACAAATACATCAGCAACAAAAACAATAACTGCCGACTCGAACAAGCCGTCTACATAACCCCACCTGGATGACTGGCTTTTTTCCTAAGGCCAGATATGTTCCTCATCGACAGTCTTGCCCGAGCAACCTACTGGGCGAATATTAGGCATCAATGATCTGCAACTAAAGGCTATTTTTCGAATGTTGAAAAATTCGAGTAAAATTAATTTTGTTCGTCCACATTCAGTTAGCATTTATTGGTTTAACGGTATAGCGTGCCATCGTAGTCCGGCTGCAGAAGCCGACGACAGTCCCACTACGCCTGCCAAGCATGCATAGATTTTATTTCGTGGCTGCTTAACTGCATGCCGGGAGCACGCTGTCCCGTTCCCGCCTGGCTGAGCGCGTCCTGTCAAATATATTTGTGGAGACCCGACGACAACTTGCGTCTCCGATTCATCTCCACAAATTTGGTGACCAGGACGTGATGTGGTGCCGGAGGAACAAGGACTCGATGGTGAGGAACCAAAGTTCCGAGTACGATGACCAGAAGGCGCGGAGCTGGAGGGCGGAGACCGCGGACTCATGAGGTGGCAGTGTGAGAGGCGACGGAGACGGTACAGGAGTGGAGGGATCCATGGCCAGGGCTTACACGACGGAAGGTAAGCGGGGTCTCGAGCTCCGGGCAGTGGTAGGCCTAGCGAAGCGGCTGATGCAAGCGCAGGGCCGGAGCAGAGATCGAAGACGCGAGCGAAGTCCGGAGTCACCAAATTTGTGGAGACGGATCGCAGACACCTCCTTTCAGACGCAGTCGCAGACTCAGTCCTTGGGCGTCGCCCCTGCACATGGTGCTCAAAAAGACCGGCGACTGGCGCCCATGCGGCGATTACCGGGCTCTCAACGAGGCCACAGTCGCTGACCGCTATCCGATTCCCCGCATTCAGGATTTTACATCGGCCCTACATGGCTGCACAATGTTCAGTGAAGTCGATCTTGTGAAGGCATACCAGCAGATTCCCGTGGAGCCGTCGGATATCCTGAAGACCGCCATTATTACACCTTTTGGCATGTTTGAATATCTGAGGATGCCTTTCGGTCTTCGCCATACGGCCCAGACTTTTCAGCGCTTTGTCGACCAAGTACTACGCGGCTTGACGTGCTGCTTTGCATGTCTTGACTACATTCTCGTCTTCAGCCCTACGGCGAGGCTCACAAGCTCCAGCTGCGTCAAGTGCTCGCAAGACTAAGCGGCTTTAGTCTTGTGGTCAACGAACCGAAAAGCGAGTTCGGCGTTGCAGAGTAGGACTTTCTCGGGCTTCGCGTCGACGCTCATGTCATTCGCCCCATACCGGCCAGTGTCACCTCCATCATTCAGTTTCCCCGGCCTAGCACCACCCGACAACTGCGCGAATTTCTTGGCCTCGCCAACTATTATCGCCGCTTCATTCCTCGCTGCGCCGCAATACTGCAGCCTCTCCACGACCTTTTCCTTGTTGCTTGGACCCATGCCGCTGACCGCGCATTCGGCGGCATCAAAGCAGCCATTGCCGGCGCGACGCTCCTGTTTGATCCTAAATGTGACGCGCCCACATCCGTCATGGTTCACGCATCGGACACTGCTGTCGGCGTGGTCTTGCAACAGTTCGTCGCTGGTGTTTGGCAGCGTATTGCCTTCTTTTCCAAGAAGCTTGCGCCCCCTGAACGCCGCTACAGCACCTTTGGCCGAGAGCTGCTAGCAATATATTCAGCCGTGAAGCACTTCCGTCATTTTCTCGAGGGACGTACCTTTCATTTCCTCACTGACCACAAACCTCTGACGTCCGCGCTGACGTCCAGCAGCACCTCCAACGCTCCACGCCAAATCAGGCAGCTCGCCTACATTTCCAAATTCGCCTGCGACATTCGTCACGTCAGCGGCAAGTCCAACATAGTTGCTGACACTCTTTCTCGTCCTGCAGTCAATGCGACGGACAATGGAGGCCCAATCATCGACTTCACGGCCATGGCTGCTGCTCAGCGAGCCGATGCCGAGTTGCAATAAGTTGCAACGGTTTCGCACACGCGACACCTCTCTGGAGTTGGAGGACGTCTTGCTCCCTGACTGCGCTGTTCCTCTCGTTTGTGATACGTCAACCGGTCGCCCTCGCCCCTACGTACCTCCACCATACCGACGAACCGTCTTTGATGCCCTCCATTCTTTGGCCCATCCTGGCATCCGCGCAATACAGCGCCTTGTCACGGCTGGCTATGTCTGGCCTCGCATCAACGTTGCCGTTCGCCGCTGGTCGCGCACGTGCCTGAGCTGTCAGCAAAGCAAAGTGCATCAACACACTGCGACTCCGCTTGGCACGTTCCCGTCTCCGGACGCCCGCTTCAGCCATCTACACGTTGACATTGTCGGTCCCTTCCTCCCTGCGGGAACCACCGCTACCTGTTAACCTGCATTGACAGGTTCGCGAGATGGCCTGAAGCCATGCCCCTTCTGGACATAACGGCGGAGTCGATCGCGAGAGCACTCATCACACTGTGGATCAGCCGCTACGGTGTCCCTTGCACCATTACGACTGATCGTGGTCGGCAATTTGACTCCACCTTATTTGCCAACCTATCTCGGCTCCTCGGCGTCAATCACATCAAGACGACCTCTTACCACCCGATTTCCAACGGTGTCATTGAGCGTTTTCACCGGCAGTTCAAAGCTTCGCTTAAAGCGTCCGCTTTTCCTTCGCCATGGATTGAGCGCCTAACCTTCGTTCTGTTTGGTCTCCGCACCGCACTTCGCAGTGACTCTTCTATCTGTGCAGCAGAGCTAACGTTTGGCACTACTCTTCGTGTCCCTGGCGAATTCTTCGAGCCTTCGCTTCGAGATTACGCCTACCGTCTACGTAGCGCTATGAGCACTGTCATTCCACCATGTCAGCGCCAGTATTCTCGTCGTGTCCACGTTCACCCCCCCCCCCCCCCGACTTTCAGCGGTGCACTCACGTCTCTGTTCGCCACCACGCCGTACGCCCGCCCTTAAGGCCACCATACGATGGTCCCTACCAAGT
This sequence comes from Amblyomma mixtum, assembly GCF_055824585.1. NCBI lineage: Eukaryota > Metazoa > Arthropoda > Arachnida > Ixodida > Ixodidae > Amblyomma > Amblyomma mixtum. The sequence goes on from NC_143021.1 coordinate 128,197,742, forward strand.
GCTCCAGCGTGCTCCTAAGCCCTTTCTTATGCTCATCAACTTGCGGGAGGACACAATCTCAGTTGACCGCCTTAAACCTGCTCACTTTGACACCGACGTCATCGCAAACTGTGCCGCTGCATTCCCTCCCGACTGTGCCAGTCCTCGTCGCGTACGATTTGCACCAAGAGCATCCGCTTTTCGCCATTCACACCTTGCTCATGGCTTCATCGCTAGAGGGGGGGGGGGGGGGGGGGGGGGCTGTAGCGTGCCATCGTGGTCCGGCCGCAAAAGAGCACGACAGCCTCAGTACGCCTGCCAAGCACGCGCAGATTGGATTTCATCGCTGCTTAACTGCATGCCGGCGGCACGCTGTCCCATTCTCGCCTGGCTGAGCGCATCCTGTCAAATATATTTGTGGAGACCCGACCACGACCTGTGTCTGCGATTCATCTCCACAACGGGTATTTCTTAAAGTCGCATTTAAACATCGGGTCCTGGAATGAACTAGATATTTTTGCGTGAAAAGGCAGCCGTGTGGGCTACAAGGCACCGCCGTAGTGAGAGGCGGAAAATAAATTTTGATTTGTATTTGCTATGAACAGAAATTTCGTTTCAAAGTTAATTTTTAATTTTTCCGCCATATAAATTTACCCTGCGATTGCGAGCCTGCAGCGCGTAGTTTTGAGGGTTATCTGTATTTTGTGCAAATAATGAATATACACTCGCCAACAAGTTCTTCAAAAGGAAGCAAGACATTTCGGGGTCCGTACAGGTCCCTGCATGGAGCGCTGCATGGAACGACATGTCAAACAGGCTGCATGCATTGAGCAGAATCCACTCTGAGCACCAATGTAGAAGTGGCCACTAGTGAGTGGGCTACAGTAGAACGTTTTGCATGCTAGTTGGTTCATTTCATTAAAAAGTACTAGTTTAGTTTAGTTTATGGGAGTTTAAGGTCCGAAACCAACTCAGGCTATGAGGGACGCCGTAGTGAAGGGCGCCGCAAATTTCGACCACCTCGGGTTCTTTAACGTGCTCTGACTTCGCACTGTATACGAGGCTCTAAAATTTCGGCTCAACCGAAATTCCCTCGCCGCGGCTGGAAGCGAACCCGCGTCTTTCGGGTCAGCTGCCGAGTGCCATGACCACTGTTAGAACGGACGGTGGCAGCCGCACAGGGCATTACCCCCTTACCTTGAGACCAGTGGGCGCCGAACGCGCCAAACCTCCCCGCACGACGACCTCGGAGGGATTATATGCCCTTTCTGGGAAAGGGGTCGGGACGGTCGCGGTGGGACGGGAGATGGGGTTGTCAGGCGGGCCGTCAGTGTGAGAGTGTGTGTGTGGGTCGGTTGGCAGTGTGTGTTGGGAGTGTGTGCTGTGTGGTGGACTTGCCGTGGTCGGTGATGTTAGTGAGCCGCCTTTTCTCATCCATGTAAATAAATGGCGGTTGTTGTGCTATAGAAAAAGAATGTATGTGGTGGCGAGTGATTAAAACGCCGAACGGATCACTTCGTTACTACACTAATTTCTGGTGCCGAAACCCGGCAAAACGATTCTGCAACATCAACGGACCACCAAGATCGACTCATCGGAAGACATGGAGATCTCGAAGGGAAAGAGGAAGGCCCTGCGAACTCAAGCAACGCGTCTGGTTGGTGAGGCAGAAGCATTGCTGAAGTCTACCGCACCGAGCGCCGAGGATCTGGAGGTAATTATCGAACGTCTGCAATTGACTCAACGTCAACTGAACGATGTAGGCGCCTCGATGGAGTCTTTGATCACCGAACAGGAAGCCGACGCAGAGTTTTCAGCCATCATCGAATAAGGCGACAAGATCGTGACTTCTCTAGCCAAGCTGAAGTCTGCAGCGAAACGCAGCACAAACGGAACGAACGTGGGCAGCACGAACTCGAACGAAGATCGAAGCACGACAGGAACGACTGCCCAGACAAGACTCTCCAAATTGGAACTCCTCAAATTTAACGGCGAAAGAAAGAATCGACAGCCATTTTGGGAGCTGTTTGACACATCGATCCACATGAATTCGGACCTATCGCCAGCAGAGAAATTTCAGTATTTGCGATCTGCACTGACAGGAGACGGAGCATCTGCCATCGAGGGGTTGCAACTGACGGCGGAGTGTTACAACCACGCCATTAACATCCTCAAGCAGCGACTCGCGAATCAAGCCATCCTCATCCAGGCCCAAATGGAGAGCCTCATGGCTGCCGCACAGGTGTCATCGACAGGCAGTGCCCACACTCTGCGGCGCTTGTACGACAGCCTTCAGGCTCGCATGCGAGGCCTTAAGGCGTTGGGTGTGGGCGAAGAATCGTACTGCGCAATGCTCTACCCTCTTGTGCTCCGGGCGCTTCCGACCGACCTGAGCCTGCTGTACAACAGCATGATGGCTTCAAAGGACGCAGAGGGCTCCAGCAACGGCCACACCTCAACCACTGACACCAGCTCCGAGACAGGAACAGAGTCCGTGCATCAGAAAGAGCTGCGCGCACTTCTGGAATTGCTTCGGATCGAAGTTGAGTGCCGAGAAAGGGCGGGCAGGGAGCAACACAACGACACAACTGGTAAGCCCATGTCCCTTAATCCGGCGCATGAACTGAAGAGTGCAGCTTATTCTGGCAAGCCTCGACACTCGTCGGCGGCAGCTTTGCATGGCACAATGAAGGACGTGGAATGCTTCCTGTGTAAGTCAAAACAGCATGCAACGAAAGAATGGCACCACCGCAAGGGAGCTGCCGGAGAAGAAACGCATGTTACGGGAGCACGGTCGATGTTTCCGTTGTACGAGGCCAAAACATACGGCAAGGATGTGCAAGAGCATGCTATCTTGCAGCAAGTGTCGCGGCAGGCATGCCTCAACGATATTGGACCCGAGCTTCATACCCGACCGCCGAGACGCTCGATCGCATGAGACACAGGAGGACGTAAACGGAAGCTCTAGTCCAGTCAGCCTACAAGCAACGCAGTGTGGCGCGACACCGGCGGTCCTGCTCCAAACAGTGACAGCATGAGAAGAGAGCCAGAAGAAGAGAAAACTGGCTAGAATTATTAGAATTAGACACTGGTAGCCAGCGCTCCTTTATTAGTGAACAGCTATCAAAGGAGCTAAACTGCAAGCTGCTCGGTACCGAAACCCTAACTGTCGGCGTGTTTGGAGGCAGTAAACAAGAACGCACCTTTCGAAGGGTTCAGCTGACTTTGCGAAGCAGGCGAAATAACAGAAGGTACGAGATCGACGCTCTCGAAGCACCGACCATCTGTCAACAGGATCTCCCAAGCCCAGACGAAAGAATCATGGAAGAATTAGACCACCTTGGCTGCAGTTCAGGCGATGACCTGAACGAGCTAGAACACCGCTCAATTGATATTCTGATCGGATCGGACCATTACTGGGGAGCGGTGACAGGTCAAATTCGTCGTCTAAAAGGCAGCCTGACCACGTTGGAGACGATGTTCGGATAGGCGGTGCACGGAAAGAGCAGTTCGCCTTTCCCAGTACTAAGTAGCGCCCAGGAGATCGCTCTGCGAGCCACATTAGAGGAAAACGACACACCGGCAGAAAATCCAAGCGAGAACGAAGTAGGACGAAGGTTAGATAACCTACGGAAAGATCCCCATCGTCCTGCAGAAAGACCAGCGGCATCTCTCTCTCTCTTCTCAATCGACGCACACCGAAAAATGCTGCACGCCGGAGGAAGGGACACACTCGTGCAAGTGCACGAGAGGTGTTGGGTCCCCCTCGACAGAAATTTCGTGAAAATGGTGGTGCGTGCTTGTGTCACTTGTCAGCGGTTCAGTTCTCCACCGCCAAGTGCTCCGACGGGACCGTTACCAAACGCGCAGACCTTCAAGCGAGCAGTAAACGAACTGACCGAACTGTGAAATACGCTGCGCCACCCAGATGTCGTGGCCCATTTTGCATGTGCAGAAGTTGAGGGGCGCTTTATTGTTGATCGGGTGCCATGGTGTGGCTGTTTCTATGAGAGGATGGTGCGCTCAGTGGAGATGGCATTAAGAAAAGTGATCGGAAAGAAATGCCTAGAAGCTGAAGACTTAGGCACCATCCTTTGCGAAGTTGAAGCCGTGGTAAATCCTCGGCCATTGACTCATGTGGACAACGAGGTCGGAGAGGGCGACCCCCTAGCCCCATCAAGCTTTCTCCTTGGGAGAGGGCTAACGACTCTGCCTACGGCGGATGGGGTGCCGCCCGCTTCGACCCCTGAGATGCTTCGCTCGTTTTGGCTGCAGTTGAAAGAATTGTAGAATGCGCTCCACGCATTCTGGGGGGGAGTGTTAGGACGGACGGTGGCAGCCGCACAGGGCATTACCCCCTTACCTTGAGACCAGTGGGCGCCGAACGCGCCGAACCTCCCCGCACGACGACCTCGGAGGGATTATATGCCCTTTCTGGGAAAGGGGTCGGGACGGTCGCGGTGGGGACGGGAGATGGGGTTGTCAGGCGGGCCGTCAGTGTGAGAGTGTGTGTGTGGGTCGGTTGGCAGTGTGTGTTGGGAGTGTGTGCTGTGTGGTGGACTTGCTGTGGTCGGTGATGTTAGTGTGCCGCCTTTTCTCATCCATGTAAATAAATGGTGGTTTTTGTGTTGTAGAAAAAGAATGTGTGTGGTGGCGAGTGATTAAAACGCCGAACGGATCACTTCGTTACTACAACCACTGCGGCACAGCGGCGGCTCCATTCCCCCCCCCCCCCCCCCCCCAACCGGTTTCCGGCTGTTTGCGCTAACGCAATGGACTCGCGTCTTTTCTCTAACATGCATCGCCTTAGGCATCATGGCCCATCGGACTCTCTCGCGGTGTACTATACATGATTACAAAGCCCCAGCAGAGCACCCCAGCGCTAAAACTAAAATGGGCTTTGCGTTGCTGGTTCGCCGTACCTTCGCGCGCTGTCATTGTCTGTGCTGCGGTCACCGCTGACGCACAAGGAGCGAAGCTCGGGAACGAGCCAAAAGCTAATGCTCTTAAACTGCGAACTCGAAATAACTGAGGAACGCCCTGGCCACTCAATCACAATGGTTGTTAATCGATCTCTGCTAACAAATAAGCGACGTTTTGAGGAAACCAGGCATCGTTCCAAACCCAATGGCCCGCGCACCGTTCTGACAAGCAACAAAGGGGCTCTTATTTTGTTATTTAATCGGACAAAATAGCATAGGCTGTCTGGAGAGCATACCCGATTCCTAAGACGTACAAGAAGAACCGGACCACCCATCCGCCGTTCAGTGTGTCTGGCAATGTCTTCTGAGGAGCATTGCCACCGTCCAGCACCGTTCGTCTTTCTCCCTGCGAAATAGGTCAACGATTTGCACATATATATTAGCGGTTGGATTCTCCTTCTCATCATCGCACAAAATCATGCGGTTGCAGTGTCATTCGTTTCCAAACTCCCCACCCTCGTATGAAAGAACCTCCTACGGCACTCCCAAAAGAGGCCCCGTAATGCACCTCAATACTCTTCTGTGCAACACGCTAACAAGCTAGTCAGTGAGAACAAATGTAATGCATTGAGGAAATAATCATTAGTATGATGAGTGCTCATTCCAGGAGCCCCTTAGCTTTTGCCACCTTTCTCCCTGCTTTTCCGTTCACCATTGTTTCTATCTTTCATGCCTGGTTCACCAGTGGAAGCTTGTTTTCCGAATGTATCTGAACAGCGCCGCTTCCCAGTTCTCAGTTTTTGGGTCATTGATTCTTGGAGTACCTGAATTGTTCTGGCATGCCTTTTTTTTACCGCAGAAGGCGCATTGCAGACCGCAAGAATTTGGAAACGTAGCTGAATTTGAGCAAGTTTTTAAAAGCATTTGACTGCAATTGCCTTTGAATGACTCCTTGTTTTCTGTTCAGACTTTTTTGCAATTCAGCGCACACATTCGTTGCTAATCTGAAATGGTTGGAGTAATTTCGCATAGCTTAATAACGCTTATGAACAATTATGTTTCTGCGTATGTTGAGGAACCCGGGGTAATAACAAACACTGCTCTCTGCTAAAACTTCCTACACACTGTTGGTGTCTAATTCCGACAGCCAAATCTTCAATGACTGCAGAATGTTTTAAATTTACTTAGCGGCCGCCGCGGTGGCTCAGCGGTTATGGTGCTCGGCTGCTGACCCGAAAGACGCGGGTTCGATCCCGGCCGCGGCGGCTGGAATTTCTTTGGAGGAGAAATTCTAGAGGCCCGTGTACTGTGCGATGTCAGTGCACGTTAAAGAACCCCAGGTGGTCGAAATTTCCGGAGCCCTTCACTACGGCGTCTCTCATAGCCTCAGTCGCTTTGGGACGTTAAACCCCATAAACCTAAACCTAAACCTAAATTTACTTAGCTTGGAAGTTTGATATTTTGGATAAGTATTACGGCAAACCTACAAATTGAAAGTTTCGGATATGCATGTTTTGTATCTCAAGCTAAGATTACGCACTCGTGAAAGACATGAGAGCGCAAAACGCGGACACGAACGAGGAAGGGAACAGGACGAGCGCTGCACTTTCAACAGGATTTATCCAGGGAAGAACGTTTAAATAGCCTTTGCCCTTATCCATGCTCTTGATCGCAGACAATCACCTCTCATAGATACGCATCAAGAAACAGCATTTTACTGTGGTGAAGAACAACTGATGTGTCACTAATGCAACTATCACCTCCCTTCTTGATATAGAAGGCTTCCACAAGCTCACGTTCTGTCCTATCTCGGCTTTTCAATAGCACTTTGCAATCAGATAGTCGAGGCTTGCAGGCTACATGCACCTCTTTAGAGCAGGCTTGGAAGTGGTCTGGAAGATGTCCTCTCTTGTTTAATGAATTCCTGTGTTCAAGCAGGCGCTCATTAAGACAACGTCCGGTTTGTCCAACGTACACCTTGCCGCATGTAAGCGGGAATTCGTATACTACTGCTTTCTTGCAGCCAACATGTGGCATTCGGTGTGTGATGGTGCACTCTTGTACTTCTTTTTCTTCCAATGCGTGAACACATTCCGGCGAGTTTTCGCGGCGCTGAAAATACCACATCGACGCCATACTTATTGGCCACCTTCTTGAGGTTGTGAGAAGTGTGGTGTACGCAAGGTACAACTTCCAGCCTTGCCTGCCTTTTATATTGTGGTCGGTTGTTTTCTTGAGGTCGATTGTTTTCCTTGCTGCCCTTCAGCATTTCAGCAAGGACTGCGCCACGGAGAGAACCAGGGAAGCCGTGATCTCTCATTTCTTTCACGAATATGCACCAACAAGCCCAGCTTCAAGTACTTCTTAAGATTACACACTACGATGTGCTGTAGAACACATGAAGTTCATTTCTTTTCCCTCTTCACAATCGTCTTCCTACATCCTCATTTGAAGTACCGTGCCAGGCTGACTACCAAGCACACTTCCTTCGTAATCACTAAAATGTCATTCTCTTTTCAGCCCGGTGTACCCAATAGAGTGCACAATGAGGGCTTTTTGAATCTTCCTCTTGAAGTATCTGCATGCATTAGGAGTATAGTTTTTATTAGCTCAAGCCAATTCGCCCCAATATATACATGATATATTTATTTTTTTTTCTCGTTCTTTCACTGATGCGTATGCATTTTACTGAAGGAGGAATGGATTTCCGGTTCCACTGTAGGGGCCATCACCATTGCGGCACCACGGCTCCCGCACTGGCGAGCGCCAGCTTAGAACACGTAGCTCTAGCGAGCGCGTCCACTGAATGCTGGGAGAACCCTCGAAGTCGGCGAACAGCTATGAAGCGCCGCCTCTCAACTGGTAAGGCCTCCCCGTGTCGCTCGTTGGTGTCGAGTACAATAAATGTGGCCGCAGCCACGAGCACATTTCTGGTGCCCACGTAGAGCCTCCGGGTACCCGCGACTAGCACATCGCAACCCGCTTCTGATTTCCTGCAAATGGCCGCCCCACCTTCCGCCATAAACACCACGCCATGGTACTCAATTTTAATTGTGAAACCTCAATTGCAGCTTTTCAGCCGTTCTACGAACCCCATCCGTCCGTCTGGTTCTACCAGGCGGAAGCGCTCTTCTACATCACCGGCCTTTCTTCGCGGGCCGCGCAGGCTCTCCTCATCCGTGACGCCTTATTGTTCGGCGTTTTCTCTCGCCTTGCTCGTTCACCACGCCTTCAAAGCTGATGTTCTACGCTTGTGCGGCGTCACGCAGGTCTTCAATTCACATCCGTTCCCCGAAGCCGTGCCACGGGGCCGTCTTGCCCGCAAGAGCACCCGTGCTCCCCGCGTCAAGGCCTCTCTAGTAATAACTCAAGCTCGAACTCTCCCCACCACGATGTCCACGCAGCCACGACTGCAGCTTTCGCCGACGTTGATCTTCCACCCTTCCGTCCTGAGTACTGCGTCTCCTGGCTTGCGCAAGTCGAGTGTCTTTCCATAATTCATAACATGTCCTCACAGCGACAACGCTAGGCTCCCTTAAAGGTGACCCTGCCACGTGTGTGCCCGCACCGGGCTTCACGTAGCAGCGCCAGCCACGCAGTAGCCCGTACGACCACCTGGAGAGTAGGCCCTCCGTTACTGCGATGTGCCGTCGTACAAAGCCACAGTCGACACTTTTGCGTCTTCTGCATCCACAACCCATGCAGGTGCACTTTCTTTGGCAGCTCTGAGTGGCGCGACGCTCACCGGCACACCTTCCATTAACCAAAGTTCGTCTACCATCGACCTCTTTACACCTGCGGCCCTGACCTCTCGCGACACCTTGCCAAAAGAGGTCCTGTGCCCCAATACAGGCGCAAGCTGGTGCCCGCCGTCGAGTAGAATATGGCCATCGACGCGCCCACATGATCTGAAAAATTAAAGTGAAGAAAAAATATATATGGGCGCAAAACGAAGCTTCTGTCCCGCGGTAGCCACTTCCTGCACAATTTGACATTCAATAGAGCGACATCTGAGGTATTGAACCACTTTCAAAGGATGGCGCGATATTTTTTGATATTTTGATAAGTCGAACTTATTCATTCCTATACCCTCTTTGCAAAAATTGCCAGCGGGCTCAAACACTCTCTGTTTAAATCATTTTATTTTTTTCACGTTGATTCGACCGTATAACGCACCGAAAGTTTTCACATATATCCACTTTTTTTTTAAAGTGTGCAGTTTTGTAGAAAAAAAAAGTAAATGAAAATGAGGCTTTCAAGCTCTATTTCTTGTACCAGGAACACAGCGGCCCAAGCGTTTTGTCACCTATTCACGCAACATTGCGCCTTACAAGACCAACTTGGACTTTATCATGGCGTGCCAAGACCTGCATGTACTGCAAACTGCCTGAGTTGCAACCGGTTTGTCCATGTAAGAGTAGGGGAGAAGGTTGTTTTCCAATCCGAGAGACGGTCGGTCCATTGACGGAGTCATAGGTGTTTTAAAACCCTGATGCTAAATGAGCTAGACTTGTTCTTGCACAGGCGTTTAGAATATCGAGTTACTGAAATATTAAAAGCACTGTCACTTGTCTCTCGGAAGTGTTGCCAACAGCGCCACAGAAGGGCGATGTGCAACGCACGAAGAAAAACTAAAATTTGCAGACAGAGAAAAAGTAGCCAAGTAGGCCACATGGCGACATCTCGACTATCTCCAGGCAAAACTCATTCGATGCTAAAAGAACACGTGGTTAAGTTCAAGACAACTCGAGTACCCGCCGTGGAAGTTGTGGCACTCACGGAAGAGGGTATCGAACAAGTCGAACCCACTGCCCCCGTAGTTCGACTTAACGCTAAAGGCACGCGAAAGCTACCTACACGTGATCCACACAAACGTGTCAAAAAAAGAACAATCAGCGTTCGGGAAAGTCTAGTCGGACGAAAACATTATCGTACCTTTAGCGGATAATAACTCTCAACCTTGGTTCTCGAACTGCAAGATCACAAACACAACTTGAAAGAACTTTTCGAGGACCTAGCTTACGAGAAACTCAAACAAGACTGATTGTTGAACTCCAAGCTATAACTATAATTAAGACTTCAAGCAGAAATCTTCAAGCAGTATCCGAAACTAAAGAGCCTCTACTTATGCTTAATCTGCCGCAGTGACTTAGCACTGGCCTCTTACGTGCATCCTTAAGTCGACAAACCTGGTGTCCGTCTTAGACCCATCATCGACTTCATCATTTCGCTTCTCCGGGCACTCTATCTCGTATTCCGCTCCTGACTGAGCGCAGCCACACACATTTTGTAGAACGCCTTCGACACATAGATGTGAGCACCGACAAATTCATGATGTATTCTACCAGGTCCCCTTTTTCTTCAGCGTTCATGTGGCTCTTGCCGTCCCTGCAGCAAAGTAGGCCCTTGAAGATGATCTCGACTCCAGCACAAGCCTAAACTCGGTAGCACTTCGGAGGCTTTAGGATTTCCGCATGACTAGTAGGTTCTCCTCTAGAGTATAATTCTGCTGGATAGCTAGAGACGCTGCCATGGGCGCCACCATCTGGGAAACTCTCGTCAGCCTGACCAGAGGTCAGGGAACAAAATGGCTAGCGGTTCGGTCATCAGGAATCAAAACTTCCTGATGCCGATGCGCTTTATGACGTTGACTGCTTCTGCATTGGAGAACAAGGACGTAAAGGAAGATAATTTATCTATACATCTCCACTCGTTTAGGCCAGGAGAGTAAAGGACAGGGAAACAGACGAGACGACAAGGACGGCCGTGATCCTTGAGCGCCGTCCTTGCCGTCTCGTCACAGTCCCTTTTTTGCCCTGCCGTTTTTTTTTTAAGTTATGTGCCAACACGCCTAATTCACCGCTTTAATTGAGGCATGGGCATTTGTGTGCACATGAAGCCGACGCATACTGGCGGCTACTCGTATCTTTTATCTGCCACGCATCCAGCCGACCACAAGGCTTCCGTTGTCTTCTGTGTTGTCAAGGGCGAATACTGCGTGCTCCACGGAAAGCGAAAGAACCAAGGAAGAAGCCTTCGTGCCCTTTGACCTTCATAAGACTGGCTAACCCCGGAGCTTCATTCAGACCGAGTGTTGTCGTGAAGTCCGGGGGACTTAGAAATAATTTATTAATGAAGAGAAGAAACACCTTTCCATCAAAGTACTAAATCACATTCGAGCGGGCGATCATGGTAGAGGGCCTGAGTATTCTGTTCAGAAGCCTGCAGCTTGAATCGTGGCTGTTCCACTACACAAAAGAGTACAAGTGCAGGAGCTCGGAGTCTCTGCCTTGAGCATACGCGAATGCTCTCCGCAATGTGGCCAGTGTTTGCTGCTCGCGTAGTGCGAACATGGTCTGCTGCTCACGCCTTGCTATGTTGTAGATGTTGAAGAGAGTGAACGGGTTCTGAAACTTTGGGATCTGGTTTTAAAAACCCTTGGTTGGTTCAAGATTTTGTTCAATACGTTGATATTATTGGCTTTGGTTCTAGACGAAAGGAGCCACATAGTCTGGGGCACTGCTTAACTCGTACAATTCAGCGAAAAGCTATCCTCGTGGCAGGACGGCCGCTGGTGTGAGGATGTCCGAGAGTGATGTTCGTTCGTTAGCACGTAATAAGCAGCAGCAGCGACTGCGTATAGTGCCCGGGCACGCCAAGGGTCGTGAAGCTCCTCGGATGCTAGGAACCCTACTTCGTTTTCGGTAACATAGGCTGCTTTCTTCCAAAGATGATTATCGGTTTCTTTTAACAGCCTTAAGGCTCGGCCTTACATTGCCCCTACGGCTTTAATCTACCGCGTCACTTTATTCATTCATTTTCGACAGAGCCAGGTAAGGTGTACATGCATATATACATTCGATTTTTTCCATCTTGTCTGGAGAGCCGAGGCAAAGGGCGTAATGAAACGCCTGACGAGGCCGCGGAACCTATAGAGCACAAAGCTTCAGACAGCGGTGCGACGAACGGGAACGCAACATTGATGGGGCAAAATAAAGAAGCGAAAAATTTGAATTACGCTGGTTAGGTACAGTAGTAAATGATATCGTACACGCACTAATGAAATCAAAATGACCAATATATACGGATACACACAAGTGATCTGCACATAGACAATACAGTGAACAATGAATTCTGTTGATACTGTCAGTCACAATTTTGCGAGACACGATCTTAAGCATGAATATATGGTGTAGAAAAATACTGCACACACCGAGACCGAATAATTTTGTATATGTACTCTTCACCGAAAGGGAGATGTTTCATTCGCTTCTTGAACCCAGATGATGAATTAGATTCAGATAGGCGGTCGAGCAGCAGGGGGTAAGCATTGAGGAGTTCGGCAATTTGATTGTGAACTTGCTGTGGTGAGTACGATGTTCTAGCTCTGTTTTTAACATACTGGCCTTCACGTAAACAATAAGTACAATTATGACTTCCACAGGATGCAATAAATGTTGAACCTAGAGATTAAACACCGTGGCACACCTGCAGAGCGAGGCTTAATCGAGACGTGTTTAAAACGGTCAATACCTTATATTTCTGGAAAAAAAATATGCAGTGTGTGTTCATATCGTAGTTTTTTTGCAATTATTCTGATAGCATTCTTTTTTACCACGTACAGTCTTTCAAGATTGGTTCTCGTTGTAGTGCCCCATACTAAAATGCAGTAATATAGACCGGGGTAAATTAACGGGTAGTGTAGCTAACGTCTAAGCCAGGTAGGGGTCTTAAACCTGTTGATTTAGCATGCCAGTTATATTTCTGATCTCATTACTTAACTTCGGGACGTTAACACGCATTTAACAGCCCAGCTTGGTCCTATTTACGCACAAAAGACATCATATCCTAGGGCACTAAACTAGTGAACAGAACCAAACGTGCCAAAAATATTGTTAAAAAGCATCTGAACTCTTCAGGCGAAAGAAGGATTTTGCTCATACAATTAACCGCTTAAATATTCGGATGTGAGTTTCAAAATACTTAAGCTGCTGCGTGTTTTCTTTCGCAAAACAAAAAAGCAGGGATGCATTTTCATGTCGACAGCGTTTAGCGACGAATTAAAATATTTATTTATTAAATACTGCAGACGATAACAGTGCCCAAGGAGGACAAGCACACTTTAGATAATGTGCAGTTCAAGTATAATGCAGACAATATTTAAGCGCTCGGTGGATAAATTAACAATTGAGCGTTACTTAAGCTACGACAAAACGGTAACACTATTCAAGTCAGGTAGACTCGTAAAAAATCAACAGCTGACTGTATTTTGCTAAATTTGTAGTCAGTAGAGTGCTTGTGATCGTGTGATCTTAATAAAGATATCATTCCGATACTTTCTTTTTCACACTTCAAGCGCTTGTAGAGGGGTTTATTGGAAAGCTGGAGGGGCTGGCAGCTGAACGGTGGCACAGGCAGATCGATTAGCGGCGGCACCGGAACGAAAACCAAGAGCGAGCTCGAGCTCTCGACGCGCGCCGCCGCCGGTATCTCAGGCCGCACAAATCGCTTCGTCGTCGTTGGTGCTGGCGCAGTGTCTTGTTCATTGCACGCTTCATTACTGTTAGTCGCCGCAGGCTCAGTAGGAGAATCCGATATATTAGCGATATATATTAGATAAAGGAAGCTTACAAACGTTATTTAACTTCTTTGAAATCTGTGATGCATTGCTTGGTTAACGGTTCCAAAGCTGTAGTGTAATGTTCGAGCCTGCTCCCTGCTTTCCTTGGAGCTTCAAGCGATATACAATGCAAATGCTTCACCTCCACTCATACCCAATTTCGATATTGTTTACATTTACACCAACTCCCTTGCCGCCCTTAAGCAGCTTAAGGCTGTCCGCCGCACATTCCAAATTACACAATCCATTCATTAACTTTACACAAAATACCCCTGTCCTGTGCGTATACACTGGATTCAGGGTCATGGCCAGGATCCGCATAATATTCATGTGGATACAATGACACACCTTGGCACATCAGACATCCCGCCGCCTTCCCCTCTTCCCTCAGATCCGTTCCTGTCGCAAGTTTCCGAGAACCAGGCGCTCTAATTCCTCCGTATACGTACCCTCTATCCCGTTGTGTCACTCGGGAAGAGGTGGTATCTGTGCCCCGGATTCGACCAGGCGCGGCTCTCAGTCCTTCTGTGCGTCATCGGCGGCATGACAAACGTTTAAAAGAGACTGAGAAGTGTCCCCATTGTGGCACTGCGCCACACCAGTGTTACGAAAAACACTTGCTGTGGAGAGGACTTGCCCGGCTACAGCTTTCGTGAGACGACGCTTCCTAAGGAAGGTAGGCCTGCGATGGGACATGCAGGCGACTATCGCAAGTGGACTCATGATGATCGCTTTATCGAGTTGACACCTTTTAAGCAAGGCTCCTTCTTATAACTTTCTCCCCATTTTTCATTATGTCCAATGGCAAACACCTCAAATAAAAAAAATATTGTTCGAGCCTTATTCTGATGTATGCATAGTAGTCCAGGAGTTTTACAAGCTTATGCCAAGGCTGTGACATGCTGCAAGTTGTGTGTCCGCGCCGTGAATGCCGCCTATGTCTAAACGATTGCAATTATCCTGGTATCGGTGGTAAACGCCGCTGAGGTTAAGCCTAATAAAAGTAAAGTTGCTCCAGCACGGTAGATTACAACAAACATGCTTATGAACTAAATTATAACCTGCTATGAGTACTAAAAATAATAAGATATCAAAGAAATGATTTTCGAAGATGACACAACGAATCCGCGAAGCCAGCGTCGCCGCAAGCAGCTGAGACGAGCGATACGACCGCGCGAGCCAAAGTAGGAGAAACTAAACTTGACGCGTTCGACGCTGCCGACGCGGCGTACACACAGGAGCAGCGCAATGCGGTGCAGCACATCCGGCAGGAGTGGGCAACGATTCTTCACTGTTCCTGCCCACCACCGGTGTGTGTGAATTCACTGCCTGTGATATCCCCCTTTGCGGCAAAAACTCACAAAACCGTTAGCCTCCTTCGTGCCTATGTTTTGGCTGCCGTTGGCCATTGCGATTTGAAATTGCCGATGGAATACAACAAAGTTTCGCTTGTGCGCTTTGCTTGAATGGCTTTGCTTTTGGGAGATGCGTTAGATAAGCATATTGAGTCTCACTAAAGCAAAATTAAGGGGCCGTGTTGCGTGTTGACGCGGCATCGCATTTCTTAACCCTGGGACCCTTGGCCGCTTTGATTTGCGTACTTACAGTTCTGTGTATATTCCTCACTGCCTGGTTTGTTATTGTCCCTCACTGCCTTCAAAGAGCTAATCCCTTCTGAGTTTCTGGCCCTTCGAACCCATTTTGTATATGGCTATTCCAACTTGCGCACCCTATAACGTCGCCAGAGGAGAGGAACAATATTAAGGTTCAGTTTGGTTTAGTTGTTGTGGAATTTGATGCTTCCATATATATTAAGTTCGTGTTGCTCGTTCGTGCTCGCACCCAACATTATTGAACAGGTCTCACTATCACCACTAGGTTGGGGCAGCGCGCTGGAAGTCGAAAGCGCGCTATGAGCTGCATACAAAAAGGCCGTCGGAGTTGCTTTTAAGATGCACAGACAGCTTTTATTGGTGGTGGTGGTGGTGTGACATTTTTATTCGAACATCCTTTCTATTAGGCGTTCAGTACATCCTGGGCCAAGGCAACGAGGGCACGTTGCAGTCTCAGATCCAGGGAGGCGAGCCAGATGGGCCACGGTGGGGGTGGGGGGAAAGGATAGGCGGGGGACTGGAAGGAGATATCCGTGCTCAACTCCTCAGTGTGCTACGCGAAAGCGTTGCTCTGAACTATTCTGTACCGTAGTGCGGCCATTACAGCCAACGCTTTCACATGATAGAATGTGCCGCCCGCTCAAAGCATCGTAAATTTCCCTCTACCCTCCACCCCAGCTGTCCCTCGACCCAGCACGCACTATCGACCATATACTGGAGGGCACCAAACTCTCCACAGTAGTCCTCTCTCGTGACGTATCTCCTATCTCGTGCCTTGCTGTCGGGCCTGCTTTCGTTAAGCTCCAAGAAACAGTTCCGTCCTAGTTCGCTGCGCTTGCGCCGACTAAGGAAAGTGGAGGCAATTTTGCGGGGTTAGGGGGGGGGGGGGGGGCATTTTTTTACTTCTTCTGTACCGACCTTCGTCCCTTCCCCTTTTATTTTTTTTACACACACACTGCAAAGCCAGTTTAAAAAATTACACCTGAGCAACAAAACCCCTTGTCTCAGGCCTCCAACAGTGTATTTATTCTTTTTCAACAGGTGCTAGCCCAAGCACACCCATGATAGTGCCCACAGCAGTACCATGGGACTCACGTTATGCAGGTAAGCGCACCCTGAAAACATGAAAATGCATTGCAAAACGGTCATCTTCCATCAGCCCAAACACTATTAACCAGTAACCTTGATATTTTCGTGATGGATACCGGCAGGCCTGTAACAGTGCATAAGTTATACTTTAATGCAAAAAATTATTCCTTGATTCTCCAATTTATGGTTTATGGTTCATAACGGTTTAACGTCCCAAAGCGACTCAGGCAATGAGAGACACCGTAGTGAAGGGCTCCGGAACTTTGGACCACCTGGGGTTCTTTAACGTGCACTGACATCGCACAGTACACGGGCCTCTATAATTTCGCCTTCATCGAAATTCGGCCGCCGCGGCCGGGATCGATTCTCCAATTTGCTTAACTCATGCATTTCATGAAAATGGTGCATTGTTCAAACACAGCTATGTAAATACTTAGGCTGTTTCTTGTTCTCAGAACAAAATATATAGTAATAGGCCTGCTTTTAGCCGCATTGTTCACAAAGGCCTTAATTTGCTTTCAATGCAACACATATCGAGCACTGGCGGTGCCAGCGGTGTCAGAGGCACGTTTACATCAATGTGACTCGTCTGAACTGTGCGGCATATCAGATGAGAGGAATGCGCTAGGACAGCATAGGTATCGCTTTAATCTGCCAGACGAGGGTAGATCAAGGCGGGCAAGTCAAGTTCAGCAGTCCATGAAAACATGTTATGCGTAGGCGGTAGAATTGTGAGGAGGCGTCCCCGATCCCCCCCCCCCCCTGCACTTGATACAACAGTTTATCAACGACTTCCTCGACATTCGTCGAGGAAGTCGTTGTTCATAAAAAGGGCAACAAGAATGACATGAACAATTATCGGCCTATCTCTATCTTACCTATTTTATCTAAAGCTTTCGAGAAAGTGATATTGTGCCGCTTTAGGAAATTTGAAGAGAAACATAAGATAATAAGTAACTCTCAGTATGGCTTTTGGCGAGGTCTAAGTACAGAATTTGCTCTTCTGACACTAAAGGAACGTATTTTAACACATTTCGAGCAAGGTAATTTTATACTTGGAATATTTTTAGACTTTTCCAAAGCGTTCGACCTCATAAATCATGAAATATTAATTCTGAAATGTCAGCGGTATGGTTTTCGTGGCAAAGCCATACGTTTAATACGATCATACTTGGAGTATCGAAAACAAATAGTTAAAATAGCTGACTCGGTCTCTGAACAACTAGAGGTGCGTAGTTGTGTACCGCAGGGCAGTATTTTGGGTCCATTCGCGTTGCAACTCATATTGAGCGCGATAGTACATAAATGATATTACTAATATTTCCCCCACTGCAAAATTTATTATATATGCCGACGACACGAGCATTTTTTTTGCAGGAAAAGATGTTGAAAAATTGTGTGACTCCGCACAATCTACACTACATGCTTTAGAGGAATGGACTCAGAAAAACTGCCTGACGATCAATGTGTGCAAAACTAAATGCATTTTGTTCAGGTCTAAGGGGAGAAATATAACAGTAAACAGAATAAGAGCCTTATACTCTATTCCGATTGAAATTGTTCCTACTTTTAAAACCTTAGGAGTTATTTTTCATGAAACTTTATCCTGGGATTATCCCATCAACCATCTAGCAGCAAAACTCTCAAGTTATAGGCCTCATATATCGCAATCGAAATGTTCTACCCCGAAAGGTTATGCTGGCCATTTATAACACCCTGTTCACCTCAAGGTTAAACTACTGTCAGTTAGTCTGGGCATCTACAACAAAGGAAAATGTACAAAAGCTTCATATACTGCAGAAAAGGTTTCTTCGTACAGTAGAAAATGTACATAGTCGCTTTCACACTCATGAAATATTTTTAAAATACAATGTGATGCCTATTATGACAATGTATGACTACCGACTGAGTAAGCTTTAAAAACAGGAAGTAAAGAATGGTGGTACATTTTTAAAACAGTTAACGAATCTACAAAACAACACCCCGAGTCATGCCACCCGTTACAGCGAATACTGGATGGTAAAAACATACCGCACAACATATGGTTATCAAACATTGCAAAATCAGTTGCCGAGGTTATTGAATAAATTGAATGAAGAAAATGTACAATTACAAATATATCCATTTAAAAAAATCAGAAAATACTACATGTCCAAATGATCATGCCTGATTGTCCCTGACAATCCGCACTTACACTTCTTTTTCTGTTTCTTAATTCTTGAGTTTGTTTCTACACCCATGTCCTTTTCAGCTGAATAATTTCTCTTTACACTAAGTGGCCATGTTTACCTACCGGATTTTTATTTTTATTGTATTGTATCCATGCTATTTCCTCCTGTCGAGGGAACTGTAATCTTGACTATCTTTTCTTCCCTTAATAGACTACAACCGCTTGTGTATTTTGTTCTTATGAGTTCATAGAATTGATCTGTCGTTGTTTCATGCCTTAAGCCACGGTAATTTTATGTTCTATCCATCATGTTGTATGTTCTATTCTATGTTCTTTCTATTAATTTCTGCCGTATATCACAAAATGTTATGTTGTGTTCTGTGTAGAAAATGGAATTTATTTATCAGGGTGTACTGTGAGCTGTACTGTGTATAGCATATATTTTTTTTGCATATAAACATTGACACTGTACTGCTGCCAAGTGCATGGGGGCCTGCGGCTCTGTCAAGCTGTCGTTTGTGAAAGCTTTTACTGCCGGCCTCCAGTGTCGACCGTGTACCCTACGACACTAATAAAGAGATTATTATTGCTATTATTATTATTATTATTATTATTATTAATACGCGGAACGCAGGAGCCTCGGAGCTGCGCCCTTGGACGCATACCACTTCTACGATGCGAAGCCATGACGTCCGTGTGTCGCGTACCATGCTCGCTCAGCTGACCTTTAAAATTGCAGGGTATTTACGTTGTGTTTGAAGCTGTCATCAGCGTCACCATGACTCGTTTTGGCTGATGCAGGACGTCCTGTAATACCGAAAGTGGTACGTGGAACGTGATGGTCGGTTAGAGCGCCGGATTTGTGAGAGCCCTCTTTCACTACCTATAGCATCCCTGCAACCGGAGCCCTTGTTAAGCTCTTCAGCAGACAAAGATAGGGATACGAGGGGATCTTTACGGCATACAATTGAAGGAAGCCGACAGTCTCCGAAACTGAGCATAGCATAGCAGAACGTTTCATTTATTTTGTTGTGACGATTTGTGGGGAATTAGTAGCGTAGTATTGTACAAGCTCCAAATAGCTTAATAGCTTATCGCACTGGTCCACACAGTGTCTCTGGTTTGTTTTTCCTGAAACTAGCGATAGCATAAGAGGATTCTTGAGCAGCTCTCACACTCACCATAAGAGAACGTTCTTTCTGATCTTTGCGGCACCACACGACGTTCTCACGGATAAGGATTATACTCGAAAGTACAGTTTGGATAATCACCAGCCGGCCGTATGTAACATACGGAACTTCTAGCTTCGCGTACCACTGGCGGTATGTGATTTCGTTTTCTACTACATTGTATTCAATTATTATTCAGGCAAAAAATTGGCGGGGCTTAGCTTTGGTTAAGCCTGGTCGTTTGCGAAAGCGAGCGCAGCGCCTCTAACGGAAGGAACGTGGCGCGCCGCGTCTAAAGAAGGAACGCAGTGCGCCGCGTCTACTGCCTACAGGACGAATCGGGTTCGGTAGCCTATGTTTCGCCTCGCTTATGGCGTCACACCGGATGCATGGATGGATGGATGGATAGGAGCGCCCCCTTTGAAACGGGGTGGTGGCAATTGCCACCATGCTCAGCTTTTCTTTCTTTATTATTTTTTGTTTACTGTGTTCGCAATTCTCATTAAGATTCGCCATCACCTTTACCTACGGTTTCCTACAATTCTAACCTTATGCCACATCTCTGCTTTTCAGCCACCAATCCTCCAATCGCTTTTTGCTGACTTCCACTGCAGATTTATTTACATGACCATTGTTATCTTTAAACCCTAGGGCCTCAGGAAGAATGACTGTTCCTGCATCGACATCCGGATGGATACCATCACATTTGATTATGAGGTGTTCAATTGTTTCCACAGATCTACCACACACTGCACATGTGTCATCTTCTTCGTTAAATTTCTTTTTGTAGCTGCGCGTTCTAAGACACCCTGATCTAGCTTCAAAAAGTAGGTTGGTTGGTTGGTTTATGGGGTTCAACGTCCCAAAGCGACTAAGGCTATGAGAGACGCCGTAGTGGAGGGCTCCGGAAATTTCGACCACCTGGGGTTCTTTAACGTGCACTGACATCGCACAGTACACGGGGCACTGCCTCTTGAGTTATCATAGAAAAATTCTTTCCTGATCTGCCTTTTCCAGTATCGATATAGTTCTACACTATGTTTCTTTTCCATTGAATTCATCCAATTTTTAACTTCCGCGTTTTTAACCTGTTGCTTAATGCTCTTTCTTTCTCCGTCCTCATGACCGGCATACTTACCGGTTAGTTTTCTGTTCTTTTCCGCCACTGTGAGTCAACGTTCTTTCTGTATAAATATTTAAATACCTTAGCTGCCCATCTGTTATCGTCCGATGTCCTCAGGCGTTCTTCATAGAGTATTTTACTCTTAGCTTCCCGTGCTTCGAACGATGCCCAGCCCATATCCCCTTGTACTGCCTCGTTTGTGGTTTTGCCGTGGGCACCTAGTGCTAATCTTCCAACAGCTCTCTGATTTACGTCTAATCTCGACTGAACTTCTGCCCTTAAGCACAGAACCGCATTGCCGAAAGTAAGTCCCGGCACCATTATTCCTTTCCAAATACCTCTTAGTACTTCATATTTGTTGTACCCCCATAATGCCCTATGTTTCATTATCCCGGCGTCTCTTCGTCCTTTAGCCCTAAGAGCCTGGGTGGCACCACCTGTTAGACCACAGCGCACCTAGTGGGAGAAGCGCGAAACGCCCGGCGTGGCTACGAGCCACGCTACGCTGAAGAGGCGAGTTGATAGCCAATCTTTCGCCTCGCTTATGACGTCACACCACCTGTTAAACCACAGCGCACCTAGTGGGAGAAGCGCGAAACGCCCGGCGTGGCTCCGAGTCACGCTACGCTGAAGAGCCGACTTGGTAGCCCAGCTCTCGCGCCGGTATGATGTCAGTAGTCACGTGGTGTAAAGCGTAACAACCGGACTAAGCTACGCTGAAGGCTCGAAACCTGCGTAGTATTGTTTTCGCAATACAATGATTACTGTATTGCTTCTGCATTGAGTAGCGCTGCATCAAAACCTACCTTGGAATATAAAATTTAAGGGACCAGTAATGACGAAATAGTATCTTGTTAGCTCAATGAACACCTAAACCGAGTATATGAGAAAAAGATAATATAACCTTTCCGCTGTTCCTATTGTACCTTTGTTGTAAATGAATAGCCTCGTATCTATTTTCAATTTTAGTTTACAAGTTAGTTTTAGTTTAGAAGTGAGCCCGGTTACTAGACCAGAGGCTGAAGAAAAGGGGAGCATAGAAGTTCACGAGAGCTACTACTTACCCCTTGTTGACGAGTGTGTTGTGGCACAATATGTAACCGCTTTAAGCATCCTTTCATTGATTATGTAGGGGTCAAGCACTCCTCAGAAACTAAATTTTTTTTCGCAAGGGCCTTTACATTTTGTGTTATATAAATCATTGCTTTTTAATTATTATTCTTAATGAGCTCGCGAGCAGAAGAACGTGGGGAGTTAACAATATTCGATGCTTCGCAGCTGTTCACGCGCTGAGTTGGTCTTGCCAGCAGCGCGTTCCTAAATTTATTATTGGTAACGCGTTTGAGAAAAAACCGACGGGGAAATAATAGGTCTCGACTTAGTTGCTAGACTAAAGTATTTTTTTTCGTGCCTAACCACGTTTTTTTATATACGTGATCAGTGATACGTTTTCATAGCTAGGCGTCGCGGCTCAAAAATAAATTATTCAAAGGCGGCATCGCATGGAATAGTGTGTACAATTTGATAATCTCTTTGCGTCTGGTGCAAAGGGAGTGGAATTGAAAAAAAAAACGCTTACCTCTATCGTGTAATAAATGCCAACATTTTTCAGTACATCTCGACGAAGAGCAAGCAAAGCCGTCGGCCAGTTCTGGTACCACGGGAAGCTGTTCGCCATTTCTTCTCTCGTGCGCCGAGCGGCAGCGGTTATTGGACCTGGGAACCACCAGTTACCTGAAGCGCCCCTGCTGGCTGGAACCTCGCTGTGGTCGCGGAGTGCGGCTACTGGTGTCTGCGGAAAAAAGCGCACCGGGCAAACTGCGCATTTGGAGAATAAGTATTTCCTCAACGATTGGCCCGTTCTCGCATCCTGGCACGCCCCGCTCCGCTTCTCTCCAGGATTGGTTGAAGTGGAATACGATTCCGCCCTCACACTGCCCGGCGCCAACTGGAGGAAAATTTCTTGCTCCCATGACATTGAAGAACGGCCACAGAATGGCCATAACCTTCACGGCAGCAAAGCCGGAAACAAAAGGCCCCTTAGAGGCTTTGGTTATGCGCGCTTTTTCTTTGAATAAAAGTGTAGGCAGTTTTGATAAAAAAAATTCTCTTTCTTCCATGTATTACGTGCAGACAGGTATTACATTTATTTTAAGCAAATTTATAAACCTGCGCACATGCTTTCTAAAGTTATTAATTCGCAAAGTTCAGCATTTCTAATAGGTAAATTATGTCCTGGAAATAGACAGCAAGGAATTATACCGTCAATTCTTGTCCAAACGAAAATGGTTGAACTCTGAACTGTTGGGACGTGTAGTCGGGCTAGTTGGTTCAATACTTCAGACATGGCAGTTGCGCGAAACACACACACACAAGACAGGGTACGGGACGAGTGCGCTCGTCCCGTACCCTGTCTTGTGTGTGTGTGTGTGTGTGTGTGTGTGTGTGTGTGTGTGTGTGTGTGCGTGTGTGTGTGTGTGTGTGTGTGTGCGTGTGTGTGTGTGTGTGTGTGTGTGTACGTGTGTGTGTGTGTGTGTGTGTGTGTGTGTGTGTGCGCGTGCGTGTGTGTGTGCAAGCGCGCGCGTGCGTGCGTGTGTGTGTGTGTGTGTGTGTGTGCGTGCGTGCGTGCGTGCGTGTGCGCGTGTGCGCGTGTGCGCGTGTGCGCGTGCGTGTGTGTGTGGGGGGGGTCTGGGTTTCGCGGAACTACCACGTCTAAAGTACTGAACTGTTGCTGGTTTTCATTCTTAATTGCACGGATGCTGAAAATTAGAAAATTTCATAATTCTTGCTGGAACGTAAATCACCACCGAAGAGTTAGTGCACGCAAAAACTGTAAAACTTTTCCATTCTGTTTATCCCTGTCTTCTGAGTGTCCAGTGTGGTCTATTTGAGTGCTGGTATCTGTGTTGTTTCCGAGGACTATGAGTTCAATCTATGGCTGCCATAAGAATGGTAGTGTTCATTTTCTCTCCTGATTTATTTTTCTCCCAATTTCGAAGCTTTGGTTGCTTTTTTATGAGTAAAGGGGACATTACGCGGGGGCTTTAAGGTGAACAGCATTGACAATGTCTTGAAATATTGATTTCATTGGCTACGTTCACAAGTAACAAGTGAAGGCGGGCGAATTGGTGAGAGAGACAAAGAGACTTTAATGAAATACACATAATTTAGCCGGCGTGTAAATTACGCTCGCATGCCACTCTGCGTAGGGAGGGGAATTTGGGAGATAAAGACAGAAGGAGAGGAGCGCGGAAAAGGAAAAAAAAACAAAGATAAAATGCGGCCATGAAATGGGTACTAAGGATGCAATGGCGAGTATTGATGTAACCTATGGAATGATGGATTGCATAGTCCGATAAATGGGCTGACGAAGTTCACTGCACGAAGAATGCATGAAGGTAACGTGCAAGTGAATTTAAAGGTTATCGAGATGTCCAATGTCTTTTAAATATGTAAATAGAAAGTTCCTTGCAAGTCTCTGTTGCCTGTGGCAGAGCTTCTGCATGCAATGTTCATAGCTGCACGCTCGATCGCATACGCAGGGCACTCAAGCAAGATATGTTCTACAGTTTCTATCGCGGCACAGCTGTCACAGTGCGGACTATTCATTTGTCTAAAACGGTATCGTAAGCAGTTTGTATATGCAGCATTCAGACGAAGTCGATGATAAAGTGTTTCCAGATTTCGAGGAATTCTGGGTGAGAGTCTTGATCTAAGATGTGGGTCGATTGAGTGAAGAAATTGGTACTGATGTGTAGGCAAACTCCAAAGCCGATACGTTTCTTCGGAAGCAAAACTTTTAGCCATTTTGGACGCATCAGATTTAGTGAAAAAAGTTCGAATGTAACTCTGATGTTGATGGCCCTTACGGGCCACTTCATCTGCTTTTTCATTAGCCAGAATGCCACAGTGAGCAGGTACCCACTGAAACGTTACGCAGTGGCCTGCGGCAATAACTAAATGATATAGATACCCTATGTCCAGGGAAACTGGCTGGTGATTCGTTTTCTTCAGCAGGTTGGCCAGGATCTGCAGAGATGCTTTTGAATCGGTGAAGATAACCCAACGGCCGGCGGTTCGGCGCAGGATGTAAGAAACAGCTTCCTTAATTCTACGAAGCTCAGCTGTCGTAGAGGATGTCCTCCGCTGCAGCCGGTAAGAAAAGGCATCGCCTGTTGAGGTCACATAAAGGCCACAAGAAGAGGTTTCTTTAGTAGTGGAACCATCGGTGAAGATATGGGTGTGCTGCGTATATTCTTCGATTAAGTAGGCAAGAGTAGGTTGCAGAAGCGCTGCCTGTGGCATGCGGCTCTTTGCATTCACACCTGGTACAAACCTCTTCACCTTTAGAGGGGAGAGTGTCCTTGGAGGAAAGGCCAGTGGTAGTAGTTTCTGTGGCTGATTAATTGTAGGGAGGGGCAGGAGCTGCACTGCCTGGCCAAAGCTAGAGTTGCTGTGAGTTAGGTGGACATGGTGTAGGAATTGTTTCTTCCCTTGCAGGACATGCGGAAGATGGGTACGCATAGTTTCCTGGGCGGCAATCACCTCTAGTGGGAGACATCCTGCCTCCGCTACTGTTCCTGATGCAGAGGAACCCTTCGGGAGGCCAAGGCATATTCGCAGGCAGTTTTTCCGTGCGGCAATCAGAGTCTTATTGCTTGATGTAGATAATCTTTGAAGCACTAGTAGACAGTAGCGCAAGGTTCCTTTAACGTAAGCTTTTTCAAGCAGAGCCATTGATCGGCAGTTGCTACCTCACCTTGTTCCCGCCATGAACCTGAACACTTGCGATGCTGCAGTAATCCTCTCGCGGAGTTTTTTGACCTGAGGTGACCATGACAGATTGTAGTCGATTACAACACCCAGGAATCGCTGACAGCGTACATATGGTAGCGATCGTCCGCCTAGGAGCAGCGGATATTGGGTCATCGTTTTTCTTGTAAACGCCATTGCAACACTCTTTTCTGGCGAGAGAGGAAGACCTCTGGAAGCCAGGTACATCGAAATGGGCAATAGCGCTCTCTGCAGACGTTGCTGGGTAATGTAGCGCGAACGTGATGCGGTCCAGATGCAGATATCATCAGCATAAATTGTTATGCGGACCCCTCGCGTATGGTTTATTCTTATGTGTATAAGGACAATATTCAACATGAGAGGGCTGAGTACCGCGCCCTGTGGTACGCCCCTCTCCACCGCGTGAAAGCTTGTTGGACCGTTTGGAGTGGTCATAAAATTTGCCGTTCTTTTAAATAATGCCCAATCCACTTGTATAGCTTTCCTCCATGGCCAAGACTGGCAAAGTCTGCAAGAATTGCATGGTGAAAGACAGAGTCAAAGGCGGCCTTGATGTCTAGGAAAACGGCTGTCGGGAAGTACCCAGCATGAAGGTACTCCTCAAGTGATGAGACGAGGGCGACGATATTGTCAGTCGGAGACCTGTTTTGACGGAACCCGTTCATTTATTGGGGGAACTCATTTCGGCGTTCTAGGAACCAAGTTATGCGTTTGCAGATCATGCGCTCCATGAGCTTACCTACGCAGCTCAGTAGGGCAATGGGCCGGAATGATGCGTAGCGTGTTGGCTGCTTACAGGGTTTCAAACCGGGCACAATTTTCGCCAGCTTCCATTCCTTGGGGAGCACACCAGCCAACCAGGAAGAATTGTAATACTCCAGGAGTCGAAGACGGGAGGTGTGGGGTAGCTTTGCAATGGCGTCATAGGTCACCTCATCATGACCCGGAGACTTGTGTCTGTTTGTCTCCGCGATAGTTGCGGATAGTTCCTCCATTGTGAAAGGCAGGTCTAACGCTGGCACTGCCGCCTTTGGGATGCCTGTTTGACCATCTGCGGAGAGTGTCGAATGTTCTGACCCTGCCGGCAGTAGCCTGCAGTATTCTTCTGAGGCTTTGTTTATAGATTTTTGTTCGTGAAGGGAGAGCGCAGCGAAGGGGTGGTGTTGTTGAAGAGGCGTGCGAATACCTCTAACTATCCGCCAAATATTGGTTACTGGTTGGCGCACATCCAGCGTAGAACAAAAGTCACGCCACTTTTGCCGACTGAGCTTATCCATGTAGGCTAGTTGGTGGTTGACAACGGAGTGCATCGTATCCTGCGTCGTATTGCGCGGTTGCAATATGCTAGTTGGTGGTTGACAATGGAGTGCATATTGCAACCGCGCAATAGACGCAGGACAAAGAGAGGAAAGCACAGGACAAGACGCGGATTTTCGCGTCTTGTCCTGTGCTTTCCTCTCCTCGTCCTGGGTCGTTTTGCGCGGTTGCAATATGCAATACGTTGACAAGCTAGAAATAATACACACACAGAATCATTTTGAACCGAAGAAAAGTGCATGAGACAAACAAAATTGTTTCACTCAATAACTCTTCTTGCAGAAAATTCTAACCGTGATAACTGTTTTCTGCTTTAAGCTCAAGCATGATTGCAAGGAATGGATCCACGTAAGTGACTGAATATGTGGTAACATGGATGTGTTCGCAGTGCGGTAGTGGGGAAACCAATGAAATGCTTCAAGAAATCTTGGCCGATTTGCACAGTTCAGTGAATTGCGAATTAGTTGTGCTAGCATTTCGGTTTTCAGTTGGGTTCCTGAGTTCAGGCCCAGTGTTCACGGATGGCAGTTGTCCGGATAGCGATAATGGGTTATTGCCAATATATACAGAAATGGTAATTCTCTCCTTTACATTCATATATCCCTGAGAGTCCTTAAACCACGCCAGGCTCAATGGTGCAGTGCTCAAGCGATTTTTTCTGCCCCTCTTTGTCAGGTGCTGACATCAGTGAGTGTTTGGGTTGCTACCCAGGTTGCTCTTCCCGAGCGCCCTCTCCTGAATCGCGATTATCTGATCTGCTACCACCTGACGCAGTCATGATGCGTGTGCACGCGTACGCACACATTACACACACACGCAGATAATGACGCGTGCACACACACACGCACATAATCACGCGTGCACACACACACACACACGCACACGCACGCACGCGCACACACACACACAAACGCACGCACACACACACACGCGCGCACACGCACACACACGCACGCACACGCACACACACGCGCGCGCGCGCTCGCACGCACGCACGCGCGCACACACGCATATGTACACTAGGCTGTTCACTAGTTTTCACTAGGCTTTTTTCACTAGTTACGTACACTGGAAAGGTTCCTTTCCGTGCATCGATTTCGAAAGCGCATTTGTTTTGGCACGATCTGTCCAAGCTTTATCGCATCACAGCGCATAAGATGCTCGCGTTTTCGAAATTCTAAAAACTATACGGCTATTACAACCGACCGGCTACAAATCTCTAATTGCAACTAGGCACGTAACTGTAGCTGTTGAGTAGTTAAGTGTTCAAGGTTAGTCGACCAGCTAACTACTTAAAGCGATTAACCTTTTTTCAAGTGTCTGCCAACACTGGTAATACTCGCCGCAAAATCGATATTGTTTCCTCCAAAACATTTTTTTTTTTCAAAACTACTTGGGCATCTGTAAAACGCCTACCACAGATTGAGCTCTGGTCTGTTTTCTTCCTGCGCTGTACAATGGGTGAATATTGTGTAACAGGAGCATTTTTTGTAAGATGTTAAGCTTTTCGGGGGCTTCATGTCGTTCTTGCGTTCTGCTTATGTGAGGCGGTTTAAGCCTGTCTTCCACTGCTCTGCTTTTCCAACTGTTGGCTAAGGTACATTTCCGCGATATTAGGTCATCTCCAATAATTTCCTCTAGCATACTGAGCATTTCCAGCTTCAGTGCCCTTCCAGTTCACTCACTGATTGAATTATCAAGGATTCTGTTTTACACCTTCCTTAGCAGGGTGTTGATTTTCTCGTTGTCTCCTCTTTTCAGTGTCAGGTATGGCGCTACGCAAGCATTACTGCTGATTATGAAAGCCTGTACTAGCTGCCAACAAAAATTCTAAAATAAACATGCAGAAAACAAAGTAACGTTCAACAGTCGTGCAATGGAAGAGCTTCTCACAATTGGTAACCAGGTGCCGGACGGGGTGAGGAAATACATCCACTTAGGGCGGGTACTAATCCTTGGTCCGAACTATGCGAGGGCAATAACTACAAGAATAAGAATAAGATGTAGCGCATATGGCAGATTCTCCTAGATCATGAATGGCACGTTAATAATATCCCTCTTACCGGTACACCCCTATAGAGCAGAAACGTGAAGGCTAACGAAAAGGGTTCAGCTTAAATTAAGGGCAACGCAGCGAGCTATGGAAATAAAAACGATAGCTGTAGCGTTAAGAGATCGGAAGCGGGCAGAGTGGGTGAGAGAACAAGCGCGAGTTAATGGCATCCTATAGCAAGAGGAAGAAATGGGCTTAGGCAGGACATGTAATGCGAGGGCAACATAACCTCTGGTCCTTAAGGGTAACGCAGTAGATTTCAAGATAAGGCAAGCGTGGCAAGGGACTGCAGAAAGTTAAGTGAGCGGATGAGATTAAGAAATAACATTGGGGATAACACTACACCTTCTGCCGCTCATCTGACGCAAATATTTATGGGTTCTGCTTTGGTGTTGCCTACGTTGAGACTGTGTTGTCTTCTGCTGTGTTTAGTTCTAAGCATCTAAGGCTATCACGCGCCAAACAGAACCAACATTGAGAGACACCTTGTGTTTGACCAGGAAGTCTTTATCATAGTTCTACGTTCTTTCACCACAGTTCGTGTTGTGTGAGTTGTCTATTTTGGTATGGTGCTTAACGTTGTCATATGCTCCCTCAAGACTTAATGGTAGTAAAGCTTTGGTTTGGTTTCCACACGGCATATCTATTATTTCCTGCTTTAGTAGGAGGCGGTTGTAATATGTTTAGAGGTACGTTATTAACGCGGACATGTTGTTTGCGGTTCTCCAATCTTTTTCCATGCGCTTGCAAACCCACTTGCGGACAATTTCACAGTTTCCCCGAGCACGATGTGAGCAAGATATATCTTACCTTTACTATGCTGATTTATTTTCACGGCTCTGGTATGATTGTATATCTGCCATCTTTCAGGTCTGGAGTATTTTTCCGTCGGCCAGGCTGTTATTAGAGAATCCTGTTAGACATTTTAACGAAGATTCATCTTGGTCGGCCAGCGTCTTGACTGTGTCTTCATAGCTTGTTAGATATTCTCTTGGCATTCTCATGTACAAACTTGTCAACACTCTAATCGCTCTTGCTCTCACACCACAGTATTATCTTGTAAACGCCAACTTAACTGGGTTCGAACTCAATAAGAATATTGTCCTTCCTAAAGTACGCACGAATTACGGGAAACAGGCAATTCATTTCTCATCACTTGCTGTCCGGAACACTATACCGATGTAATTAAAATGCTCATTCAATTTTCATCTTTAAAGCCCACTTTAAACGATCAATCCTTAGCAATGAGCTCTATTCTGATTAATTTGTTTTCATTTCTCTCTACATGCATTTTGCACTGCTTCATGATCTTCATTATAATTCAGTATGACATCAGCTTGCATAGTTATATACAACTTTATATGTTTCGGTGGTCCTTTTTAATAGCTTTTATTTCTCTCTCTTGTGTCTGCTTTAATTGTATTCCACACGTGTATATTCTGTTTTGTATATTTATCTGATCTGTCGTATGCTGTTAAATGTTTTACTAGATGTATTTAATCAGGAGGTCCCATTACAGTCTCTGACTTCGAAACCTCCTTCTGCATAATATGCTGTACTCTCAAAATGTATCAACAAATAAAGACTGATTCTGATTCACGCCAAGACTCGCATTCCTTCTAATTTCCTGTATGCCTGTAATTACCTCCATGATCTTCATTTCTAGGTCCAATCCTTGATTCTGCTCTCCTTTGTGCTCTGGCTGCATCTTGTTGTTTTCTGCGATATGAATGTATTTCTGGGTTTGCTCCTAAATTTTCGCTGCTCTTCTAGCAATGTTGGCTGCAGTCAGATTGGTATTCTCCTGCCTCTTGCTCAGGTCCCCCTTGCTTCTACTTCCATTATTTTCTTTTGTCGTGGATGGATAGGTCATTTAAAATAATTTCGCTGGTTTTATGGCTTCCATACAACGGACCTTCAGGTTAGCACTGGCATCATTCACCTGCTATTCAATTCTTTTTTAGATTGAGTAGCCTTTCAAAACCTGAAATTGCCTGTCCAAAGGAAATGTTGCAAGTGCGTTTGCGACAAGTCAGTGTCAAGCTCTCGAGCTTTCGGGTTAGGGTCTAGGATGGCGGTACATTGTGCACTTAAAAATGATTGGCACAAGTTAACGATCCCCGGCGCGTAGGAAAGGCGACACTATAGCTGCGGCTCACTAATACATTAGAGTAACGCGAGTTTATGGAAATTCCGACTTCCCAGTCTATGGCTCAGCGGTTATGGTGCTTGGCTGCTGACCCAAAAGACGCGGGTTCGATCCCGGCCGCGGCGGCTAAAATTTCTTTGGAGGAGAAATTCTAGAGGCCCGTGTACTGTGCGATGTCAGTGCACGTTAAAGAACCCCAGGTGGTCGAAATTTCCGGAGCCCTCCACTACGGCGTCTCTCATAGCCTTAGTCGCTTTGGGACGTTAAACCCCATAAACCAAACCAACCTATGGTATCACTACTGAACCCCTAAGGCGTGGTTCAGTATGCAGTCACCCCACCCATAGAGATTTTTGTCTCCGCTGCTTTCGCGAGCATCAACTTATGCTAATGGTTTTGTGCTTGCCATTGCGGCGTAATATAACCTCACTTACCTCATTACCAGATTTAGGTTTGCATCTTCTGTGTATCGGTTTCGCACATTTCTCATGCTTTACTCGTGGAAGTGGCAACCTTTCTGTATCACTTTTATGCGTATGTCCTCAATATTTCATTATAATGCGTCTCGTGATGCCCATTCTCTCAGCTCTTCGCAATACAGCCCTTTGTCTGACTTTTGAAAAAGCGAAATGACAGCGAAGACTTGGCGGGACTTCGCCTCAGAACATCACACTTGATTTCGCAAATCTTACGTGCAGAGCTACAGTTACTGAGCACTCATTGTACGCACATGCTGCGTCTAGTGTACGTATTCTCCCTCTGAAACTTAATACGGAGTGCCTCAGCAAAAGGGTGAGTTGAGCGAGTTGGTACATACTTAAGGAACAAAAACTGCGCAGCAACAGGGACAAAAGAAAGGACGAGACAGGTGCTGCTAAAAACTGAAGGTTTATGGAAAAGGAACATATAAAATATACTTTGTTTATAAAAAAAAATTGCAAGGCCTGCCTGCTGAGCTGCTGATGTCTTAAACAAATAAATCGGGTTTTAGTAATCATATAGCGCTTGTAAATAAGCTGGTTATAATGCGCCCGTATACCTAATGAGAGAGAAGCCTGACAAATGACTTGCGTTCTTTGAACACAAGTCTGTCTACGTCGATAAATGTGTGACCCCCTCGATGTAGTTTTTGAATGAAGAAATAGTATAATACGTCTCTTCTATTGGCCACGCCTTTTCTTCGCGGTGTGCCGTCGCTGCTATTTTTTTCTACTCTTTGGATTTCTGGTGGACGCTTGTTGCATTCCATCTTCGATTATTCCTTGTCACGAATTTGATGTAATGGCTGGTCTTCGCAGTGAAATATGTGTTGGCAGTCTGTGCAAAAGTGTCACAGTTCTTGCCATCCGACTTGTGCTGCGTTGTGCATTTCGACCAAACTTTATTTATATCCCGAAAAGCGAGCGACCAAAGGTGGGCTGAATGTATAATTCCGTGCTGCCTCTAGAAACTGCGCAGTTTGGACCGCATACGCTATGGAATCGCTACGGTTGCAAACCATTCAACAGGAGAAAAATTATTGGTTTGGCCGCTCAGTCATTTTCTCTTAAGAATTAAGATGATGAATGATTTACGGGGGAGAGCCCGGAGGCAGCAGGCGCTCTGTAGAGAACGCGAACCCTTACATTTATTTTCAGCGGAGAAGCACGAAGGTTTTTATGCGACCTTTCATTTACAAACAGGAATGTCAGTAAAAGATCCTTATCCAGTTTTAACTACACATGAAGGTATTAGGCTCGCATGGTGACATAGAACATAAAATATTTTGAATCCTTCTTGCTAACTACCTTGAGGTTATAAAACCAAAGCGTATTTGGGATGGTATGACCTGAGGCCTATAATGTGATGATGCCTGTCCATTGAGCGGCCAGTTCTGGTCGTATGGAGCGTACTACAGTGACAGCTCTGTTTGACAATCCACGGAAGAATGCTTAGACGGGTGTCATGAAGAAAATAATTAAATAGGTAGATATTGTTTAAAGAAAGAAAAGGCGCAGAAACTCTTACTCTGAGTGTGCACCCAAACTATACCGTGTGTGCTATGCCCAAGGGCCTTGTGGAACCTTCCTCTTCTTTGGGTAGGATGCGCACTCACTGGCGATCAAATTACGTTACTATACTGTGAGCAGGTACACCGCATTTGCCGTCATCGAGTTGTAGACGCGGTCGTAAGATGCCCATAAAAACTTCTAAACAGCTCTCCGTGGACGTTTGCTTGGGGCCAGTGCAAGCGAATATTCGCCAGGCTCACCCTAGGGAGCGCGCCCTCTGGCCACTGCATGCGAACGCGCTCTGTGAATTTTGCGAAGCTGTTGGTTTACGCACTCATGCAGCACAAACCGGCATTTGCTGTCTGCAAATGAGATAGCCACGCCGCGGTGGCTTAATGGTTACGGCACTGGGCTGCTGACCAAGAGGCCCGTGTGCTATGTCCCCCGGTGCTATTCTAGAGGCCCGTGTGCTATCTCAGTGCATGTTGAAGAACCCCAGGTGGTCCAAATTTCCGGAGCTCTTCACTACGGCGTCTCTCGTAGCCTGAGTTGCTTTGGGACGTTAAACCCTAATAACCAATAACCAACCAAGGGAGATCGCCAGCGACGACCTAGCGTGTCCTATATCTTCAAGCTTCTTTGGTGCTGCATATGCGTGAACATCGTTATGGGTGAGGTCTTCGTGCGGTTTCCGGTCGCCGAGGGTGCATCGTGCCTTTTCCTTCCATTGGAGCCTAAGTGGCGTGACGTTCGCGGCTAGTCACACTTCATTCTGCATCATTACCTCACTACGTTTGGTTTCCCGTCTGTAGGAATTTGTGCCATCCGCACTGAAATGTTGGTACGAAAGAGCCACTTCATTACCCTCCTTCTCGTTTTTTCACATTGCGTGCGCCCTCCAAGTAATAAGGCCCGAACTCTTCAACAGGGCACAAAGTGCTCCATTGAGGCATCATTTGTATAAGCATATTAGATGCCGGCTCTTGACTTGATGCTTTGCTTTTTTTGTGGTTTCTCTGATTGATTTCACATCGTTTCGGAAGACCCATAAGGGTAGCTCGTCTATAATAATACTAAGCTGAGTTTTCAAGCGCTGTTCAGGTTCATACAGCTGTTGTGCAAAAGCGTGAGGTATGTCGCGGTCCAGTAGTACACCATATTTAAGCGTATTTAAAATTAACATTGAAGTTATTTCCTTTTCCTTTCCCTCAATAAATTTTTCCTTACAGGTCAAGTACCTACGCTCTCGAAGTACTTCTCATGAGCTCGGTTTTTTTACAGCAATGGCAGCGTGATTAAAATTTTAGTTTAGTTGCGAAAAAGCGTCGAACCAGCCGTTTCAGTCGGTTAACGCAAATTGCTTTGCGCACGCATAACACGCGATGACAGTGTACCCAATGCCTCGCCGCGAAGGCACACTTTCAAGCCGTTATGCAGCAAGCTCTTTTTCAATAATTAATGGCCACCGCCACCGATTTGTTGCACACTGGGGCCGATGGATGGCGCTGACATCGGCACGTTCATATTGCGAAAGTTAATGCGGCAAACTCAGAGATCGCAGTACCACCTGCCTGGGCTGGTGATGCTTCCCACTTAGTTTATAGCACACTGTTAGTGATCTACCGAGGTCACGGAATGTGTTTGCAAGCTTTATTAGTAGTTAGAAGGAAAGCAGTCTTGCAGATTATTGGATAGATCGAATTTCTTGTAGAGGAAGTTATTAAGCAGTGAAGGGGCCAGCTGTTTCAGAACACTGGCAACGGTTACGCTCTTTCTCGATGAATTTAGCGAATTTTGCTATTAGGGCAAGGTCGTATCCCTCGGAAAAGTTGCCGAGCTACTGCACGGGCACCCGCAGTGGTGGCTCAGTGGTTGGGGCGCTCGGCTACACAGCCGGAGTACCTGGGTTCGAACTCGACCATGGCGGCCCATTTCATATGGCGGCGAAAGGTGGTCGAATTTATTCCGGAGCCCTCCACTATGGCACCTCTTTCTTCTTTCCCTTTCTCCTTTCTCCCTTCTTTATGGATTGGTGTTTCGGGTGTCTACAGCGATACGCAAGATCGTTACTGCGCTGTTTCCGTTCCCCAAAACCCATTTTCAATTTTTTTTTCTGCATGCGCCGGCGCAGGCGCGGCATCGTACGCGGCGATTGTTCAACGTTCTTATTACACATATCATGGCCTGACGAAGTTTTTAGCTACATCAAAGAAAACTTCAGTGCCACCCCACTCAGCTTCTTTTATCACATAGCAACCTATTTTAAGAAGAATACAAACAATTGATTTCTCTTTATTTTTTTTCTCCGGCGTAAATGCCTCGAAAAACAAAAACACACGCCGGATCGCGGCGCCCACGGCATGCCAGGCTCTGGGGCACCACTTATCAAGCGTAATAAGCTACGCAGCAATGATTGGCAGTTCTGAGCAGCAGTCATGACCGGCTTCATTTATTTTTGCGGCTGCGTTTGTCTGTAAATTTTACCTGCTATGCCATCTCAAATATTTCACCTCTGCTTACTTGTTAAAGAACATTCCAGGCAAAGCCAGGTGCATCACTTCAATTGCTTTTCTGATTGGCCTTTATATTTTGATTTCTTTTTCCCCTCTCTGCTTACTGCAAATATATGTGGTTGTTTTTTTTATTTCTGATCGCGGCCTATGAACAAGAAACGAGGTGCTAGAAATTCATGTTCTGACAAATTGTTTCATAGCTCGAATAGCTTCAGATTGAACGCAGGGCTAGTAATCGCTGAAATATGGCATCGAAGGATTTTTTCGCCACCGGTTTTTCTCAATAGCAGTTATTTGCCTATTTTCTCTCCACACTGCGCATTCGTTAGAGCGCATTGTTAAAACAAGTGAGAAGTGCCCATTGAAAGTAACTCTTTCATCTGTGCTGCCGCGGTGGATCAGTGGTTATGGTGCTCGGCTCCTGACCCGAAAGACGCGGGTTCGATCCCGGCCGCGGTGGTTGAATTTCCATGGAGGAGAAATTCTAGAGGCCCGTGTGCTGTGCGATGTCAGTGCACGTTAAATAACCTCGGGTGGTCGAAATTTCCGGAGCCCTTCACTACGGCGTCCCTCATAGCCTGAGTTGCTTTGGGACGTCCCTATTGGAAAAAAAGGCAATGATGTAAATATTGGAAACCAACACTGGAAACCTTGGTGGATTATGGTAATGGAAAATATGTTGGAATGACTGGGCATGTTGTAATGACTGGGCATGTTGGAATGACTGGGCATGTTGGAATGACTGGGCCTGTTGGAATGACTGGGCATGTTGGAATGATTGGGAGATGTTGGGGCAGGGGCCATGGGGCAATGTTATGTCTGATGCAATGAGACAGCAAATTTCAAAATAGATGAAGCTCCTACAGCCAGTTTTATTTTGTGTTCATGCTCCTCTTGCTCTTCTTTAGCTACTTGTCAATGCAGCTGGGCCCCATGAAACAGCCTTGTTGATGTACCACCAGTGCATGAGGGCTTGGGAAAACTGGGCGATGCACTCTGCAGAAAAGATTGAAATCAAAGAATTAGGATCCACAAGTTTTTATTCTTGCCAGTATTAGAGTGCTAAAAAAGTAAACTCCGTATTGTGGCCACAGGAATAAAGTGAGCCTAAATCAAGAACCACTGAAGCTATTCGCACTCAAAAAGAAAAATAATTTGAGGTTCTTATTCAATATATCATATGCTCGTCATTAAGTACCATCATCAGCAGCATAACTAGCACCACTGCAAGACAAAGGCCTCTCCTATATCCCTAAACATAAGCCTGACGTGTGCCATAATGAGCAAAATAAAAAAGCCATCGTTTTTTGTCCTCTGAAGGCTTTTAGTGGGGTATTAATAAGAGGGACAATATAAAGGTAACATCAGAAGGGTGACTGCAGTAGCACAGCTGAGATGTCGCAGACGATACACTAAGAAAAAAGGCATACAATCCATTGATACATCAGTTGCAAAAAATAAAAATAGCAGCAAACAAAAGGTAAAACAAACCAGTGTCAATGCTCCAAGCGATATCACTTATTTCCATAATTTTGAGGGACCACATGCAATGAAAATGTGGTGAGGTAGCCAATTTATTCTTCAATGGGAACAGGAAAAATTTCTTGATTTAGTTGTGATGGCATCCTGGTCTGAAGCGGGGCAGCAACATTTAACATTAAGTTGTGGAAAAGTATTGTAGAGTATATGGAACACACCTAAACGAGCGATTTCCCCTTTTATGCAGTGATGTCTGGTGGTCAAATGAGATGACTGATTACACATATGCTGTACCAAGTGTCGCTGTTGGATTAAAGGGAGTTGGTGGCGTAGCATCAAACAGTTTGGTGCAAAATTGAAAGAGCTAGGGAATACTTCAGTTTGGAATCAATAAAATTTTTATGCATAAACTGCGCAGCACGGCAAGAGCACACAGATCATGACATCTCCTGATAAACCCGAGTGCCCTTGTGGTGCCAGCAGCATGTATCGTGACATGCTCCAAGTATGTGGGGCTGCATCTGGTTAAGGTTTCTCCATACCATTAACCCTAGAGGTGGGAAAGGAGGTCAATACGTTGTGACAAAACAATGCAGACAAGACAAGGACAACGAAGGAATAAATATGATGGCATGAGTGCTGACTATCGCCAATGCGTATTGGAAACCACGTCAAAATATATGCACTGTGGCCTAAAAAAACAACGAACAAAGGGCACCTTGTGTCAACCACATTGCATGAGTGTAAAACAAAACAAAAACTGACAAAGAAGCATTTAAGAGCATGAACTCTTCCTTAGGAAGCGATAAAGAAGGTGTGCTAACACAGTGATTGCGGTTTTTTTTTAAATTTCAGCGGCCTCGATTATCTCACGCACAAACTTTTCTGTGTCTGTCAGGCAAAATGCAGAACATGAATTCCGGTTCACAGCGTTTAGGATCTGGCAAACAATTGCAATTGCGACAGTGAATCATCAAAGTTCTCCCGCAAGCTTTGTTCACATCGTCGTGGTGGTCTTTTAAACCTCTCAGTGACACACTTGCCTGTTTTCCCAATGTAAACATAGCCGCATTTCAAGGCGTTCGAACACACTATGTCTTCTGTGCAATGCACGAAGAGACTCTGATGGATAATCTCGGTTGAATACAGGTACTGAAACTTCATAGGGTTAGAAAAACAATATCAACACCAACTCGACTGTCTATTTAACCGGTGCGATCAATTGTGGATGTAGGGAACAGGTACGTACAAACTTCCTTTTGGGAGTTACAGTCTCGACGGGGGCACAAAAGGAATGTTTCAACTTCTGCTTAAAGCAATCGGCTAAAGACACTGACAAATGTTCTGAATATCCAGTAAAGGACAAACGACATATGAGCTGGGCAAAACTGGATTCCATGGCAATCAAACAGGATTTCAATAAGGAATGCCACTGCTCCATTTCGGTTAATGAATTCTTCAACACATTATTGATCCTGATTGAGGGATGGCGTAATATAAATCCTTGATGTCAACATAGCACCCCATGAAACTGGTGCGAGAGTTATTGTGTAGAAACTGCGTTACTTTCTCTGCAGATCTTACACGAGAGGAGTCATCAATGCTCAGCAACTTAATTTTATGTCGCAAAGAGAAGGCGATTTGTTTCTGACAGGTTCCATTCTCTTAAACTACAACCCTCAAGGAGCAGTCACCTTTATGGGTCTTTGCGGTAAAGAAGATAGCTGGACAATTTTTCTTACTGAAGTTGATGGCATTAGCCTGATGGTTAAACTCTAGATTGTTAATGTTTCTTGGCACTGGACTTTGCTTTTAACAAATCAGATAGTAAGTGGCACTCAAATTCAGAATACGCTGCATCTGTGGCCTTGGACTGAAAGGCGCCTTTCGATACGACCACAAAACCACCGTTTATCAGCAGTTGAAAGCAAGAGGGCCCACCCTCTTAAATACGACACAGTTCGGCCTGTGGGCAAGTTCCTAAAGAGGGTTCAAACCGTGACACTGCATCAAAACATCCCGAAACACACCTGTCACACTCAGGTCTGGGCGTGGAAAAGGCAACTCGTCAAACCATGGCAAGCATCTCCACAATAGTTCTCTTCGGAGGAACGGAAAATTTTGGTCCATAAGCACTTCAAGGACCAGACGAGGCAGCGACTCAAAGCTGAAGGTGTGCACCTTGTTGTCAAACTCTTGTGCCTGAAAACAAGCCAGGGAGTGGCTGGTTGACGGTGTCACGCACCGTTGACCAGGTGAAAGCCATCTGGAATGCCACTTTGCAGCCACTTTGCGCTCACTAGCCCGGAGCAGAGAAGCCAAGGCACGAGTGTCTGAAAACAAGGTGCACAATGTCGACACTGAGTTGCTGCCTCGTCTGCTGCTTGAAGCATATACAGGCCAAAATTTGCCATTGTTCCTTCGAAGAGGACTATTCTGGAGCTGTTTGCCATACTTTGACGTCTTGCCTTCCTGTGCCTGGACCTGAGCGTGACAGGTGTGTTTCAGGGGGCGTTGGTTGATGGGGTGTCGTGGTTTGAACCATGCCAGGAACTTGCCCGCAGGCTGAACTGTAACGGGTTTAAGACGGTGGGCCCTATCGCATTCAACTGCTGATAAAGAAGGTGGTTTTGTGGTCATGTCTAAAGGCGTCTTTCTGTCCAAGGCAACGGAGGCAGTTAATTCTGAGTTCAAGTGTCACACAGCAGCTGATTTGTTAATAGCAATGTCCAGAGCCAAGAAACTATGTAATAATCTAAAGTTGAACCATCTGGCTAATGTATCAACTTAAGCAAGAAACTAGCAGAGGTGCCAATGAGAGGTCAAAAGACCACCGTTACGATGTGAACAAAGCTAGCAGGCGGAATCTGATGTTTCACTGTCGCGACTGTGATCGTTTGCCACATCCTGATTGCTGTGAGGCGTAATTTCTTGTGCTACATTGTGCTAGACAGACACAGAAAAGTTTGTGCATGAGATGATCGAGGCCACTGAAATTGTAGAAAAAACGCAATCAATGTGTTAACACACCTTCTTTATCGCTCCCTAAGAAAGAGTTCATGCTCTTAAATGCTTCATATTCAACTTTCGTTTTGTTTTTGACAGATCCAAAGTGAATGTTACAAGGCGCCCTTTCTTCATTCTTTTTTTAGGCCACAATGTATATATTTTGATGTGCTTTCCAATAAACCTTCTTGAAAGTCAGCACTCGCAGCGTCGCATTCCTTCCTCATCTTTCTCTTCTTTGCGCTGTTTTGACACGATGAATTACAAACAAGCCCATTCATCCATCTTGCAAAAGTCAATACAGTCAGAGTAGCTGAGATAGTTGGGGCAGCCTTCTGAATAATGCAGTCATAAAGACAAGGTTGGGACATAAAGACAAAGACTGTTATTGAATGGCTAATATTAATGTACTTTAGTAATGTGCTTGGTTTGGTTTATGGGGGTTTAACATCCCAAAGTGACTCAGGATGAGGGACGCCTTATGATTTTGCATAGTGATATGCTGGGCTTCATAAGACAAGAAGTACAATAGTTTTTTAAGGCCAGCCGTAGAACAGGAAGCAATGAATGTACACTAATATCAAAGAATGAAGGCTCAAGTATGAGAGTGTAGCTAAAAGGTTATAATGACAAACATGAAAAGCTTTGTAGAAATTCAAGTCGATGACACTTGCCTAAAATAAAGAATCTAAATTTGGGTGAAAATCTGTTGTGAATTCAAAAAGTTGGATTGCACATGAGTAAAGAGAATGGGAGCCGTGATGACTGGTATAGAAATATTAGTTTGAATTATGGTGGCAAGTAATATGCGGACTCATTTTGTGCTCTAACAGTTCATGCAAAATGCACATCAATAAAATAGGAAAACAGTTTGGGGATCAGAACGGTTTCCAGCCTTAATTATTGACAGGTCAGCTTCAGGTTGTCAGGGATAGAACCAAGAGGTTTGGATTGGCTAACAATTATTGGTAAAATCTGTCTTCAGATATCCTCAGTAGTTTAAAGTATGTCAGAAGGCTTCTCACACAGCCCTCAGGTACTCGAAAGCTTGTGCCTATAAATGACTTTCGAGACATGATGAGAAGCAATGGTTAATGCAGTGAAATGGGTAACAAATAACTTATTTTTCTCAAGAAAGTGCCCATGGAATATGCTGTCACACAAATTCCCAAGGATCCTTCAATTAAGCCCAAAATGACAGTTTATGGGTAGCCACTTTGTTATAACCATCACATACAAAAAAAGAGACACCAGAAGCCCTCCTTATTCACTGAAAACAAGGGAGAATTATGAGACATCATTCCGGCACTCAAAATCACACGGATGAAGAGAGTAGACTCCATGGACACCATATTTCAACTGAGGTTTCTTCCACAACACAGGCTTTTTATGTGCAAAGGGGTACCAGTGATCCCTGGGGCTCAAAAGTATTTCCGCCACCAGATAACAATTATTTCAGGATGGCAAAAACCAAAACACAAAAAAACATAGCGGTAAAGGTATCTTGCCACTCACATTCAACCCATCGGCACGCCTATGCATCACCTACCTGGCTGACCCAACAAACATATTTGCCTCCAGATAATCTATTTCTTTTTCTGGAGCGCTGCAGAAGGGCTGCTGACGTAATTCTCTTTTTCAGCAGAGATACAAAAGGCTTAAAAAATGTCCCAGCCCTTTCAAGTGCTAAACTTGCACAAGGCATGTGTTTCTTTCAAAAACGCCTTGCATGCTCGCTTGTGCGAGCAAAGGCGAATGTGCTCAGCTAAATGACCTCTGCCACTTAATGAATCAGCTGTCCTGCAATGTTCAAGCAAGCGTTCATTGATGCAAGCCTCGTCTGTCTAATGTAATGTTTGCCACAGGCAAGGAGGATGCTGTACACCATGTCAACCTCATGTTTAACGAGGGGTTTGGTGTGCTTAGTTTTGTAGGCAGGCTTTTTCGTAACGTCATTTATCAGGTGGCACATGCATCCCAGCTTTCCCAAGCTG
Organism: Amblyomma mixtum; assembly: GCF_055824585.1. Classification (NCBI taxonomy): domain Eukaryota; kingdom Metazoa; phylum Arthropoda; class Arachnida; order Ixodida; family Ixodidae; genus Amblyomma; species Amblyomma mixtum. The sequence continues at coordinate 128,239,723 of NC_143021.1, forward strand.
AAAATACGACATGTACATCGTGTTTGTCACTGGCCTTCTTGAGGCGGTGTGACACCTGATGGCAATAGGGCACAATGACAGGTCACTGTTGCGAATGTGCGTTGTCTTCCGGCTTGCACTGCCCAGCACACTTCATCTCTCGAACCTGGCTTTCTACCACTAAGGCTACAATTTCTCCTGTGAAAACTGCCTGCTCCAGTCTCCTTACTTGCGCATTGATGCTGTCACAGAGTCGTGAGAGCGTCAATGCCGAAGTAAGGCGACTGGAGCAGGCAGGCAGAAAAAGAAATAGATTATCTCAATGCAAATGTGTGTTGGGTCAGCGAGGTAGGCAATGTTTAGTCATGCCAATGCATTCAACTTGAGTGACAAGCTAACCTTACGCCTATGTTTTTGTTTTTGCAACCTTGAATAATTGTTACCTGGTCGAGGAAACACTTTTCAGCCACAGGGGTCACTAGTACCCCTTTGCATGTAAAAAGCTCATGTTGTGGAATCAACCTCAGTTGAAGTCTGGGGTCTATGGAGTCTACTCTCTTCGTTCATGTGTTTTTGTACACTGGAATGATGTCTCATAATTCTACCCAGAACCAATTAGCTAAGCTCTCCATGCTTAGCAAAAACAAGGCAGCAGTAATGAAACCAGTTCTCATGTGTGCACTTTTTCTTTTACATCTGTGACCTGCGATGAGTGGCATAAAAACACATATTTAAGTTAACACACATGCATCATAATGTTAATATTCGTAGTCAAATAGTATCACATAATGCAGCCAAAAACATGCAGACATTTCGCACTTCATGCATAGAATGCAACGGTTAAAACACGAGCAATATTGCATGTAAAACTTCAAATGGCCTGCAACCGGCCCATTCTGACAGCCAACTAATATTACTCATATAAACATGTAAACATATCAGGTCAGAGCTATCCAAACTGGTCCAAGCAGTAGCATTAAGGAAAAGAGCAATGAAAGTAAGAGAACATTTCATGGCAACCAAAAAAACAAAGCACAATGCAGTAACAACTTACAACACAGCTTTTGACTTCATCTGGTGGCCACAAAATCCATGCCATTGACTCGGACTGGAAGACAGACGTGCCTCCTGCGGATACCAACTTCCCATTATCACTATGACAGGAGTACAAAAACAAGCATGCGAACTCGGTCCAACAGTGAATATCACATGAATGTAAAAAGATCAGGAAAAATATACTTGCCCAAGTATACGCCTCAATACAAAGGAAAACTACCCTGTTTAAAATGCATCAGTTCCCCTAGCACTAGTAAAGGAATCTTGCTATGAGCAAAACAAATCTGCGTTCGAAAGCGTAGATAAACATCGTAATAACTGAGACAATTATTGCGTCACTTGTTTTCCTCAGAAACCCAATTTTCAAACAGCAGAGTGATCGAAATGCAAGATCCTATACTCTGGGTAGCCAGAAACGCTATCGGTATCATAAAAAAAAATATCTTCACATACTGATCTAAAAATTAGATCCTGACGGCCGGAAATTAACTTTTGTTGGTAACTGCAACATGAGACAGTGCTTTCTTTATAGTGGGGTTTGAATTCAGATGCGGAAAATGGGCACTGATCGTATAGGAGGGTTCCGGATTAATTTAGACCACCTAGAATTTCTTAACGTGAGCTGACATCGCACAGCACAGGGGCATTCTTTTTTTCATTTCACCTAAATCGAAATGCGGCTACTGCCATCAGGATCGACCCCACGACCTAAGGTTCAACAGTCTAGGGCCAAGCAAAAACCGCGGCCAAAAAGGTGTTTCCATCCCCCTCAAAGTGCTAACGCTATCTTGAAAGACAATCATACATTTTACGCACAGCCAAAGTGCCGGTCCTTGAAACGTGCGCGGTGGTGTGAACAAGCATGGGCAGAAACGCATAGAACGAGGCGTATACGAGGAGAAATCTGTGCTCAACAAGAAACAAAACGCGCAAACATGCGCATACCAAAATCATGCAAAGCTAGCACACGCACGGTCGCATCCCCTTTGCCAAAACAAGTACCGACAGCGGCAATTCTTGGCAGAGCAACTCACCGCGGCGACAACAAAAGCGCCTCAAAAACGCTTTTTATAGCATTGAACACGAATACTGCAGCAGTACGACAGGTCACCGTTCCAGCATTATATGCTTCGGATAATGCACAAGTACTGCTTACCTTTTCAGATGATTGCGTAGTCGTGCAGAACGCTGTTTGCCTTCGTGTCACGGGCACTACACCAACCAGTGAGAGTTCAGCACGAGTGCTACGTAGCCGGCACTCTCTACCACGTAGTCACACAGAAGAAAATATTCCAGGCCTTATTTGGAACATTTCCACCGCGACACTGCCCGCGCGTCTTTGTGCCTGGACACCCATCCTGGACTACACAAAGAAGCGCACAGACTGAAAAGTTAGAGAGACCAGAAAAATGACACTTTGCCTCGAATAGGCTACGTCGACAGCACTGCGCGATTGTGCACCCTTGTGCAAGAAGAAACACACGCAAACCACAACACAGTTCACGATGGCTCACAATCCAAGTAGCGAATTGTAGCAAGCGCCAAAGCGCGACGCACGCGACGCAGCACCCGAACTGCCATGAGGGTTATGCAGAAAAACAGCTACCGGCAGCCACCTGGCGGTGACAACCAGTTTCTGTTTCGGTTTCGTTGTGAAAAAGCTTGTATCCTACTTTTTATTTTATTTTTGGTATTTTTATTGTGTATTCAGCCGTATCGGCATCCACAGAAATTGCAGCGGTTGCGAGCAATTACCACTGGTAGAAACGCGCGAATTAACGACCTGTTGCTTGCGCTGCGGTTGAAAAATGCATGAGTTCTCACGGCAGTATCGCTTGCTGCTTTGCTCATTCACGAAATTACATGCCGATTTCTGTTTGTATGGGGAAGTTTTTTTTTTATATTGATGGGAGATCAGCAAGGCTAACAAAGTACCCAACGTAGCAGTCGTAGAGAGTAGGTTGTCGTAAAAACATGGTGACGCTGTTTGATCGGCAGCACGACGTGAGAGGCGGCAGCGTTGAAACGCGCGTCGAGAGAACAACCTCCATGGTATATGCTTTCTTGAGACTACAGTGAAGGTGTGCATTTTTTATAGTGGAGTTCTCTCATCCAACGTGAAAACCAAATCAATTCTTAGTATGAAATATGCTGTGTAATTTATATCCTCATATTGTGTTTATATATATATCTGCATTTCTATTTTGAAAAACAGTGTTGTACTGGTAATTGTGTACCAAGGTGCATGTATAAGAGTGCAGCCTTGTCGAAATATTCTGTGTATATATTTGTATTCGTAACCCTTCTACAAAGAAGCTGTGTGGCCAGCTATGTGGTTAACAATTTGTTAATTGAATTAGTAATGTCTTGAAATGCACGCTCAATAAAATTTTCTGAATGAAATTGAGTGTTCGGATTCAGGCATGCAGGGCTCTGCAAACCTGCAATTTATTATTTTGTGAACAATGAAGTTAAACTTTTTCTCAAATATTTTGCTAATGATAATCTAAGCCCAAGTATATAAGTCGTTACTTTTTAAAAAAATTTTCTGAAACTGTCAAGTCAACAAATGCACGTGTAAAAAAGAGAAATTTGTCTTGCAGTTTTTATTCTAACAGCATAAAGTGCCAAGTGTACAGTCTTTGTCAAAAGTAACCAGGCTGTATGGTTTGCTTCTAGCTTGTATAGTGGAGCCCTTGTGTTATTCCTAAGGATCAAAACGTGTTGGAAGGTAATAAGACCCTCAGTCCTTACCTTTAGCTACCATTCCAGCTTTAGGGAAGCTGTGAGGGATCCACTGTACGAGCTAGAAGCAAACCATGCAGCCTGGTTACTTTTGACAAAGACTGTACGTTTGATGGATTTGACCCACTGAGATTGTTAGTGCATTGATGAGTTTCATTTTGTCAACCGTATAGGCACATGCATGCAGTATCTGCTGCCCAGCATCGGCCATTCAAATGCAGCCATGGTTTGTGCCATGCCAAACAAGTAGGTACAGTCGTGGGTAAAAAAGATTAGCACACATGACGGAACACCAGAGTGCCGGAATGACAACGCCTGGCACTGCGGGTGGCGGAGAGGCTGATAACGGGAGTGCCGGGCCGTTCCCATTCTACAGTATTAAGGGGGTCTGCCACGGACAGTAAAATTACTGCGGACTGCCACGGACAGCAAAATTGCTGACTAAAAGCAGCGCTATCATCTATTGTTCCCGCGAGTTCCTTTTGACAAACCATCGCGGACATAAAAAAACAGTAATAAAAAGAAGCCATCTTTGCTCATGATAACCGAGCCAAAATAAATTCCGCAAGCACAGTCACGTAGGGTCGGCACTTCAACGCTCGGGCGGTGCACGCTTGATAAAGCTTACTTCCTGCCGTCCCCCCCCCCCCCCCCTAGGCTGCAAACATGGAAACGGCCCGTTAGGCAGTTCTGCGTACCGCAGCGCCGCGTGGTGAGATGTACTAATTCTGATCGCCAGTGATCTGTGCTAATATTTTTTGCTCGCGACTGCACACATCCATAGGCTCCCACCGTGGTTTCCACATAGTTCAGTGTTGCCTGCCAGGCCCACCGAGATAATCACGATGGATACCACCAAGCCCATCCCGTCCCATCGTGTCCACTGAAGTGTCCAGCGTGGTTTCCATTCAGCCCAATATTGTATACTGAAAGTGCCAGTGCAGCCACCACAATTTCCACTCAATCCAGGGTGGCCCAAAGTCGCCATTAGTGCATCCAGCATCTCTCCCATTCGCGCCACCAGCACCCAACATGGAAACCAACACTTCCAATCAGCCCACCGTTTTCTCCAACTTGGAAACCAACACTTCCATTCGGCCCACCGTTTTCTCCAACGCGACTTTTGCTGGAATTTTCAACAGGGGTTAAGCTCCAATAAACCATCTTTCAACTGTGTGTTGTGTCGATGCGGCCAGCCGAGCATGCGCAGTTGTGTCCGTAATATGGACCAAGCTATGAAAACTAATAGTGGGTTTTAATGAGTACTCATTTATTAAGGTTTAAGGTATTACCTCCGAATACCTGCTATAGAACCGGTGTTACAGACATTCTAGGCTACCGAGAAAAAGTAAAAGAATAGATAAAATGACGGCCACTTTTATGGTGCCGAAATTGCTTATTTCATTTGCTCATGCGAGCACCTGGAAAACCTCAGGAAATCAATGACCGATGTTTTTTCTTGAATTGAGATTCTTTTCCCAAAGGGCACATCGACAGCCATTTGAGAGTCTCTTCAATGCGTAGTGGTGGGGAACTAATAAAATTTTACGCCATCCGCTCCACATTCTCAGTGCCATGAAACGCACTTCAATTAGTTTTCATGAAAAAATTCTTTGTCACGCACTTGAGTCTGGTCGTTCTATATCAGGAGTGCTTTCAGATCCGTGCTAAGCGGGCAAGCAGATGCTCTAAAACCCTGAACTCGTGGCTTATAAAGTTAGCTGTTATGAAACAGCAGAAAAAAATTGTTCTTAACTGTACAAGTACAACACTGGCAACGTTCGGCTGTGATTGCTTCATCGAGTATTAACAGTCGTAGTTGAACGGTAGGAAAGAGTGCAAGGTTATGATGCGTTTAAATGGTGCAGATTTTCCGACCCACAGCCGTATTCCGCGTTGACACGTACGCATTAGCGGGGAGAAAACGTTCGCATCTTTAACTTATTGCAATGAGCAATGGTACAATCAACTCAAAATTTAGAATCTTAATTCTGTATCAAAAATCTCCGATTTAATTAGGCATGCTAGGAAATTCAGGACTTCTCACAACAGTTTTATGCTATATTTCGGAACTTCTGTAATAGGTCTTTTCTTCCGGTTCAAATTTCCCTATTTTATGATTCGAGTCCTATCTACTGTTCTCTGTCCAGCTCCCTCCCGACGCTTAAGGCAAAGCGGTCTCCTAAGTAAAATATCTACATGAAGGCTTGAAACTGTTTTTGCTGAGGCTTTGTAGCTGCTTTAATAAAAAAGGTTCAACACTAAAAAAAGCATCCATGTTCAAGTTGTCCCGCTTTTTCATCGCCTTCTAAAGCGCTTGCTTTGGTCAGCTCATTTCCGAAATGTTGCTTTAAGCAGTTACGTACTGTTCAGATTTCAATGATTCTGGTTGCATTTTGCTGATGCCTGCAAGATGTTCAATATAATTACTTAAAGCAGCATGAGCAGCACGTAACTTTTGCCGCATTCGATTCGAAATTATATAAAAAATTACTGTCAGCACACGCTTAATAGTGCCTAGTACACTGTGCGTAAGCCTTGTGTAAAGCTATCAAGCACTGCACCACCCAGCGTGGAAATTACACCTCGTCTCCGCTTCTAGCTTAGAGACAGTGCAAACACATAAACCTGCAAACAATTATTAGAACAAAAAGTAACTGCGCAAAAGGACGGGACAAGAGAAAGAGAACCACACGGGACAAACGCAGACTGACAACTGATTTATTCCACCAATTCCTCTTTCCTTCAGCAGCAAAACGCATGCGCACCAACCACAAAAACAAAAAACAGAAGCGACACTCATCTCGTGGAATCAAGGAACTCGAACTCCTTGCGGTACAGGTGTACTGAAGCATCGCTAATACACTTATCAGGCCCTAACCTCGCGATTTCCAAGGCCTCGATAATTTCTCGTTCTTTCTTATCCCTCGAGCGTCCGATAATCTTAGTCCTATCGAAAAGCGGATTACAATCTTTGTCATCATGCTTGCAAGTGTGACAATGCTTAGGCAGATGCTGCCCCCTTGATTCTTCTAAGGAATTTGCGTGCTCTAATAATCTAATGTTGACGCAGCGGCCAGTTTGCCCTATGTAGAACCTACCACAACTCAGGCGAATCTGATAAATTGCATTGCATGTACACTTTACGAACTTATTCCTGTGGTTAATGCCACACTCAACCTTCTTTTGCTTATCTTTTCTCGCCAAATTGCACAAACGCGACAACTTGCAAGGTGCAGAAAAAATGACGTCAACGCCGAATTTTCCGGCGACCCTCTTGAGGCCGTGCGAGACCCTGTGAACATAGGGCATAACTTCATACTTCATACCTGCAAACAACATGGGCGCGAGCACTTCACCGTAAACTGCGGGCTGCTTTCCGACTGGAATTTTAATGCATGGTGCAGATTGCTCGAGCGCTCTACACAACAGTCATGCAAGCTGCACATGCCAAAAGAAGAACTGCGGTGCCATTATTCCATCATGATATCAGTTGTATGCGTTACGTAACCTGTCCCCGATAAATATTTTTGCTTTCACAGCGTATTTTGTAGCATCAGAATGTTCTTCGAAAAAGAGAATTTCAGCAAACTTCTTTCCATATTTCTTAAAGAAACGTTGTGACCACAAAAGCTTCAACGTGTTTTTCTACGCTTAAATATAACAATTACGAATACATCTGCTTGCTCTACACGCTTTTCATTTCAATGCCCACAAGAGGCATGTGCTTTTCTAAGAAAAGGTGTTCATATAGTTTAATTTTGTCCTCTTTCTGTGGCCGTCGAGCATCGGACATGACGATGGCAAAAAAGTCTTCGGCATACCTGTAAGCGCGGAAAACCGGATATAACACTTTTGACCACGAAATCTTACACTGGCGGCTGGCGCCGAGAGGTGAAGAAAAACTAATGTCCTGACCGTGATCCAGGTCGCAGAGCCAATCCAGGAAATGCGATTAGCAGTAAACGCGATTACCGGGCGATTACTCGATGGAAGGCGCGAAGTGCCTGATTTAGTCTTAACTCACGGCGAGAGAATGAAATTAAAATTTGTAGCTTATGGATTTTGTTGTATTTTTGATTATTTTCAAGCTTCAGATGTTTGCTTCTAAGGCTAGAACGTGCCTATGCATTTTTGCTCTGGAATTTCGGCAGTTCCTGTTTAATATCTGGTAAGCGTGTGTTGTTTTTTCGTTCTCATATTTCTAGTTTGCTGCTTAACATACGAAATCATCCTTGCTCGCTCTTTAAGAGGATGTTCCCGGTTGGAACATATTCCTGTATGGTTCATTACCGATGTAGCAAATGTAATACAGTGCAAATAAATAAACTGCTAACGTCTATTACATCTCAGACCAGTACTTATATGGCGTGTCCCCAAACCTTTGGCCTAAATACGACGATCATATACTTATGTGGAGGTATCTTGCAACAGTGTCCCCTCATGTAATGTCCCGAAAGGGACCTTTGAGGAATAATAAATAAATAAATAAATAAAAACAGTTACCACCTTCTATTTGTACTTTTGTATCGATGAGATTTGAAGATCCCCTTCGGCTTTAAGACAGTTTTTGATGTTGAGGAGCAAAGCGCGCTATCATTCAATTGAGATTGCAGCACGTGTAGTTTGTCCACATAAAATGCTGAAGTTGAATTGTGTAACCACGGATTCGGGCTATAGAAGAAAATGAGTTTAAACCTTTATTTTAAGTTTCATTTGAAAACAATTTCAGCAGGAACACTCATAGCTAAAGTAGCTTATGGGCTCTGTCTATTGACACATCGGTACAAAAATTACTTGTTTGGTTTTTTTCAATGCATTTCTTTTAAGAAAACAAGGAAGTCATTGCGCGAGAGAAGCGCATTCATATACTGTACTTGCCAATGCTCACGTTCCTGTGCCATACCTTGCTATGTAAACGATGACACACACAGATACCATGAGCTGCCTTACGGTTTTTCCGTGTGCCCCTGTGATAGGGTTTGCAGCAGACGCATGGGCCTTTCTTCACCTGTCACAGTTCGTAAGTCTTGCCATACCTATTTTGCGCTTGCAGCTAGATGATTGGGTTAAGGATGAGGTGCACACTTTGAAAGCCTTTACGAAAGAGGTCTGCACAACAGAAGATTGCCCCGCGATCGATCCGCACCTTCTACGTTTATGGGAAGCGGGGCACTCATTGACAAAGAGATGACGAAGACAGTGGATTAATCGCAAACTCAAGAAAAAAATAGGGGAGATAAGCTAAAAGGCAGAATCCTACGCCATATCCTTGGCCAGACAGAACTGGAATTCGCTCTGCGATGGTTTTCAGGGGAAGCTAGGTGTGTCAAAGTCCTGGGAGCTCCTGCGTGTGCTAATCGACCCCAGCAGCAGCAAGTCGGCCACTAAAGACAGGCTCACGAAGATCGTACACACAACCGCGGCTACGGACACAGAATTTATGGAAAAGCTCAAGGTGAGGTACCCGTGCATTGACCAAGTCGTACAACAGCCGGAGTATTCTGCGCTTCCGAATCCCAAGCTGGACATCCCACTCAGAAAAGAAGAACTCAAAGCAGAAATCGCGGCTATGAGAAAAAATGCAGCTCCAGGTCCAGATCAAATAACAGCGAAGCTCTTATTTAACCTCAGCGATGATACCATCATGTCGCTGGTGGAATGCATCAACGAGCAGCATTGGGCTACACGAAAGTTGCCAATATCCTGTAAGATGGCCGAGGTTCGGTTTATTCCGAAGCCGAACAAACCCCTTAAACTGGATAATCTAAGACAGATATCACTGACCTCGTGTTTGGGGAAGCTCATAGAGAGGGCCATCAACACGAAACTGAATAGATACTGAGAAGAAAACAACCTCCTACCTAACGCTCCATAGGGCTATCGCCCTCACCTATCGACACAGGACGCCCTGTTGTACCTGCACAAAGACCTCCTTGAGACACCTCCTAAATCACAGACAAGGGCCATACTGGCACTTGATTTGAATGCAGCGTTCGATAATGTTCTGCATAAAAATATTCTGCAAGGGCTCGCAAATACCAACTTGGGCGCAAGAACCTACAACTATATCAAAAACTGCTTATCAGCCAGGCAAGCCACTATAAACTTCGGTGGAATAAAATCAGATCCCATCACTCTAGGCCCGAGAGGAACTCCGGAAGGGGCGGTACTGTTACCCGTCTTGTTCAATTTGGCTACGAAATATCTACCATGTAGTGTAGGACGTCTACGAAGGCGCTGCGTCGCGAACGGCTAGCGGTACGTCTCAGCTCAGTCCAGAGGCAGCGATCAGTCCCAGCGGCAGCGATCAGCGCACACGCTCGAGCATCGGCGCCGTTGTCTTCGTCCTCTTCTTCCTCACGCCAGCCGCCCAAGGTTCGGGAGCCGAAGGCCTGTCTTACAACTTCCCCCGGGCGAAAAGGCGCCATCCTGGCGGCCTAGGGAGATGTGACGACGGCGGGATCGTAGTATTCACGGCCTCGGCGACGATGATCAGTAGACGGTGTAAGGGGTTCGATGAGGTAATTGACGGGGGATGTCTGCTTAAGAATGCGGTAGGGGCCCTGGTACTTGCTGAGAAGTTTGGAGGAAAGGCCGGGACTTGAGGAAGGAACCCAGAGCCAGACCAAAGATTCAGGAAGATAAGTGGGAAGTAGTGCAGAGGGATCACGGGTGCTTTTCTGCTGCTGCTGGGAGTGTGAAGTGAAAGACCGGGCAAGCTGGTGGCATTCTTCGGCATAAGTGGCTGCTTGAGAAAGAGTCGTAAATTCAGAAGCATCAGGGCGGTAAGGGAGAATGGTGTCCACTGTGCAAGAAGGCTCACGGCCGTAGAGGAGAAAGTATGGAGAGAATCCGGTGGTGGCTTGAGTAGCGGAGTTATAAGCATAGGTGACGAAACGTAGAACGCGATCCCCGTTGCAGTGATCGGAAGCCACATACATGGCCAGCATGTCGCCAAGAGTGCGGTTAAAACGCTCAACCAGGCCATTTGTCTGCGGATGGTAGGCAGAGGTGGTGCGGTGAACGATGTTGCATTTCCGAAGGAGAGTTTCGACAACTTCAGACAGAAAGGCTGGACCTCTATCACTCAGCAACTCTTTGGGAGCACCATGGCGAAGAACGATGCGATGGAGGATGAAGGATGCAATGGCGTGGGCTGTACCAGATGGCAAAGGTGATGTTTCGGCGTACCGGGTAAGATGATCGATGGCGACGATGATCCAGCGGTTGCCGGCTGATGTACTGGGAAGAGCGCCGTCGAGGTTGATGCCAACACGCTCGAAGGGCTGCGCTGGGCAAGGCAGCGGTTGCAAAGGAGCGGCAGGTTGGCGAGGTGGGTTTTTTCGGCGCTGGCATGCGGGGCACGACTGAACGAACTTGCGCACATAACGGTACATCCCACGCCAGTAGTACCGATGTCGTAGGCGGGTGAAGGTCTTCAAGAAGCCGGCATGAGCACACTGGGGATCATCGTGGTAGGAAGAGCAAATGAAGGAGCGCAGATGGGTCGGAATGACAAGCAGCCACTTGCGACCATCCGGAAGGTAGTTCCGACGGTAAAGAAGCTCGTCTCTGATGGCGAAATGGTGGGACTGACGACGCAGAGCACGGGAAGGAGGTCGAGGCGATTGGCCAGATAAGAAATCCAAGAGGCAAGCGATCCATGGGTTTTTGCGTTGCTCGGTAGCCATATCAGCGGGCTCAAACGTCAAAGAATACAGGGCGCAGATAGAAGACGCTGCCTCAGACGGCAGAGGGGAACGTGAGAGGGCATCAGCATCCGCATGTTTACGGCCGGAACGATCGACCACGCGGATGTCGTACTCTTGAAGCCGCAGAGCCCAGCGCGCCAGTCAACCAGAGGGATCTTTCAAAGACGACAACCAGCAGAGGGCGTGGTGATCGGTGACAACGTCAAAAGGGCGCCCGTACAAGTAAGGGCGGAATTTGACTATCGCCCACAGGATGGCTAAACACTCCTTCTCAGTGACAGAATAGTTCGCTTCAGCTTTTGTGAGTGTCCGGCTAGCGTAAGCGACAACATATTCGTCAAAGCCAGGCTTGCGCAGCGCGAGGACTGCACCGAGGCCGACGCCGCTGGCATCGGTGTGGAGTTCCGTCGGAGAACGAGGGTCGAAATGGCGCAGAATTGGCGGAGTGGTCAAGAGGCGACGGAGTGTCGTAAAGGCTTCATCACAGGCTGGCGACCAGGCCGAAAGGTCGTGGCCGGAAAGGAGCTTGGTCAGAGGGTCGATGATAGTGGCGAAGTTGCGGACAAAGCGGCGGAAATAGGAGCAGAGGCCCACGAAGCTGCGGAGGTCTTTTACAGAAGTCGGTTTCGGAAATTCTGCTACAGCTCGCAACTTTGCCGGGTCCGGGAGAACGCCATCCTTGGACACGACATGTCCGAGAATGGTGAGCTGCCGAGCTCCGAAGCGGCACTTCTTTAAATTGAGTTGAAGGCCACCCTATTGAAAAATCCGGTATCGCGGCAAACCGGATTTTACCGGAACATATCGGTTTCATGCCGGTCCGGTATCACTCTCATACCGGCGAGACCCGTCCGGTTTGATCGCTATACCGGTTCATACCGATCCGGTACAGATCCCAAACCGGACAGACCGCTCCGGTACGGAGCTCATACCGGACAGTCCATTCCCGGTTCGAAGCTCAAACCGGACAGACTAGTCCGGTACGGAGCTCAAACCGGACATACCAGCCTGTATTCAGAGCGATATGTGCTGCGGTTTTGGTGCTTGGTCTGCAGATTGACTGTTGTACGCCAGCAGATATTTTTAAGGGGAAGGGGGGGGAGGGGGGTAAGCGTGCGCATAAGTGCGATAATCAACACATACACGATTTTGTTGAAAGGGTTAGGAAAAGAAAAGGGCCAAGCGTGGCAAAACATGCAGTTTGTGTATGAAAGGCGGGGGCTGCATGAAGGTGAATGGCGCGCAACCGCCATATTGGCTTCCCGTGCAGCACCCTGACAAAGCCAGGGCTGCTGTGTGCGGGCAAACGTCTAGTATACATCCGCCAGCAGTCTTCGTAAGTCCTGCGCAGATTACTCTGGGTTTCACAGTGCAGAACTTCACGACTGGCTGATAAACATGGCGAGCCACCGGTGACTGCGCCAGAGGCTCCAAAAGGTTTGTTACTGTCGCGTTGATTGCAGCAGCTTTCTTAATGTTCGCTAGCGGCAGTCTGTAGCGACGCATCGGTGAAGAAATAAAATTCTTGGTTTTCGTGCAGGAATTCTTTGCACTTCTTCTTCATCAAGTCATAGTCCATTGATAACGCAACTTGTCCAAGCGCCACCGCGAGCGGCCCCACCCTTCACTCCATCAGGAAGACATTCAAAACAGACAGTTTGTCTGTTTTGAAAACAGCCAGTCGGATTTAGCAGCAGTATTATCTGGCGTGCCACAAGGGTCAGTGCTCGCCCCAATTCTTTTCCTTCTCTTTATTAATGATCTGTGCAAGAATATTGATGCAACAGTACGTATGTTTGCGGATGATTGTGTGATGTACAAAGAAATCAATAGCTCTGCCGACCAAATACTGCTAAACAAATCTCTGCTGTACATATCGGAATGGTGCGACAACTGGCAGATGGCCCTCAACCTGGAGAAAACCGTGTGCATGACCGTCACAAGAAAGAAACAACCATTAAACTTCACTTATGGAATTGAACAGAAGTCCCTTACAAAAGTAGAGCAATTCAAGTATCTTGGTGTGATTATTAGCTCCGATCTACGATGGAACAACCACGTGACACACATTGCCACAAAGGCACATTCCGCGCTTTATACCATAAAACGTTCCCTTCGACTTGCTTGACCTGAAACAAAACTGTTAGCCTACATTTCACTTGTCCGCTCAGTTATAGAATACGGTATTATTTCCTGGTTGCCCCACACTAAACAATATATTGATAGATTAGAAAGTGTTCAGCGAAAAGCTGTCCGCTTCATTTATAACAAATACAGTCGCCATGACTCTCCCTCACTGCTTTTACAAAAAGCCGGCCTGTCTACAATTCACACACGAGCTAGACTGTTGCGGCTTAAGTTCTTGTTCCTCCTCTTGAATAACGACACAAAACTTGATAAAACTAGATACCTGCTTACGCCTAATACACGTGTCACAAGAACAAAACATGAAAAACATCTATCTGAATATAGATACCACAGTGATGCATTCAAATTTTCATACTTCCCGCATGTAATCCGTGAGTGGAATATGTTGCCTTCTGAAATTGTCAGCCAGCTCACTCCTGAAGCATTCGTGTCGAAGGTAGCAAACCACTTTCAAAACGGTTAACATTGTCACCATGTGTCATTTACCATGTTTCTTTCTATGAGAGTGAAAAGTTCCTTCTCTGCAGTCTTTTATTGTGTACTTTTTCATGCATATGTGCACCCAATCCTGTTACGGCCTCAAAGAGAGGCCAACAGTATGTAATAAAGAAATAAAATAAAATAAATAAAATACTAATCACAAATCGCCCAGAACATTTCTATCGACGAAGAAAAGGTTAATTCAACGGAGCCGGCAGCTTGGGTGTTCCCTTAAGGGCGACGCTTCGTGCTAGCTAAAAGATACAGCGCTCGAGAGAACAAAATAAAAATAAAAACCACCTGTAGAAACCTTACACGAGTAACCCGTCTCTTCGCAATTTTTTTTAAAGCTTTTTTTTTCTCTCATCACTGCCTTCCCTATTGAAAAAACTCTGCGTGAGTTTGCACGAGAACAGTGATTTTTGTACAATCACGTTCATTTTGCACACGAATGCGCAGAAATTGTGCGTTACCTGTACGCATTCTGTGCGTCCTGTGTGTACATATGCGCGTACTGTGAGCTGATAGACGTTCACGCACACTCTTTGCGTGTAAAAAATCGTGGACTCTCGTGGAGAACTCTCTGTACGTGGACATCTGCGTGCTGAGAGGGGCTTGCCGAAGCTGTGCGTGCTTATGTGCATACTGAGCAAGCTCAGTGAGGCTGCGTGTGGCCATGTGTGCGTTTGCTTGCTTAGTAGCAACTTGTCGAGACTGTAAAGGCCCATTTAGGGTGAAAGCAAACAAAGTTCGAGCATTCAGTTAATGATTACTTCTCAATAATGAGCAATAAGCTCACGTTTTGCTGTTTTATAATTTTCGTCTTGGCGTAAGTACCCATTAATCATTTTCAACTTCAGGAAACAAATAACCAAAAAATTATCTTTTAGTGCAAAATGGTTCCCTTCGATACTGCAGGGACCTGTACATGACAACATGCACACTGAGCAAGAACTTGTCAACATTGCAAGTTCATTGTAAAATAATGTAAAAAACAAGCTGCTAATGACTCTTACAGCATCCTTCAGTTCTTCCTTTAACCAATTCTGAAAGTTACAGATATCTTATAGATGCATGATGAAAGCCATCCAGAGCACTTATGTTGTTGCCCGTCATGCAGACAGCCATATTTCGAAATCAGAAGCAACACAACCATTTGTTGCTTGCACTCGAAAGGAGTCAATCAATGGAATAACTCTGAAAGGGCAACAGTGTTTGTTAGGTGCTACAAACAAGCTTGGGGATATAATCAGGTTTAATCAAACATGACGTGCAGAAAGCGAATTGTGAGCTGTAGCAGGAATGTTACGAGGCAATTTCCAAAACCATTTCCAAAGCAATTTCCAAAGTCATTAGCATAAATTTACATACACGTAAAAAGGCCATGTAAGCCTACACGAAAAGACAGTTTTGAATTCACAGTTGGTGTCAAAAGTTCAGAAATTAGTGCCCTCTTTCAATTTCAGTGACAAATCACAGATCGATTAATTAATTCCCAGTATGGCTCCAGACCAAATCCAATGAATCTCAAATGTGCGAAGTATATATACCACACATGTTGCCTGATTAGCACCAGCATTGCATGATGCATGACGAAGTATCACACTCTTCATTCTTCTTCAGTCTGTTTTGAAATTTGCACTACCACAAAGACCATCTGGATGGACTATGATTCCATCATATTGCTGAGAGCACATTCGGAGACCAAGAGCAACACAACAGTGTGCTGCACATGAGTGGATATAATGCACTGGGACAACTGTGCACAGTAAGGAACGCTTGTAAGGCGTCAGGTATTTGCTTGGGGAATGCAATCAAGTTCAGTCATGTTTCATGTGTAGAAAGGAAGATAAAAGTTGTAGCAGAACTATGAAATCCAACATCCAATACTGAACTTCCCCAGGTGATCTACACACACATAAAAAGCACGAAAGGATAAGCTCAGGGGTACTGTTAAGTTTGATGCCCTTTGAGGTTTGACTTGCGCGTCTGTATGCAACCATCAGATACCATCTTGAAGTTACCAGAATGCCCAAAACAACTTTGTTGAACTGTTCTACTCTAAACTGAAATACTTTTCCTTAAAACATTTTTTTTTGCGACATGCTGTGTAGCTAATTATAAAATAAAGAAAAGAAGCTGATAAAATTTTCTCATCTCAAACGTACTGATAAGTACACAAATCTGAGTGCTTTCAAGAGAGGTGACGCACCCGGTATTCAGTGTCCAGAAGCATACATAATGCTGCAGAATCCTATAGCAAGAACATTTCTTTTAGTTGAGAGATGGCTATGTCTGGTTACAAAGTCAATACCATGTAAGGCGCATATCCTAACCTGCAATTACATGAAGCTGCACGTGCTTCATAGGCTGTAACTCCGCCAATAACTGCTACATATTTCCCACCTCTAGCACGAGTGCGGAATCAATATACAGCATGGAAACAGCAGTTTTGTTGCTTTAGCTTCTTTACTATGCTGTTTAGGCAAGAGACGAGTTGAAATATTTGCATGGGCAGTTCTCGATTGAAGTAACGTAAAAAAACATCCGCACTCCTTTCTGCTGAAGCGACTGGTGGACCACTTTTGCATGTCGCATCTCGTATGACTTGCTAAAGGTCCAGACTGACACACGCACTTCGTCAAACCTTCACACAAAACACTCTTCGCTTTTGCTATAAGCTCCGGCCACAGGCAGTAAGTGTCCCGTCACCGTTCACATCGCAAAAGAAGGCAGCGCTCGCAGGCGGTCAGTTTGAGCTGACAGCGATAGGCGTTGCAGGCACACCGCCGAATAAGTTTCCAAGGAAGCCACACTGTAGAAGGGCGCCGTCTTGTAATCGAAACACACCACAGAAACAATGGCCACTGTCGCTGCTTATGAGCCAGGCATTTTTGCAACGAAGTTAGCAGTGCAATAGGCCGAAAGGTTCGACTCATCAAACGACGGCACCGCACTGCTGACCTCATTATCGTTGTCGACCAGACATCCATAACACATATGCCCCGACGGATCGCTTAATTGGGAGCTGCTACCACTCTTGGATGAGAGCGCGCCCACCGGCAGCACACACCGGTAATCCTTCTTCTTTTGCGATTCCAGCACAGTAACAGCAGCGCGCAAGACCGCCCAGCAGCAGCACAAGAAAACAAGCGAAGCTCACGGCGGTGATCTCAGAAACCATGCAGCATGTCGGATAGGCTTTGGATTTGACGCGCTAGACCATGCCCACTCACGCACGCACGCACGCACGAATGTACCGACACGCATATTAATGCGTCCATGCGTCACAAATTTCTCAAGTCTTTAATGCTAATATGTGCACAAGAACTTAATTATTTTTGTAACGAAAGTTTCATTCGGTTTTAGTCCTTTGCTATCGCACTGCCCAAAAGCATAGAGCCCGAAAGAGGCGACCTGAAGGAATGCCTGGAGGCGATGCTTTCTAAACGGGCCGAAGGAAGCCGGAACTGGCCGAAGCGCTAGCCAACGAACGCAGCGTCTGGGGAGGGACAGCATGGCGGTCAGCGTTACTACGTTTGTCGTGGTCCTTTGTGGTGCCGAGGGCATGAACCATCGCGGGAATGAGCATTTGTCACTCTTCCGATATGTGATGTGCCGACAGCAGTGAAATTCGCTGGTGCGATGTACGAAAACGTGGTAAGGTGCTGAGTAAACCTGTGTTTATAGCGGGCTCAGCGGGCTCGACGGATAGCGTCAGCGGCTCGACGGATAGCGCGTCGTCCTTTGCGCGCCTTCACTGGAAACGCTATGCTGACGGTGGGGCTCATTTCCTCCATGGCGGAGCAGCTGGTGGGAGACCACTACCCGGGTGACATCTCGCATCTTGGGGGTAAGTTAATTTTCTTCGAACCTGTTCATTATTTCAAAGCCTTTGCGCACAACTGGCCACGTCAACACAGCTAGTACAGAGACGCGAAGACGCAGTGCCTATCGCGGCAGCACGCAGCGCTGAAAGGTTGTTTGCTGGCGGCGCACGGGCATGAATGCGCGTGTAGTGTCAGTGGTCATACGGTCATGGTCAGTATGCCATGCAAATATGCACAGCTGATCCGATCGCGGGGTGCACGATATCGGCGCCGTACTGCCGCCGTACTGCCATTCATCTCTCGCCGAGAATGGAATATGTGCCCACCAATAGATCTTCGGCTCGGGCTTTACATTCTCGCCGCATGTTACGCAGTAATTGAAGTAACAGCGCTCGAGCAGTTTAACTACGTAGACTGCGATTCAGCTGTATGCGTTAGGATTGAGCTTCCTCCTCTTTCACTTGTATTTCACTTGTACTTTTATAAATTGTGTATTTAAGGTACGAAGCTGCATATGATCCAGCTGCGTTCGTACTTATAGTCGAGCCTTGAATAGCAGAACGGTGAGATAAAAACAAATTGCTCTGAAGTTTTCCGCCTCTATTTTGGCATTCGCTTTTTCATACTTTGGCTCGGAGCTGAAATGGTACAAACAACTGCAAAATGCACACAGGTGCCCTAGCTCCATTTGCCCTAAATCCCGAAGTTGCAGTGAAATTTAAGGGTAATTGAGCCTTTAATAGGTACGAAGAATAAACTTGATTGTTTCATGATTATAACCAATGGCGCAAATAAATCTGACTTTGACTTAAATATGCTGAGGTACCTCTCCAATACCTTATTTGATGTTAAAGGAAAAAGTGTGGTTTTTCTGCAATTGGCACTATTAATTCATCATACCTGTGAGAATGTGAAATCAGTGCTAATCATGCCAGATTTCAAATTGAGGGACGCATGCAGAATTTGAAGCAAACCAGCCTTCTACTGAAAATATCGTTCTGCTGTGGTCTGTTCTTTTGAATGGTGGCATGTATTGTAGAAACGATGCTGGATATCGATATGCAAGTGATGTCTCGTCTGAGGCTAGCTTGTGAATGACTGCCGTGGTTATGAATTTCTTGTTGCCTGGCCCACTTCGAAATGTGGTTAAACAGTTGTGTTCCATTCTGCGACCGGCTCCTTTTTGTGCCTTGCATTTTGCCTTACATGCTTGATTCTAGTCCATTTTTTGCACTGTGCTGCTGTTAAATGTGTCTTTTTACCTTGCAGCAATCTCCACATAGCTTTACCAGCAATGCCTCTTCCAAGCTCTCCAGTATGGCTGTGCCAGCCTTTCACTTGGTGCTAGGATGCCCAGCAAGCAAGCAGGCTTTTGAGGTAAGCACTGAAGACATCTTCCGACTCAAGTAGCTTTTATTTTCCTAGTCCACTGCTACTTGTGTGACCCCTCGTTATGTTGATTTTCGCAAGTTAGGTTGCCTATTAAGGACTCTCTTTTGTTTTTCACCTGCTGCTGTGGCCTACTGCATTGGTGTTCGGCTACTGAGCCCAAAGACGCGGGATTGAATTGTGGTGGCTTCGTTTCGACAAGGCGAAATGCATATTTGCTCGTGTGTTATGCAATGTCAGTGCATGTTAAAGAATCTTTGGTGGTCGAAATTTATGCACAGCCCTCCTCTATGAATGGAGCTATTGTTCAACTTTGAGGCATTAAAGGGACACTGATGGCAAGCTGAAGTTGACCTGTGATGATGAAGTTCCGCATCCTAACCACAAAGACGACACTTTTTCTGAAAGTGGAGCTTTATAAGCCAGAGAAAGCAAAACATACAATTTTCATCACCACCGGCTGATTTCGGAAGTAAATTGCGATGCGCTGACTCCGTTTTTTTTGGCACAGATTCCAGAGGCTAGGCTGAACTGCCATTCACCTCAGAACGGTTATCATGGAGTCCTTTGTGTAGACTTCATGAGTTCAAATCGAGTGGCGGGAAAATTTTTAAATGTAATTTTTGCGCCAATCATTGTGTTGATGGCCTTTGCGCTGCTGTTAAAACCGGGATAGCAGTATGGTATGCCATAAAACTAGGTTCAGGACTTGCAGGAAGTGGTTTATCACATTCCGCTAGCTTGTGCAAGAAACTACTTCAGGGATATGTGCAGGTGTCTTTAATGTGTTCCTGAGTGAGCACTAACTTGTTAGGGGGAAGGCAGCTTCTAATCTGGCACTAAAGTGCCAATGTCGTGAGTGTAAATCATAAGATGACCCATCAGTGTGTACGCCTGATTTCTGTGACACTTCAGTGGTGTATAGAAGTGGTAAACAAATCTGTAAGGTATTTGATGCATATCTCCAAGGCAACGGCTGTATGAGTAGCGAAGCCATTAGTCAATCTTCAACGCAAAAGAATTTTCTCTTTTAGATGACGTGCTTGTATATCAGTGACAGTTATTTGTTGTCCTGCCTTTCGCTGGTGTGGGTCATGTGTGGCGCATCTTCATGCGAGCCTTCTTTTCCTTCACAAAAAATTAAATTGATAGTCCAACCTGTTTTCTTCTCTTTTCCTGTGTTGCATCTTTTGGCTGGTTTTAAATCTGTAACTGAGCTCAGACCGTGATAATTACAGCCGGTAAACAGAGCTACTGAATGTGAGCTTGGCATACATGCGTACTGTATGTGTGAAAGTGCAGTTTACAATATTCAGAAATGCTTGATAGCCTTACAAGAATCTAAAATTTTGTTGGAATTCCTATTTGTTCTCTGTTCAAGTGTCGAGAGTTTTTCCGCTTCATGTGTGATTAGAGCCACTTTGGTACTTAAGCTGAAATCTTTTCTTTAGCTTGCATGTTTCTCACTTTTGGGACAGAAACTTGGAGGCTAATGAAGAGAGTTCAGCTTAAAAGAGTGTAGACACCTAATCTTGATGGCATGTTTTCTTCTCTATAATGGTGCGGAAGACACTACTATGCATGAATCACCATCTGGTATTCGCGTGATAGCGCTAAATAATTTATAATCAACTTTTTCTGCCATCCTGTTTCGGTGAACAATTTGACTATAGCTATGACATCAAAGAGAGGTTATAGGTCATGTGAGGCGTGGGAAAACTGCACTTATAATCGCTGCTTCGTCATTTTAATTCGCTACAGCGCTGACGCCAGCATTCCTTAAGAGCCAGAAGTACCAATTGTATTGCAGTTTTTCATGCCTCACGTGACCAATAACCTCGCTTTGACGTCACAGCCATCATTCAGCTGTTGAAACCGAAACAAATACAGCAGGAGAAAGAAATTTGATTATAAATTATTTAGCGGTCATAGGACGATGCCATGTGGTAATCCGTGTATAATACTTTATGCCTTATTACAAAGAAAAAAACACGTGCCAAACGATAAGGACAGCAAAGTGAGCTATGGAAAGAAAAATGATAAGTCTAACATTAAGAGACCAAAAGGGGGCGGAGTGGGTGAGGGAACAAACGCGGGTTAATGACATGCTACTTGAAATTAAGAGGAAGAAACGGGCCTGGGCGGGGCTTGTAATGGGAAGACAACATAACCGCTGGTCCTTAAGGGTAATGGAGTGGATTCCAAGAGAAGTCAAGCGTAGCAGGGGGCGGCAGAAAGTTAGATGGGCGGATGAGATTAACAAGTTTGCGGGGATATGGTGGCCACACCTAGCAAAGGACAGGGTTAATGTGGAGACATGGGTGAGTCCTTTGCCCTGCAGTGGGCCTAGTCAGGCTGATGATGATGGTATGTGTCGCACCTGCTGCTTCGTGCTATCAGCTGGCCCATGCTTGGCCGACCAGACTAGCCAAATTTGTGATGTGGGTTTTCTATTGCACCTGCATTTGTGTACACAGCTGCATCAGTCTGGGGCATAACGTATCCCAGTGCTAGAGTATGAGTAAATTGCTCTGGAATTTTAATCTGGTATCAGGTAGCATAGCACAAAAGAAGGCTAGCGCGGCTGCCTATATTCTCTTGGGCAGCTGTGTTGGATTTTCAGTGCCTGTTAGTGTAATCCGTGAAAGTTCACTGGAACCCATTCGTTTCGATGTAAATTAGGAAGTCCTTAGAGCCCTGTACTTTTTAATGATAATAACAAGGTAATGCAGTAATTCAATTGTACCTGTTCTCTTTCAACACAGTAAAGTGCTGCTGGGTCGAGATCACAGTTTTACTTTGTAGGTGTGCTCAGGCTGTCATCATCATCATCATCATCATCATCAGCAGCAGCAGCAGCCTGACTACACCCACTGTAGGGCAAAGGCCTCTCCCATGTCTCTCCAATTAACCCTGTCCTTTGCCACTTGCGGCCACTGTATCCCCACAAACTTCTTAATCTCATCCACCCACCATTTTTTCCTGTGTGTGTGTCTTTTTCGCCATTCTGAAATTCAATCATACAAATGGATTGATGCATGTAGTGTCAGGTGCGTAATGTGATACCACCAGCTCACCCCAAGCTGTGCTCAGATTTGCCTCATTGCTGCAGGAGCAAGAAGGCAGGCTTGAGGCTGAGTGGTGCAAAAACATGATTTTTCAAGAATGTCTCTGTGGAAATTGCAATTAATCATGTGAATTTGCTTTCATTTTAGGAGCTGCACACAAGCTGGGCGCCTTTCCATGCTGATCATGCTGGCCAGGTACGCTTATGGTTACATTCCTAGGTTGTTTTCATAATGGCAGTTGTGGATTTCTGTGTGGTTTTAAAACATAAATTGTATAAGTATTTGGCCTGCCACAAAAGTATAGTGGTGCATTCAAGGCCAGTGTTACAAAGGGATGTTTTGATTGCTGCAAGAACTTGAAGGCCCCTGTGTGGTCACTGTGGAAGGCCCCCTCCCTACTTAGGAATTGCTATTTGGGTTACTCAGTCATTTGGCAGAGGAATAGTGTATAGAGATAAGGGATGGAAGAATGCTTCCAACTAAAGAAAAAAATCCAGCAAGCAGTCATAGAAGCAGAAGTACAAAAATGGCAAGGCTTTCTCTAATTTACATCGAATCTTTTTCACTTAGACTTCTTATTGCATACAACGGCTGATGCTTGGCTTACACACATATTTTCTTTAGGCATGCAGTAGGTCTCACATTCTTGTATGATATGGTCACGGTGCCAAAAAATGATGGTGGTTTTAGAAAACTCGGAATATAGAGGAATTTTATTGCTGACCTTATGGAGAACTATGGTAGCTGTGCAGTCGTTATAAATATCTTCCAATATTTTCACATAACACTCTTCTACACCCTGATTCCACAATGCCTGCATGGCAGCTGTGGTTCCACCGAGTCAATGGCTGTCTGGTAGTCAATGAAGGCTATATATTGGGGTTGGTTATATTCTGCCCATTTCTCTATCACCTGATTGATTGCATGAATGTGGTCTCTTGTTGAGTATCCTTTACGAAAGCCTGCCTGATCATTTGGTTGATTGAATTCGAAGGTTGTCCTGACTCTATTAGTGATTACCTTAGTAAATACCTTGTAGGCAATCGATAGTAAGCTGATCGGTCTGTAAATCTTCAAGTCCTTGACATCTTCTTTCTTATGAATTAAAATAATGTTCGCATTCTTCCAAGCTCCTGATACGCTCGTGGTCACGAGGCAAGCGTGTACAGGGTGGCTAGTTTCTCTAGCACAATCTCTCCTCCGTCCTTCAACAAATCTGCTGTTACCTGATCCTCACCAGCTGCTTTGCCCCTTTGCATTGCTCCTGAGGCTTTCTTTACTTCCTCCCTCGTTACTGGCGGGATGTCCCATTGCTATGCTCTACTGCCTCTCTCCGTAACATTCTGATTACATTCACTACTGTAGAGATTTGTGCAGAACTCTTCGGCTACTTTAACTATCTTATCCATATTGCTTATGACATTGCCCTCTTTGTCTTTTAGCGCATACATCTGGTTTTTACCTGTGATTAGTTTTCTCTTCACTGATTTAAGCTACCTCCATGCTTTAGAGCATGCTAGGTTTCTCCATGTTAAACTTTCTTATGTTGGCTACCTTGCACTTATAAATAACTTCGATAGATCTCCTAGTTCTATTCTATCTCTCAAGTTAGACGTCCTCATGCTTTGGCGTTTCTTCATCAGATCTTTCGTCTCCTGAGATAGCTTGCAGGTATCCTCTCGAATGATCTGACCACTTACTTCTGCAGCACGCTCCAATGAATTTAAATATGTATTTAAAGATAACAGTTGAGGTGGGAGATTGAGCTTCGAGATTTGCACTTCAACTCGGGAGTTATGGCACTGCTACACAGAATACTTGATCGCCGTAGAGATATTTCATCATCTGGCACCAAGCTGCTGTGGCGCCACTGTCACAGTTGATAATTTTGCTGGGAAGCTGTTGTAGCGCTCACACAGTTTTGAAAAGGTGGTATTCATTGTTTTTGTGCTATTGGCAACAGTAATAATATGCTTGCTGCAGTGTTTTGTGGCCAGCCTTCTTTTTTTTTAGTGAAATAAGTTGTACATTTCATGTTGAGTATTCTTTGAGCGATTAAATTGCTTTGATTTTATTCCTTCATGTATAGTTGCGAGTGCTCCATGTCTGAGTGCAAATTTCTACCACTGAAAAGCCTTCAAAATCTTAATAGATGTCCACACTGTTCTAGGGACTCAGTGGCTATTGGAAATGCCCATTTAGCTGTATTCAAGTGCCACTGAGTTAATAGCCATTTGAAAGCCTTCAAAATGCCTGTGTGACACGGTTATTAGATTTTGTGCAGGTTTGATGCTGAGCAGTCTGCGTGCTTGAGTCGGGTTTTCCAGTGTCTGTATTTCAAACCTGAAACTTTTCGAAATCATCATTAGTTCATTAATGGAAGAAGTACTTGTGCCCTTTTCTGGAATTTCCAGAAAACAGATTAACTGAATTTTTTTGCATATACTCCTACCTTTTTGCAGGTGCTGCATAGTGAGAATCTGTATCAAGACGCCAACCTGCTGGACTTGGAGAAACTGAAGAAATTGTTTAGCCACTGTGTGGCACCCATCATGAGGGATGTGGCATTAATAAAGCCAGTTAAGGTGACCTTATCTATGTCCTTTTGCAAGCATGCTACACACATGAGAACCATCCCACGAAGCACCGTTTCTGCAAAGCTTGTTATCTCACAACATGCATGCTGAATGAGGCAGTGACAGACAGATGAGGAGGCCTTAATGCAGTACATTAGCGTACCGTGTTGAGCAGTGATGTAGGAGCCTTGCAGCCATGCAAGGTATTATCGGCATCATGATGGTAACTCCATTAGACACTGTCTAGTGCTCTGTGAGCCAGACTCGGCTCTTGAACATTCTGGGACTCACCCTTGGCACTCGGACATTCTGGAAGCCTCACCCGGCTTGCGCATATTACGCGAGGATGTCTCCTGCTGTACGAGCCTTACGCGGCTTGCGCACTTATGTGAGAGATGTCTCGCGTTTGCGAGCTTGCTCAGCTTGCGCAAATTATGTGAAATATGTCTCGCGTTCTGCGACCTCGTTCAATCGTCGCATTTTGCGTGGCAATAAACACGCAAAGATAGGCACGCAGAATTCACGCTCAATATTTTCAATAGGGTTCTCTGCTTTTCCTGGGTCTGAGAATTCTCAAGGCCTGCGCGCTTTCCTTTCCCCCCGCTCTGACGTCAGCCACTTTGACCGCTGACCCCTCCGCATTCCTCCGACACTGAGACGTCTCCTTTCTTCCCTCAACCAGTTCTGCACCCTTCCGTAGTCGCGTAGCCGGACATGTCAGCGTGCGCTGCTGCGTTTTATTGCTGTTGCGTTCGTGAGTGCTGGCTAGGAAATTGCTTGTCATCGTGATACCTAAATCTTTGCGTGTCGTGCACCTGCTGTTGAAGCAATAGGTCGCTGCTGCGTGCCCAACTGTAGAGGAAACTATGACAACGGGCCAAAAGTGCGTGTGTTTTCGTTCCCAAAAGACTCCCGTAGGATTACGTGGGAGCGTGCTGTTCGCCGCGACGACGTCGACATACTGACTGTGAGAGATTCTAAGGTACTGTGCGTTTTGTCTGCGCATCGAAGCAATCGTTGAAGTCTAATAATTTATCACGGTGCTAAAATATGGACAAGGTGCGGTTCTAAAATTCATGGGACGCGATGTTTGCCCTAGACTGCTGGTATCAGTAAATATATCTTTTTCTCTTATGTACCAGGCAGTGTTCTTGTGTGGTTGAAAGATACAAATTTTCAAGTTCAGGGCGGGCGTTCATGTCATGGTTAAATAAATATGCCTATGAATATCATCGAATTTTGCAGAGAGCATACATACACTAACGAGATATATTCTTGCATCTTGATTCAACGTTTCGACTATATTTAGTGTGCGTAGTGTTTTGGCTAAAGAATGCTCAGTATATTTAGGTAATTGAAGCGATTCTATGCATTTGCGCAGTGAATAAAGTAATAATGAC
Organism: Amblyomma mixtum; assembly: GCF_055824585.1. Classification (NCBI taxonomy): domain Eukaryota; kingdom Metazoa; phylum Arthropoda; class Arachnida; order Ixodida; family Ixodidae; genus Amblyomma; species Amblyomma mixtum. Next base: position 128,266,109 of record NC_143021.1, read on the forward strand.
CGTAAGTTGCATGTCACAGTGCTCAATGCATTATGTTGCATGTCAGTGCCCAACTAAATGATAAGCTGGGGGCATTATGTACTATCAATCATATTTACTTTTCAGCAGGTGCTTTTGACTACTTCATTGGCCAGCACCCTGTAGGGACCCCAGCGCCGGTAGATCGTCGCAAAGAGTTAAATTATTACCTCAGTGAGCTGGTTCAAGACATGCGAAAAAAATAAACATCTTTTGCAGTTTTTGATGCATTATAATACTCACCAAGCTACCAATACTTGGTAAAAGCTGGGAGCAAATAACACAATTGCACATCGACTGCAATACGAGTCGCTGATAATCGCATATTACCAGTTTCTGAGGCTCTGTATATTGCAGCATGTGGCATGTACTCTTATGTCCCCAGTTTTTTGGGCAGATTTAGTCCAAGTGGGATATATTTGAAGCATTTTATTCCTGCCTTTGTCCTATGATACAGGGCCCTCCTGTATAATACGGGCCAAGCCTGTAGAATACAGGACTGTCCTGTATGCCGGTATGAATTTTAAACCAAAACCGCATACCGGGTTATTGTACAGGATTTGCGATACCGGATTACCTGTACAAAACAGGAGAGTCCTGTATTGTACAGGACTGTCCTGTTTTATACCGGATATTCCGGTAATCCGGTATCGCAAATCCTGTACAATAACCCGGTATGCGGTTCCGGTTTAAAATTCATACCGGATTTTTCAGTAGGGCAGCGTCGGCCAGGCAGCGAAGAACGGTCTCAAGGCGCTGTAGGTGAGACGAAAAATCCGGCGAAAATATCACAACGTCATCTAAGTAACAAAGGCACATGTGCCACTTAAGCCCGCGGAGTAGGTTGTCCATCATGCGCTCGAATGTGGCGGGGGCATTGCAGAGGCCGAAGGGCATGACATTAAATTCATAGAGCCCGTCGGGTGTGACGAATGCAGTTTTTGGGCGATCGGTCTCTGCCATCGGCACCTGCCAGTAACCAGAGCGCAAGTCCAATGAAGAGAAGAACTCAGCGCCCTGCAGGCAGTCGAGGGCGTCGTCGATACGAGGGAGAGGGTAAACATCCTTGCGTGTAATCTTGTTCAGACGACGGTAGTCAACGCAGAACCGGATGGAACCGTCTTTTTTCTTGACAAGGACCACCGGCGATGCCCACGGGCTTTGCGACGGCTGTATCAAGTGGCGCTTGAGCATGTCGGTAACCTGTTCGTCAATGATGCGGCGCTCAGCGGCTGACACGCGGTACGGACGTTGGCGCAAAGGGGCATGTGTGCCAGTGTCAATAGAGTGGGTAACGGTGGTTGCGGGGCCCAATGATGTTTGCTGGTAGTCAAACGAAGCTGCAAAACGGTGCAGGACGGCGACAAGTTGGGCCCTTTGGGTAGGCGTCAGGGCGGCGTCGACGGAGCGGTGAAAAACATCGAGAGGAGACGGATTGGCGATGGAAACAGGCGTAATGGCGCTGACGTGAAAGTCGGCCGAGCTATCGACGAGGGGGTACGCTGAGGCGGGATCTAGCACGGCAACACTACGAAGTGATTGGCCACGGAGCAAAGTGGTAGGGCAGGAGAACGGGTTAGATACATAAATAGCGCTGGAGCCACGAATAACTGTCAGCACGGCATGAGGCAGCAAAACAGATTTCTGGTCAGCGCATCGTAAAGAGGGCGTATATGCGACAGTTGCGTCGGAGAGAGCAGCACAAGAAAGAGGCACGAGCACTGAAGAAAAGGGCGGAACGTCAGTGTCCTGTGAGACGATCAAAGTAGCGGCAGCAGCGTCGGGCACGTCCAAGGGAGCGTCACTGAAGGGCGATAACTCAAGTTGAGCACGGGCGCAGTCAATTACAGCATGATGAGTGGAAAGGAAGTCCCAACCAAGGATGACGTCGTGATATGAGCGGGCGAGGACGATGAACCCTATTATGTAGGGGACGTTCTCGATAAGCAGGCGGGCGGTGCAGGCGGCTAATGGTCGAATGTCCTGAGCGCTGGCGGTTCGGAGAGAAACGGCGGGAAGAGGCGTCGTCACTTTTTTGAGTCTGCGACATAGTGTGTGGCTAAGAACAGAAACGGCTGCGCCCGTGTCAACAAGTGCTTCGACGGCGACTCCCTCAACGAACACGGTGATAATGTTGGCTGGCACGGATACAGGGCTTGAGCGAGTCGCTGGCGGCGCAGTTCTTGCCTCCGGAACTGCGGCCGTTAGTTTTCCGCTTGCGGAGCGGGTGGGCGGCGGAGCATCGGAGAGCGGGAACGTCGGCCAGGGGACGGCGAGCGGTGAGAGCGGCAACGGTAGCTAGACGAAGACGGATCGGGAGGCGGCTCATGTGACACAGGCGAGGAGGTCGGGGATAGATCGTAAGTCGGCTCACGCCTATAAATATACGGTCGATAGTCGCGACTGCGGCACAAGCGAGCCACGTGGCCAGCGACTCCGCAGGCGTAGCAAATAGGGCGGTTGTCTTGCGTACGCCAGGGGTTGAGAGGCTGCGGCTGTGGTCTTGGGCGGGCAACCGGACGATAAGCGGTTGGTGCAGGTCGCTGGGGCTCCAACAGGTGATGGGGAGGCCCGTAGGCAGGAGCAGCAGGCGAAGGCCGCGGTCGCGCCACAGCATCCGCGTAAGTTAATGGAGCCGTGATCAGTGGCTGCTGAGGAGGTGGAGGAGGAGAGGGCAGTACCTCGGCGACCTGCTCCTGTATGACTCGCTGGATGTTGGGAGTGAGCGGCGGCGCAGGAGTAGGTGGGCTGGTCGACAAGCACAGCTGGCGGGCGACTTCTTCACGGACGTACTGCTGAATGTGCTGGAGGAGCGACTGTTGGTCCAGAGCACCGTCCCGGGGAAGAGCCAAGCTGGAAATATTTGCCTCTTGAAAGCCGGCTCGGCGGGTCGAAAGGCGCTGTTTGCGCAGCTCATCGAAGCTTTGGCAATGGCTTATCACGTCGGAGACAGACTGGGGATTCTTCGCGACGAGCATCTGAAAGGCGTCATCATCAATCCCTTTCAGAATATTTCGGACCTTGTCTGCCTCGCTCATGGAAGCGTTGATGCGTTTGCAGAGATCGACTACATCTTCGATGTAGCTGGTAACGTTTTCGCCGCTCTGTTGTGCCCGACTGCGCAAGCGTTGCTCGGCACGAAGCTTACGCACAGCGGGACGGCCGAAGACCTCCGTGAGGCTGGTTTTCAGATCCGCCCAGCTGGAGATGTCCGCTTCGTGGTTGCGGAACCACAGGTTGGCAACGTCGCTTAAATAAAATATAACGTTGGTAAGCTTGACGCTGTCGTACCACTTGTTATACGCGCTTACACGTTCATAGGAGGCCAACCAATCCTCCACATCGGTGTCATCCGTGCCGCTGAAGATCGTGGGGTCGCGCTCACGGACGGCACCAGAACAGATGACAGCAGGGCCAGCAGGCTGGGCAGGTTGGGCCGGGGGGTCGGGCACCGTGGTAGAGCCTGGAAGCCTGGGCATGGTGGCGAATCTCAATGGTGAGAACAGACAGCACCTCCACCAAGTGTAGTGTAGGACGTCTACGAAGGCGCTGCGTCGCGAACGGCTAGCGGTACGTCTCAGCTCAGTCCAGAGGCAGCGATCAGCGCACACGCTCGAGCATCGGCGCCGTTGTCTTCGTCCTCTTCTTCCTCACGCCAGCCGCCCAAGGTTCGGGAGCCGAAGGCCTGTCTTACAACCAGGCCTTCTCTCCGAAATCCCGGGCATCAAACACATATTGTATGCGTATGATATCACTGTCTGGTGAAACTCGGGGAGTGACGCCGAGATCGAGGAGCGCCTTCAAGCAGCCGCTGACACGGTGTGCCAGTACGCCAGGGAGAGAGGCCTCCATCGTGTGCCGGAAAAGTCCGAGTTGCTGATCCTGAAGAAGCCGATGACACCGCTAGCGCTGAAGATCACGGTGTATATAAACTGCTGGGAAAAAAACAGCGCTGAATCGAGAGACAAAAAGAAGACAACAGGACCAGTCCTTTTGTCTTTTTCTTCCTTTGTCCCTCGTCTCAACGCTGTCTTTTGTTCCCAGCAGTACGTACCAACTAGCTCAACTCTCCGTTTTATAGAAGTGTATATAGACAACCACCCAGTACAGAAACCCACGGTGATCAAGATCCTAGGGCAGTATATCCCGCAGAGGCGACAGAACAACACCACTATGGAGAAGCTAACAACATTCGCCGAGAAAATCCTCCGGATTATACATCGTATCCGAAATAAGCACCATGACATGAAGGAAAGGGGCACCATCCGCTTTGTGCAAGCTTTTGTGATCTCTCGGATACTGTACAGGACGGCATTCCTTAACCTCTCCAGGTTGGAAATTGAAAAGTTGGAGACACTGATCAGGAAAGCCTACAAGATGGCACTGGGGCTACCGAACTTGACGCCAACGGCAAAGTTCATGGCTCCGGGAGTATATAATACCCTCAAAGAGATGCGCGAAGAACAATGACTCTCAAAACTCAATAGGCTTGCACTCACAAAAACCCGCCAGAGAATTGCTCGAAAAGATCCATATTAATCTGCCCTATACCATAAACCAAAGGTAAGGGGACCACGCGATGTGAGGAGACGCATCAACCTGTACTACATTCCGCAGAATATCCCGCACATAACATCGAAAGGAGAAAAGCAAGAGGGGAAGCCCTGCAGAAGAAATGGGACGAGCAACCTAACACCCTTTACGTGGACGCAGCAGGACCAAAGAGTAGAGTGATGACTATTGTGGTCTCAACGCCTTCAGGGTCAATAATGAACTGCGCCTCGATGAAAACATCCAACCCCACTCACGCAGAAGAGGCAGGCATTGCATTAACTGTAGGATTTAAGCCCAACGCCGTTGTGCTCACTGATTCCCAGAACACCTGTCGCAACTCCAATGATGGATTGATTCACAGGTCAGGGCTGTCAGTGCTGCTTGAGCATCCACCCAGGCAAGCCTCAGTCGTCTGGTTTCCCGGTCACCTGGAACTACCAGGAGGAAACGAAGCCGCTCACAGGCATGCCCGAGCTCTTCTATACAGGGCGTCTCTCCCTGATGACCATGAAGGGTGCTGCGACATATTAGCTTTAGCAGTGTATGCTGGAAATCTCACGCCATAAAGAACTGCCAGGAAGGAAAGAGCATAAAACACCACATAAATCCCTCAATAAATTAGAAGACAACACCCTAAGAAGACTACAAACCAACACATACCCAAAGCCAGCTAAGTTGCACCAATGGTACCATACACTATACTCTCCGCAGTGCCCACACAGTGGAGAGGTAGCTAACCTCTACCACATGGTGTGGGTATGCCAATTTAATCACATACTTGACCCCATTCCAAATCCCTCAGAGGAGCAGTGGGAGGCTATTCTGCTCAGCGATGGTCCTGACCGTCAGCACTGGCTGGCGGGGAGGGCCAGCGCAGCAGCAACAGCCAGTGCACTACCGGACTAGACGGCCCACCCACGTGTTCTACGTATATTCTGTAAATGAAGATGATTTCAATCAATCAATCAATCAATCAATCAACCAATCAATCAATTAATCCGTGTGCGCCTACTTTGGTTTTCCTCCTCTGCATGCCCTCTTTAGTTATTTGGCAAGATGTGCTCAATCGCTTCTGGACCTGGTGTAGGAAAGCCTGCTACACGTGCACGTGGTTGTTCTTTGTTTGAAATGTGTGCTTTTGTCAAGGAGCGCCTTTCTCTGTAGGCGTTCTGAAGGAGCATACGGACGAAATGTCGGCTTGAAAGAATTATAATGTAAGAAGTGGAATGGCGGAAGGTCTTTTTTTTTTCGGTGAACGGTACGCGCACCAAACAAATCTCGGCTCAGTCGCCAAACGCCAGCCCTGCATTCTTTTAAGTCATTCATGCTTGAATCGAGCTCGTAAAAGTGTGTGCAATGCATCGTTTGATTGCGACAAACAGTGCAAGTCGCCAAAAGAGGTAGCGTATTACGATTATATCAGCGTTAACATGTGTAACTAGGCTTATCTGCATGCACGCCTCTCAAGATTGAGTGTAGAGTCTTGCAGAAAGGAGTAAAAAAAGGAGTGCGCTCCTTAGTGCACTCCCTGTTATAAAGAGTGCGTATGAGGACAGCTCACACGAATTTTATACCCGTGTAGGTGTATTCGTGTTTAGGGTGTCATGCTCCTCGTTCTTTGAAGAAAACATTTTCCACTGCACGGCAGTAACAGTAAGGTGAATACACATTTCGAATGCCTGTTACAACGCACGCTCATTTTGAGCGGAAGTGGCGGTAATAGTTAGGCAAATGATTTTATTACCAAGTGTATGAGTTTAGAGACTGCCTTGGGCTCTATAGTTCAAAAAGTCCGCACTCTTTAGCAGCGTCGGTCGGGATAGACCGGGACGAGTAAGCTTTTGATAGTCATTACAAACGCTGCTTTGCATCCAGGTGCAGGTTCTCTCGAGGCTTTCACTGTGTTGCTCACTATGTTCGCCTCTATGACCATAAATAATTACCTCCGAATCTTAGACACGGAACACTAGCAACTCAGAATAATTTTTGGTTGCGCGCTGTTTGCCTGATTCATAAGAATTTCTTGTTAAAACGTTGATTAAGCATAAAATGAAAACATTTAAGATTAAAGTAAAGGGGCTGTTTTTTTAATTAAGCATGCAGTGTTTAAACACTGTGGCAATCACAACCACAGCCATTCAACGACAAGATGCGCTGGGACAGTACAGTTATGCTGTAGCAGTGCTGCATCCACAATTAAGGACAAAGGCCAGCCCTGAAATCCGGACCTATGCAGAAGGAAAAAATGGCATTGCGCAAACACGGAACCTTGTCAGCAGTGTAAATACAGCTCGCACGATTTAGTAAATTTCGCTTTGTTCTTTTTTAAACTAAAGGAAAGGCTTTAGTTTTTATTCATAGTTGCCGAAAAGTGAGCTCCTTTTCGATTTCGGCATCGGTGGCGAAGTCTCCATTGTCTGTCCTGACATATCCGTAGCTGTTGTTTTCACTGTACTCGTCGTCGTTGGCCTCCACGTCGTTGGCTGGTCGCTCCAGAAGCCCTCACAGTCGACGGGTGGAGCGTGGCCTCCGTATTCTTCTGGAAGTATCTTTGCCGGAATCTCCTTGTGCATATCCTCGTACGTTTTTCACCAAGAGGCGAAACTGCGATCACGACGGCGAAACAGAACGGCCGGACAAACAATTTGAAAAGCCTCAACTGCAACAGGTTCCTTGGAACAAAATTTGTTATTTTTCATTTATCGATACTTCAGGACCTGGCTAACTTGTCAGCATGTGTTGGACACAGAACTGTGTGTCCTAAAGGGTCTACCATCATTCAGGATCGAACAGAGGACGGTCGCTTCTCCCACAGCTCTGTATAAGAACTAATTGAAACGTCCTATGCAAGTACACTCCCGCGCCCTTCTTCGTTAAGCCATGAATGAACTGATATGGCTCGTGTTCTAAGTTGAACAGCTATGCGCGATGTAGGTATGTCATGAAGCTGGTGAGCTACCGACACCCCGTGACGACTCTAAAAACGACTCGTAAGGGTCACTACTACTCACTTTATTCCACTGGTATCTTAATACATGCCAATGACTAATTGTTGTGCTAGCACAAAATGAGTTTGTCCAACTTATACACAGCGGCAGGTTACACAAAAATTAGTCCAATATTTTGGTATTTAGTAATTAGAACTAACACTAAACATTCACCATTAGTTATGCTCAATTTTTTTTCGGCACCGTGGCTGCGAACGAAGCAAGGCAGCAACGCCGTAGAGGAACGGACAGCGGAATACAAAAAACAAAGAAGGGTGTTTGTCCAGTCGATGCATCGCAGCGGGCTACACCTCACCTCACGGCTCTAAAAAACGGCAACGAATGTATAAACGAGAACATTTAGACACTAGTTCATTCAGGAAACAAATGCCATGAAGCAGTAAACTAAGAACTTCCGCACACAGTTTGTCATTGCAGAATTATACTTGCGAACTACACAAAACCGCAGCCTTAGTTTTCTTTTGTCCCTCTCCAGGTTATCACCCGTACGCCGAGCTTCTGTACAGTCAGATAGCGTGCACATGCAGTACCAGCATTAGCAGAAAAGGCGGGCCAAAAGCGTAGGAAAAGGGCTTCTTCACTCCGCAACATGACGCGGGCGCTTGCTGCGATGTCTTCTCTAGCACGATAGGAATTGCTAGAAGTCAGACGTTGAAAAGAACAAATTGACGAGGCGCCAATACACAGAAGCTACACACATCAAGAGCTTCTTCTGATAAAAAATGTTTCTAGCCTAAAGTTCCAATGTTCTAGACGCGTAGTTTCTGAAGGAAGTTTTTTTTTTTGCATCACGACTTGGCTCATTGCGTAGCAGGCTGGGTGCGCGGGTACTTCGATGCTTGTTCCAAACGCTCGCCTCAGATTAAGGTAGTGTCTCCGCCTAAGGTTATTTCCGCGCATTGCCTGGGGCAGTAAGGAGGTTGGGTACGTCAGCCGAAACTACCGTTACAGTGGTGATTAGGGGGCCATTGTGTCAAGAGACGCAACAGAAGAGCTTTGTGTGGTGGCAGGACCACATCACACGCCCCCCATTCATAACGTAGGAGGAGCAAAAACTACAGACACATTCCGTTTGTTGCAGCTGAGCCTGATGTTGCTTCATTTCCACAACACCCTAAAGACCCTCCGCGCCGCAAACTACTGATTAAAATATCCGCTGATCGCGATGCTCTGCAGGATGTTATTTGAAAGCATGCGAAGTTTTTATTTGAGCAAGCGTTGCCAGTTTCAGGCCGTGATGCATCGCCTTGCTTCATCCTTCGGGCAAACTCTAACGGGATTGACGACTCCGACATGCGTAGTGGAGCAGAGCATGTAGAGGGCCAAGTGTGCTGCAAGCCGAGTGACGGATTTCAGATGGAATAAATCTAGTCGGCTGTTTTTCAGGACAAAGCTCGTGTACAATACCGCATGACTAATCAGAGGATAAACTGAAATTTATTGCTCTTTGATTCATCGAAACCTGGGTTTGTTTAATTTTTTTCATAATGAATATCAGTTTAGAAGAGAAGCTTAAGCATGTTTCGCATATCATGATTATGAGCAGCTCACCCTCGCCACCAGCTTCGTCTCGAGGAAAAGCCGGACGAGTGTGAAGAACACGTCGAAGCCTATGCTCTGCATCAGGTGGTGCATGGCCTTCAGCCGCATTGGCAAGCAGTCCTGGAAGGAAACAAAGCACGGCTGGTTGAGCAAGGTTTGACGCTACACAGATATGGTTCGGGAAGACATTGAAACGTTAAACAGACGTCACGTCAGTACGGCAAAGACTCTAAGTGGCTTCGACAAAGTTCAGAGAAAATTTGTGGCATTCACAAAGAATTAAAATATTCTGTGACAGCTGCTCGCGATTTATTCTGGTTATGGAGACCTGCATTGTTTTATTACCGACAGGTTGAGAGCTGCAGTTGTGTTCAAAACGGTATTCAGGATTGGATCTAAATCAAAACCTACCAAATTCCAAGAGGTTCTTACAAGAAAAAAACGAATTGATATTTAAACTTTAAAATGGCGCTGATAAAGAAGTCGATACAAGAATCAAGCATAAAAGAAAAACGCGCCAGCAGCAGAAATCTAAAGTTTTCGGATGAGAAATAAATTACTTTTGTTAATAACTGAAGCTGTCGAAAACGATAACGTAACAAAGATAGCGCTTTCTTTTTTGATGGAAACCTTACTTCCAGTTGCCATTGCCGTAGTCTAATGAACAACCAAAAACTGCGATACAGTTGTATGGTTAACTTCTCCTACCATCTATTAAGATTTGTATTCTACCGAGGGAGCGATTCTGATCTGGATAGAAGCAATGAAATTTTTAGAGGGGTTCGGCTGATACAATATGTGTTTGGTGTCAATAAAAAGCATGCCTGCGAGTGCGCGCGTACTGCTAGCATGCAAGGTCATGTTCCGGAAGCGTTCCTGCTGGAAACATCACTCTCTGTGAATACTTTAGAATGAGCACTGGGTTACATAATCTATAGGAAGGAATTGTATGCGTTAAAAGGAATGCGATATGTTGATTGTGCTCTAGGGCTAACATGAAATTAGCCCTATAATATGCCAATTATTTTTCAGAAATGCAACAAAATATTCCTCTCTCTGTGGTGCACGTAGGCTTCCTTTTGCCTGTATATAGTTTTTAACTACGCTTTTTGAAATAGACTCGTTTTGATCATATAAAACACAGTCATTCAGTAGGAAAATTGCAGCGCTCGCTAAAGCAATCTAAGGTGGAGTCTATTAGGTTTCTCGAGATTTTGACCAGTAATGCTTTGCTTCCCTCACTGTTCCAGAAATTGTTGCTTCGGGTTTTTTCCTTGCCGCTGTTCGTTTCACTACCGATGCTCAAACTTGCTGATTTTGCTTATATCAGAATGCCAGTTAGTAACCCTTTCCAAGTTGGAAGCGACTGTATTTGTTGCGAAATATAGCTCCTAGTCTTGTCGACTAGGACCTATAGTAGCATATGGTTTGTGGATGTTTAACATCCCAAAACGACTCAGGCTATGAGAGACGCCATAGAGAAGGGCTCCGGAAATTTCAACCACCCGAGGTTCATTAACGCGCTCTGATATCGCAGAGTACACGGGCCTCTAGAATTTCGCCTCGATCAAAATTTAACCGCCACGGCCAGGATCGAACCCACGTCTTTTGAGTCAGTAGCGGAGCGCCGTAACCACGGAGTCACCGCGGCGGGTCTATAGTGGAATAAACTTTCTCTGTGTGGCGAAAAAAAAAATACTACAAAAAGAGAACTAGAAAAAAAAACTTTGATCAACAAATAGAATAGCAAAGATTCGCGGCCATAGAGTGCAGTCCATATCTAGATCTAGCACACGATATCGTAAATCACTGCTGCGTCGCCAGCGTAACCGTTCCATCGTATGAAGCGCTTTCACCAGATCGTGGATTGCCGGCCGGGACGCACGGAAGGATTACTTTTCCTTTCATTACTTTGCGTATATCTACCTATAACAATGAGGTAAACGATGTCAAGGTAATTTTTCAGACAATCAAAAAGGGTGGGTGCTCTCTTCGGTTGTTTCTATCTACTAAAAGTTGAATTCGTCGCGGGATCTCGACGCCTCTACTTACCTGTAAATATTCGAAGCTCCGCATGATCAAGTCCAGATTAATGGCGAGCACTTTGTCGAGTGTGAAGCCTCCGTAGTCAAACAGGATAACCATGCCCAACGTTTGAGTCGTTGGATCCATAGCCAAGTGTTCCATGCACAGCATGATGGCCCAGTGAACATCGACGTATGAAGATTCAACGAGATTCCAAGAACCTGAGAAAAGGAAGAAAATGCAACTGTTTCGAACGGAGTCTGCGCGTCAATTCTCAGTTGTCAAATATTTATTGTGTATTCAGATATTTTTACTGTGTCACCAGGATTTTCTTTAAATTATTCGTGATTTCAGGATTCATTATGCGCTTGAGGCAGACCTGGACCCACTGCTCGAGTGCATGACTCAGCTCATAAAGTTTTATTTGAAAAATAACTACGAATTGGAGGTTGCGAAAGAAGAATCGACCGCTCTCTGGACGTGACGCCAGCATAAGCTTCTCGTGCACAGTTGCGATGACTCCGACTGAAATGGCAGTCTTTCGCCTCAGGTGTCTGAATAGTTCCGTGTGGCACCTGCATGGGTCAACGGCCTGTGTTTCGGCCGTATGAAATAATTACTTGCTTCACCGGCTCAAGAAATATCACAAAACTCTCTTTAGTAGGCGTGGAATATACGCTTTAGACGAGAACAATTTCTCTATGAATGCTACATCAAGCACTGAGCGTAATAACTAAAACAGCTGGAATCCTAAACACATCCCTGTTTTTAACGGGACACCAGAAACGGCATACATAAAAGATTCATCTTTTAGCACCGTAGTCTTCAGAGTGGCTGCCGCTACTCAGGTGACGCGTAGAGCTAAAGACTCGTGTGCTCTTGGATTTACAATTAAATTGCATATTAGATAGCACTGTTGCGGAAGACCTTCTCTCCAGGTGCGCCCACGGACCTGTGTACGTATACATCCACGTCATGCGGGAAATGTACTTTGGATGCACATGTGACAAGATAGGCGTAACTTGTCTAGAACTTTTTGTTTACTCTATAATTTCTTTTACTGTTGCGTACAAACGCTAGCGCACTTGAAGATCGCAGTATCAGACGACAAAGTCTCACTTTTTGTTTTGTTTCCGAGATTTTGGCACTGTAATAGCTGGCCACTGGGTTGCCAACGCTTTCACTAGGTGGAAACCACGAAGCCGTCTGCCTATTTAAAAATGATCTGGATATATGCTCGAACAATTCTCTGCAATATGATGGCAGGTTGCTTCGGAAACATCACCCACCGGGTTTGAACAGGAAGATACGGCGTCCATGGACGTCCTTTTCTTGCAGAACCATCATGAGTTTGCGCGTAGCCTGAGACACTTTGGAGGGCTGAAAGTCCAGAAAGTACGGACCGCTGGTGTTCCGGATCTTGCAGTAGTTTTTACCGGAGCGTAGGGCTGCTTCAACGTTGTAATTCCACACGCGTAGAAAGCGTAGAAGAAATTCCGCATCCTTCCGAGAGTTGAGATACCCCTCCTCTGCGATAGGCATCGGGTGAACATTTTTCAGGGGTATCCCCAGAACAACTTCCGATCTTCTACCCTAACTCTACGATCTGTATTTTTTTTCTGAAAGACTCCTCGCCTGGGAGCTCCATGTTGATTTCTGACCGCTTGTACAGACACGGAGTGCGTACAGACCAATGCGATGATCAGAAAGTTATTAGCATTCACGTTTAACAGCGGCCAGAAGCTTCTGAAACTGCACGCGTTTAGCAACTTCAAAAAAAAAAAGTCGCCAGTTGGACATGAGTCGCATGTGGCCAGATGTCACAATAGGTTAACACTCCTTAGCCTGACGGTCTTAGACGGTTAGTGCTACAAAATGTAGCGCCTTTCTAAGAAAGGTCTTTATAATAATGAACGCGGAAACGTTGCGCAACTTAGAAGAGGTGAATGAAAGTATTGAGTTGTACTTACTTCAGTCTTCTCTCGGTGGACCCAGGTTGATTAATTCACGACTTAAAATCTTGGCCGGAACATAAACCTCATATGAGCCACAGAAACAATGCGAGCTTGACTGCTGTTGGCAGCAAATAACCGGTGAAGTACCCAAGCTTCCCTCTAAAAGTTCTTCTAGTGACAGCTTAGGTTGCTTGCGTGAGATAACGTTTAAAAAAGAAAATGAAATGTAAGATTACCCACCCTTCGCTGTGCTTCCTCTAGCACTTTGTAAAGCGGCCTGTAAAACAGCGTCACTCTCGTTCACTCATTTTTAGGGAGTCGAATTTCCACCTCACCTGATAAAAGCTGCAATAGTTTAGCGAGGGATTCCTTTCTCCGCGCTGGAGTATCTCCAAGCTGATCTTCGGCGACCTGTTGGAGCCTGACAGGGAGGGCATCCTCGGACGTATCGAACACATCGTCCGTTGACTTCTTCATGTACACACCAGCCATCTCGGATACCAGTGCCAACGAAAGTAGCACAGTCTACTTCGAGGGAACCGCACAGCCGAAGCGTCTCGCAACACTGCAAAGGATGCAGACACTCTCAGCGGAGAAAGTGTCTGCGCGGTGTTGCGACCCGGGTAGCATGGCCGAAGACCGGTGATGGAACGAGGAGGATGGGAGACTGGGTTAAGACGAAGGCAACGAAAACTTTATACACTTATTTACATTATTTACAAAGGGTGACTGAGAATGACTCTCAGTAGAAGGCAACTTCTTCGGCAACCGGAGTCGACAGGAGTTAGCAGGCTACTCTCGGCCACACTCACAGCAGAGTTCAATAGGGTTCGGATTCCCCAGATCCCTGGCTGGGGAATAAAGTTCGAAGAGCACTTTCAAATCGGATGGACCGAAGTGGACGCTGGTGTTTCCACCCACGGCAGGGGCGGTGCGGGCTGTCCCGCTCTCTCGTAGCTCGGTGGATGGGAAGGGGGAGATGCTAAATCAACACGGCTGGTACGGAATCTCCCGCAGTCTACCAGCAGGTGAACGAACCTGCTTCCCCGCCGGATGTCCAGAACACGAGAACTTTGTACAGGACACAGCCGTCTTCAATTAACAGCCAGCGTGAGTGTGCGTGGCACCCCTCCGTCCTTCGACGACACTCGGCCTGACTGGCGCCGCCACGTCGCCTCCGCTTCCGCTGTGGTTGCCCCTGTCAAAGGCCCCTGCGCATCTCCGGCCTTTGCCGCCGCTGCCGTGGTCACCTCCGCTCAAAGTCCGCTGCACTAATCCACTTAAGCTAGGAGGGGGGGCATCACAAGCACCACTCTGCACCGCCGCCATCGCGAGGTTGTCGACCTTGTCTACTGTTCACGGTTGCTGCTTGATCGGGCCCACGTGGCCAGAAATACAATTACAACAGCTCGTCCGCCGCCAGGTAGAGGCCTCGAAAGGGGTTTCAGCTCCTCGCTGTCCTCTGAAGAGGCCGCATCAGCTAGGCAGGTGCTCTGTTTCCTGGGTGATCCAAGGGTCGGTGTCTGCAGGCGAAGGGTCTCAGGTAGAGCATTAGTGGTCAAATCTGCACAATGCCCCCACCCCGTCAAGACAAGAGCACCACCCTTCTCCCGAGTTGTGCCAGGCAAAACATTGAACAAGGCCTCAGGCTGTGCTGCTCGATTAACTCCCCTTTTGGCTCCCCCCCCTCAGGCGGTGTGATTGGGTGAGCTGCGGACGTGACCTATGCGGGCGATTAAATGCCATCGCATTTTTCAATTTTGAATCAGGTTTTGTGCTGGAAGAAATTACAGCTGCCTTTGCGATCCAAAGATGTACGGCCCCGATAGATTAGCTGAGAGGATAGTAGAGATACTATTCATGTATTCTCAAGCGCTAATCTATACATATCAAACAACATAACCTACACACATTACAACTATAGTTTACAGAAAACGCTCAAATGCTGTCATTGAAAAAAAAACTCCTTTAGGCAGAGAATTAACAACCGTCTTTTGAGCCACATCATTTCAGCAAGAAATAAAAGCTCAAAACATCGTTTGTGATTTTCTACCGGAGTAAAAAAAACAGTAAATACAAGACGCATGTATTCCTGGAATACCGCTACTTGAGCCGCGCCCGGCGCGGTCGGGCGGCCTGCGCAGTCGGGCGGCCGGTCTACCCGCTGTCTCCCAAAAGCTGCGGGGCTGATTAGTTCCGTCTCTTTGCGACTGGCATGCAAAGCCCGGGCAGCGCTGAAAAAGATTTAAACGGGAGGAGCGCTTCTCCCTCTCCCGGTTCCCTGCATGTGTCGTCTTCATCTGACCCGCGCGCGCTCGGAGGCGCCCTTTGGTCTGGTTGCCGCGCGCTCCCTTCTTTAGCAAGCAGCAGGCGTCACATGTCACATGACAATCCTTGCTGTGGTCCAACAATGGAGCAACTGGCTTACGCCCTGTATGGGCCCGCTTAGTCGATCTTTTCTTCACGGGACTCCTGTGAGCTCTTGAGTGCCGCGGTGGCAACTCCAAGAAGTTACGCGTGGTCCTCAATTGCAAAAGCCTGACCTGTACTTTTTGCTTTGCGACACCACATAATTTGGTCTTTGTGGCACGGCGCCGCCTTTCGGAAGCTGCCCCAGTGGATCTGTTGCGCGCGCCTTCTGTTATTGCGGTGCCGTCACGTGTCGTCGCGTGCGGAATTTTCCTCGCATAGCAAAACTACCTGAGCCCTGCTGTCAGTGCTAGGTAACAACCTCTCTGAAAACTCGGACGCCTCAACGATTTTGTCTCAGCTCGGTTCTTTACTTTCTGGACTCAACTGGGCCGCGATCTCGCTGTCTTTGGAACGCGACCGCTCGTGCACGGAGTGGTCGCCGTAGCTCAAGCCCCTCTGATTTAGCTCGTCTTCCGAGCGGTTTGAGAAAACGTAGGGGCACTGCTCCGGCAATGTCGCTGACCCCGCCGCTTCGGTATGCAGCACCCCAAACGGGCCTTCAATGGTGAAGCGCGCGACCGGCAGACAGACACTGTCCTCCTGGGCCACCTGCCGGATCCACGCGCTTTCCCCAGTGAAATCGTTCGGTAAAACGAGCGAAGGGTGCATTACATCCATTGTGGCGGCGGAGTCGCGCAGGACGCGACACCGTCGCCCATTCACGATCATTTCACGCATGTACGGCTCAAGTAGGCGCATATTTTCCTCGTCGAGAGTAGTGAGCGAAAAAACCAGCCTAGTCCTTCGATAGCCACTCGCGATATGCCCTGGGTCGTTACAGCGGAAACATACTGCCGGTCTCCTCGCCCCGAAGGCTTTAGCACGATCCTTCTCTTTTTATTTTGTCCAGCGTCATTTCTACCGACAGAATCTTTTTCGCGGTCCCTCTCATCTGCCACTTTCTCTACCCTCGGCGGGGCCGCTCCATTCTCGTTCCGCAGTGGGCGCTGCCTGAATTCCCTTTAGGGCTTTGTTACTGCCCTCAAGCTTTCCTTTCCTGTTTCGCGCCTGACCTGGAACTCTTCTGCGAGCTCGGCGGCGCTCTCTAAGCTTTTCTTTTCGGGCCTGTCTTGCACCCAGAGCCGCGTTTCCTCATTTAGACAGCTGTAAAAGTGTTCTAAACAGATGTCTTCTACAACTTTGCCACGTTCCTCATAAACCTCCGCGGCCTTGAGCCATTCGATCAGATTTGCCTTAAGAGAGTACGCAAAATCTGGGAATGACTCAGAAGGCCGCTTCCCCGTGGTTATGAACCGTCGACGGAAGGCGTCGGCTGACAGGCGGTACCTTTTCAGCAAGGTGACCTTCACTTTATCGTAATCATGCGCCTCCGGCTTTGTCAGCCGAGCAAGCACGTCGGCAGCCTCACATGGCAGAACCGTCAAGAGGTGTTGAGGCCAAGTGGTGCAAGGAAATTTTTGGTTTTCGCAAGTGCGCTCAAAGTTCACAATCAACAGCACGATATCTTCGCCCATTTTGAAAGGCGACATAAGGTCTTTCATTTTGGGCGGCTTCGATGACTGACTGCTTACAACAGAAGTCCTGCCTGCTTTTGCTGCTTCTGCCTGAGCTTCAGCTGGCATCACCTCTAGTCGCTTCTTTTCTAGCTCCACCTCATCTTTCCTCTTTTGTTCCTCTAACTCCAATTTCTCTTTTCTTCTTCGTTCCTCCAATTCCTCTTTTCTTGTGATTTCCTCACAGTGCTCCACTATATCCTCATCCTGAAAACCTTGGTCCTCTATCGCACTGACAACCTGCAATTTCTTCAAAGTTTTCCCAAAATGAATCCCTAATTCCCCAGATAAGGAAACCAGGTCCATCTTACGCAGCTTTCACCAGTCCATGACTGCCCTTATGTGCTCGCTAATAATGTCATTGCTAGTCTCTCAAGGATGTTAGTGCAAAGCAAGGTTCAAATCCGAACAGTCCACTACAATCAACGTAAACTACCAGGAAGAGCAGCACAAATGCTAAGCCTGGCAATACTCAAGCACAGAAGGCAATGCACTCACCAAAACCGGAGCCAGGACACCGCTCAGACGATCTCACCACTGCCAAACAGTTGTTGCGACACGGGTAGCATGGCCGGACCGGGGATGGGACGAAGAGGATGGGAGACTGGGATGAGAGGAAGGCAACGAAAACTTTATACACTTATTTACATTATTTACAAAGGGTGACTGAGAATGACTCTCAGTGGAAGGCAACTTCTTCGTCAACCGGAGTGGAGAGGAGTTAGCAGGCTTCTCTCGGCCACACTCACAGCAGAGTTAAATAGGGTTCGGATTCCCCAGATCCCTGGCTGGGGAATAAAGTTCGAAGAGCACTTTCAAATCGGATGGACCGAAGTGGACGCTGGTGTTTCCACCCACGGCAGGGGCGGTGCGGGCTGTCCCGCTGTCACCCAGACTTCGCGCACTTTTACGTGGGAAGCTCCCAGACACCCTTAGAGCGTGTGGGGGTAGCGGTCTCGGACTCAAAGGAGATGCCCTCGACTCAGCGTGGCAAGCTCAGCGGAGACCAGCTACCAAGTGACAAGAGGTTTTTGGGCGTTCGGTGCCCAGCTTTCGCTGGTCGCAAGCCAGAGAATGGGTCGGAGCCAAAGGTTCACAAAACAAAACAAGGTTTATATAGCAAAGACACGATACAGAGGATTTCACAATCACTAGTACAAACAAATACAAAGTGATTAACAGCGCAATGCAACTCGTGCAAAATTAAACTCGAGAGAGAATACAATATATATGCAATATTGCAGCTAAAGTGCACTAACACAAGAGAGAGAGGTAACAAACAAAACACAATTTGTTCACCGGGCACTGCGGCAGTCCGACGACCAGAGTTCCATGACGATGCCGTCCCGCAGACTGGCGACCGTTGCCTCGTTGGTCCGATGCTGGCCGAGTGGTGTTTTCCCGGGAGTCGAACGGGCGCGCTTCGATGAAGCTTAAACGGCGGTCCGGACTGACTGATAGCGGTCAACGTCCTTCTTTATAGGCTCGCTCTCCTGTCTGTTTGTTGTTTGCGCCCGAGTAGGCGCGCACATACACGCAGCATTGGCAGTGCTGTCTCCCTTTCCTCTTCTCACCGGCCGCGCGTCCCCATTGGCCAGAGGTCGGGGGTCGCATCTCGAAGTTTCGAGCGTGTTCTTGAGTGGCGCCGACGCCGACGGGCGAGGGGGACGTGTCTTAGTGCACGCAAGGCTACGCCCTTTCCCCCCGTCAGCTGTAGAACCGACTCGCATGTTCGAGAATAATCGGCGGGGATGACTCATTTCCTCGGCGCACGCCGCGGCGGTGGAGAGAGAGGCACGCGCTCGGCGGGGCCTTTCCCTCTCCCCCGTCGGGCTCGCGCCGGCGAGACGCCGTGCGCGCGGCGGTTTTTCTTTGTTTGTTCCTAAAATGCGCCGAATTTTGTGACACTGCCCCTTCATTTAAGAATATTGTGTAACAATATTCACAAACCACAAAATTCGCGCGCACATGCATGCGCTCACAAAGTCAGTGGTGAATGCCAACATACATCAATACCTTGATGCTTTCACATACATAACACAGTGCAATAGACAGAGTGCACTCCAAAACTTCACAACACTTCAAAACACGCCGCGTTTCGGCGGTACAATTCACGCGCACATGCATGCGCTCACAAACTAGATGTGAGAATATACACATCAATACCATGATGGTTTTCACATACACAACAAAATGCAGTGTTCCCAATGCACTTCAAAGCACGCCGCGATACGGGCAATACATTAAGACAAGGCTACAAACATGGAGCACGCAAGTACAAGACACACTTTCGCCTATACTTCCAAGTTTGGCTGACACAGCGGGCTCGGAGCAGGATTGCTTCCTTCAATCTTTCAGTCGCACTTTCAATTCTCTTACGCA
Organism: Amblyomma mixtum; assembly: GCF_055824585.1. Lineage (NCBI taxonomy): Eukaryota > Metazoa > Arthropoda > Arachnida > Ixodida > Ixodidae > Amblyomma > Amblyomma mixtum. The sequence continues at coordinate 128,285,579 of NC_143021.1, forward strand.
CGCGACTCTGACTTTTCTTCCTGTCGTGCGTTCTAGTCTTCTTCCGCCTCATGCTGAGGCTTCTCTTGCGAACGCTGTTGTGGCCCAGCTTCCTATTCGTGCCGCTCTCTGTGCATCGGTTCATGCTTCGAGCTCTTGCTCTTTCCCTGTGGCTAGCGCGTCTGTTGCGAACAAATTTTACGCCAGTTCGCTCATGACGGCTCCACTTCTCGTGCTTTCCTTCTTGGCGTGCGCCCGTTTCTTTGCGCTTTCGCCTCCAGACGGTGTCGTTGCTGAACTCTGGGCTCGTTTCTCTGAACTTCTTTCTGACCTTGCTGCGGTGCTCGTGCAGCTCGCTTGCATTCGGCTCGGCTGTCTTCAGCTTGGTTCTGCCTCTGTTCATTTTCTTCCTGAATTTTCTCCAGGGCTTCTGCTTTTCGGTTTCACCTGCTTGGGTGGTGTCCGACTCTTTTCTCTTTCTTTTTACTTCCTTCCAAGCTCTTCTGCGGGGCACATCCGGTTCACTGTCAATGGCGTCATCCGAGTTGTTCTCTCGCGATGAATCCACTGGTTCAGCTCCTTTTTGTTCATCGAGGACTGCACTTTCTTCTTTCAAGTCCTCATTCCTTTTCTTATTCCTTACTACTCTTCGAGCGTAATGCTCAGAACTCGGCTCAGGAGTCATTGGAGAATCATTCTCCTCACTTCTGAATTCTCCTTTCCCAATTCCTTGCTTCAGTTGGTCACTTTCCGTGCAGTCGTATACAGACCTTTCCCCAGTCTGTTCTTTTCCTTCCACTGCACATCCTCCTTCGTCAGAGGCAAAAATTTGCTGGCCTTCCTCGCAAGCACAAATTTCCTCGCCTTCCTCATCGGGAAGGCCCTCCTCGCTGCTCGAGGGTTCACTCGGAACGGTTTCCGTGTATTCGCTGAGTGCGCTCTCCTGAGCTATTACAACGTCTGAGCTTTCACACTCAGTGTCCCTTAACCCCTCTGTCTGGCGGTCTGCACTGCAAGACTCAGACGCGTTGCACTCGGAATTCTCGATGGAGGTCCGAACTGCTTCATCGTCGTCATCAGGCGACTTCCTTAAGGTGCACCCTGACTGAAGCGTCAGGTAGACCTTCTCAGTGCCTACTACCTCGGTAGTAGCGACACTTTGACTTTCCTGAGGAATTGACTCTCCTGTGTTGTCTTCGTTCTCTTCAATCTCACTTGTAGGAACGGGCTGTTCCATAACCAGGCTTTGATCTGTGGAGCTAGTCACAACCTCTTGTGTGGTCGCCAACGAATCAGTCTCGTTATTGCTGCACATGTTTTCAGCAGAGGCTAACAAATGACACTCCGCTTCCTCAACCTCCGCTTGTGCTTGCGCCGCCGTCTCTACTGTAGACCTATCGCATGCCGACCTTTCTTCCGTATGGGGAGCGACGGTGTCGTCAGCCACATCGGTGGCCCAAATTTCTGGGTCGTTCAGCGATCTCGCGCCCTTGATGTTACCCAGGATGACGTCATAGAGTAGGCGCTCCATGCACAACGCTGTCACTTCTCCGGTGAAGTACGGAGTGTTCACGTGCACTCTGGCTTCATGTAACAGCTGTGCGGAACCATCCAAGAAATACACAGGGCTCATTTCTCCAGTAAGTTCTTCATCGGAGACCAATTCCCTTTTGATGAAGACTCCGGTGCTTCCTGTGCTTCTGAGAACTGAAACCGACTTTTCACGAATTTTGCCGGGAAGAACCGGCATTCCCTCAGTTAGAGACCCTGGTCTGACGCAAGTAACTGTGCAAAACACTGGAGGTTTCTCCCAGTATGCCTGTTCTACGCAGTCGGCCCTAAAGTCTTCCTCCTCGCCGTCGTACGAAGAGCCACAGGGTTGCGGTACCTGTGGGACTGGCTTTTCGAGACTTGGGCACGCCGCTGCTTTGTGCCCCTTATCTCCACACTTGAAACAAACAAGCCTTCTCTTGCTCACTAAGTTGCTACGGCAATCCGAGGCGTTGTGGCCTATCTTCTTGCACCGGTAGCATTTAGGCGGGGGCTCTGGCAATCTACCACGCTTGCCCCTTCTTTTGCTCAGAGCTCTGAGCGGAAGCTCGCTCTTATTCCTCACTTCATCTCTCATGAGAATCTCGTTCTCTAGATGAACCTCTCCTTCTTGTTTCCATTCAAATTTCTCTGCCTCTCTTCGGGCACTTTTCCTTTCTCTCTGCGCTTCTTCTCGCGCTTTCTTAGTGGCTGTTCGCGCCATTTCTCTTTCTCTCTCGGCGGCTTCTCTAGCCACCTCTCTTTGCCTCTTCTCGTTCCCTTTTCGTTCTCTCTCTCTTCCTTCTATTTCCTGGTTCACCCAATCCGCAATCTCGGATTCTTCCAGGCCCAGCTGACGACCCAACTTCACGATATCTCTTAGATCCATTTTGGAATCTCAGCTGTTCAAGCCTCGAGCATAGTTCAACTCGGGGAACCGTATCCAACCGCCTCTGCGCGGCACCTCACAATATCGCTCTGCTGCTAACACTCGTTTCCGACCTCTTCGTAAACTCCTTCCGACTCTTTCTCCGTTCCCTGTGCTTGCAAACACCAAACGTCCTGTCGCGGACGCCAGAATATATTGTCACCCAGACTTCGCGCACTTTTACGTGGGAAGCTCCCAGACACCCTTAGAGCGTGTGGGGGTAGCGGTCTCGGACTCAAAGGAGATGCCCTCGACTCAGCGTGGCAAGCTCAGCGGAGACCAGCTACCAAGTGACAAGAGGTTTTTGGGCGTTCGGTGCCCAGCTTTCGCTGGTCGCAAGCCAGTCAATGGGTCGGAGCCAAAGGTTCACAAAACAAAACAAGGTTTATATAGCAAAGAGACGATACAGAGGATTTCACAATCACTAGTACAAACAAATACAAAGTGATTAACAGCGCAATGCAACTCGTGCAAAATTAAACTCGAGAGAGAATACAATATATATGCAATATTGCACCTAAAATGCACTAACACAAGAGAGAGAGGTAACAAACAAAACACAATTTGTTCACCGGGCACTGCGGCAGTCCGACCACCAGAGTTCCATGACGATGCCTTCCCGCAGACTGGCGACCGTTGCCTCGTTGGTCAAATGCTGGCCGAGTGGTGTTTTCCCGGGAGTCGAACGGGCGCGCTTCGATGAAGCTTAAACGGCGGTCCGGACTGACTGATAGCGGTCAACGTCCTTCTTTATAGGCTCGCTCTCCTGTCTGTTTGTTGTTTGCGCCCGAGTAGGCGCGCACATACACGCAGCATTGGCAGTGCTGTCTCCCTTTCCTCTTCTCACCGGCCGCGCGTCCCCATTGGCCAGAGGTCGGGGGTCGCATCTCGAAGTTTCGAGCGTGTTCTTGAGTGGCGCCGACGCCGACGGGCGAGGGGGACGTGTCTTAGTGCACGCAAGGCTACGCCCTTTCCCCCCGTCAGCTGTAGAACCGACTCGCATGTTCGAGAATAATCGGCGGGGATGACTCATTTCCTCGGCGCACGCCGCGGCGGTGGAGAGAGAGGCACGCGCTCGGCGGGGCCTTTCCCTCTCCCCCGTCGGGCTCGCGCCGGCGAGACGCCGTGCGCGCGGCGGTTTTTCTTTGTTTGTTCCTAAAATGCGCCGAATTTTGTGACACCCGCTCTCTCGTAGCTCGGTGGATGGGAAGGGGGAGATGCTGACTAATCCAACACGGCTGGTACGGAATCTCCCGCAGTCTACCAGCAGGTGAACGAACCTGCTTCCCCGCCGGATGTCCAGAACACGAGACCTTTGTAGAGGACACAGCCGTCTTCAATTAACAGCCAGCGTGACTGTGCGTAGCACCCCTCCGTCCTTCGACGACACTCGGCCTGACTTGCGCCGCCACGTCGCCTCCGCTTCCGCTGTGGTTGCCCCTGTCAAAGACCCCTGCGCATCTCCGGCCTTCGCCGCCGCTGCCGTGGTCACCTCGGCTCAAAGTCCGCTGCACTAATCCACTTAAGCTAGGAGGGGGGGGGGGAGGCATCACAAGCACCACACTGCACCGCCGCCGTCTGGAGGTTGTCGACCTTGTAGACTGTTCACGGTTGCTGCTTGATCGGGTCCACGTGGACAGAAGTACAATCACCACAGCGGCTCGGGGCACTCCGGATGGCCGAGAAAGAGCATAGCCTCCTTTATACTTTCTGTCGCTGTCAACGCGCTGCGCAAACTATACAGCGGCGCCGTCGTGTAAAGTTGCGCGGCGCTGCCGCTCCCGCCCGTGAGGGCGCCACTGACGTAGGTGTCGAGGCGCACTGGTGCGAATGCCGGCGCGAGGATGGGAGCGCTGTTAATCGCTCGCGGGATAACGGCTACTAAGCATGAATCGTAGAAACTCGTTATATTTGTTCGTAAAGCTGACATTCTCTAAGCATAAATAGTGATTACGTTAGTTGTTAGTAACACCAACGCTATGACATGTTATGTGAGGCAGTTCCAAGATACGTGGGCATGGCTCGAAAAACTGCATGACTGCTCCGCTAGCGTAAATGGTTATGGAACAGTTACAATGCTAGTCTACGCTGCGCTAAAGCAAAATTTAAGAAGAAAGGCATCAACATTTATTTACACATTTCACAACAGCAGCTGTGCTACAAGAGCAGCTACTTTTACAGCTTCATGACTTTTCGTGAGAGTTGCTTCTGCCGAAACAGCGGCTTATACAAATCATTCTTGTCTGTTATCGAGGAGGCGTAGTTCACCAGCAGTGGTCTGATGAATCCACTTGGCACAAGTAGAGAAAAATGTTCTCGGTGCTGCTGTCACTGACAGCGCACTTCAGCAACCTTGATTTACAGATGGCTGAAACAGCTGCATCGGCCAGGTTTTTCAATGGATTTTGAAGTCGTGGGTTTTCATTTAAGCTTGTCTCGACAAACAGCCGCAGTGTGTCTAAGACATAGAGTAATTCGTCAGATGGGTAAAGCAGGCCACCACGGTCCTGTTCTCGCGTGAACGGCTCGAGTGGGTTCCAAGTGGGTGGCTTGGTTGTGAGTAAGCAGCACTGGTCACATTACATTTGTTCACTTATCACACGAGCGATGTAGCCACCTACATAGAACGTGGCCGACAGCTTCAGTGTAGGTAGAGTATCAGGGACATGCTGCACGTCTAAGCATCCCAAGATTTCCAAAGCAGCCTCTGGAAGCTCATCGCTCCTCCCAAGTGCACATAGCCCTGCAGTCCTAAGTACAGTGCTGTGGTGGCTCTCGTGATATAGCACGTTGCTGTATTCAGATGTCGCGGCAATTCCCGTCTTCAAGACTTTTTCTAGTCCTGAGAGTACGGACCGCCCGTCAAGTTGGTCGTTGCATCCCAGTGACCGTCTCAGGGTTCCAAACAGTGCTTCAATTGGGTCACTGCTGAATTTCCGCGTTAGTACAAAACAGAACTTTTCCTCAGCTAACAGATAGCGAATACAGCAAGCAGTCGAATAAGTTGTGAGTAGGGGGGCCTCGTACGTTTCGGCTGTGAAAAAGGCACGAGGATAAGTTGCATCTTTCTTCAGTTGGTCGATATATAGCGGAAATGTAATTCCAGCCATTCCAGCCTAGAATCATTTTTGTCGTCCAATTGCCTGACGTCAGGGAAATTTTGCTTAATATGTTGGTACTTGTTGCTGGTGTCGTGCAGTAGGAACCACCGATGGATGTTCTTCATAAACAGTATTGTTGGTCCCGCATAGGCAAATGATGTATGCAGCTCTGTCCTGCGTGCTCTTTCAAAACCTCCAGAGCAGATGTAACGCCTGGTGAAAAAACTTCGAAACCTCGTTTGGCATTCATTTTTTTCAATACTGCTCGGAAAAACATGTTTACTGGTTAGACTCCTCACAGGTTTTACAATCCAATCTTTCTGCATCTCGTAGAGTTTCTTCAAGTGAGATGACGAAACCTCTCCTTTCTTTCCAAGGTCACGTGCAAGGAACTGAGAGCGGATGTTTAAGACGTGGCAAAATCAAAGTTAAAAAAAGCAGCCGATTGGGATTACACGGATGCTGTATCCTGTACGTAGGGAATCCGCCGCAGAGGTCCTTCATGGCACTCACGTTTACTTTATGGTTGTCGCTCACAAGGTGCACGACCTTGAAACCTGCCTCTTCGACCTTAGTGAGAACATATCGCATCAATTTGGACAGCTGTGCGCCATTCAGTCCTTTCGTAAAAAAGTACGATGCTGGTATTCTGTATGAAGTAGACAGGCCGTTAATTACAAAACAAAGCAAGGAATTTGCCAGTACCGGCAGACTGTCAAGATCGGTGGCCACATCCATGTCCACATGGCCTACGAAGCTATCTTGCTGCTTGTTGTGCTGTAACCTTGGCTTTATTCGCATCTCGTCGACGATGAGAGAACATACTCTGGACTGCTGAGATTCAAGCTTTTCAAGCTCTGATTTCAGCCGGGCTTGTACCAAGCCACTTAATCCTGTCTCTACGGAGGTACTTCCAATGAAGTTTTGTAGTGTGTTCCTGCTTGGAAGCTTCAACAACTTTTCCTTTCGGGCATGCTCATAGGCCTTTGTAGAAAGATGCCCAAGTACAATGCAGTGTCGCACTACATCTTCCGACTATGTTGGCATTTTTCTCTTGAAATTGACAACTTGGTTGAGCAGGAAAACTTTAGCAATGTTTTTTTTCTTCCGCTTGTTCCCGGATAAATGTTATATCCCCAAAATTACTGTCTTCTTTAAGCCTTTTCAGCTCCATTTTATATTTATCTAGCGTGGTGCAAAGCCTCTCTGTTTGCTTTTTTAGGTCACTCTCCTTTCTCTTCCACTTTATTCTTTCCACTGCCAGCCAGTTGGAAGATCTGATGTCAGCTTGCGTTGTTTTGTCGGCGCGGACGAGTTCTTGTTCTTGCTTTGTACACATGGCTCTTGATTGGTGTTGCGTCACTTCAAAATAGTTGACACCTGTAGTTGGAGCGGCTTCAGAGACCTCACTGTCAGCATCAGACGCCGGCATTTCCACGTTTGTGCTTTTGTCATGCTTCATGAGTTTTTTCGCTGGCTCATCTTGGCTATGGTGGGCCTGAAAAGCTGCTCTTTTTCTTCCGCTTACACTGTGCCTCTCCTTCAATACTCGAAGTTGCAAGAACGACGGGTAGTCACTGAACACTGATGGTACAACTCCCTTTTTCAGACGGCGCCTTTTGCCCTCTGCGAAGTCAGAGATTTTGAAATGTTGGCTGCATGCCCTTGAATTGTTGGAAGTGCAATTAGGTACCCTGTCATCTCTTCGAATTGCTTCCAGCCATTGCTCACGCTGCGCAGCTCGACGGGGATCTCATGAAAAGAAACGCCGGGCTCCCTTCTTTTTACTGTCCAACCGGCACAATGGTGCGCAGCAGTATGCCATTGGGATCCGTAAGGAGAACAATTTCGGTATCAGCGGTTGCATTCAATGATTCAGCGCGTCGTGCAAACAATTTTTTTTCTAACTTGAAAAACAAGGAAAACAAACACACGCGTTGTATCTTTCGGTTTTGCTCACTCCAAAGTAAGGGTCACGATAGGTAAAGCTTGTGTTTTTATGTTATCAAAGAATTGCACAATTATCCTACACACTGCAAAAAAAAATACTTGCCTGGAGCACATGCAACATACCACACAGACAAGCTAACCAAGGAAGAAATTAGCACCGCAGACCAAAAATACACGCGCACATTTAATATTATTGCCTTAATGACGCGTAATAAACAGTTTCTGGTGCTGTCGTTATTTTTCACAGGCCTCAATGCGGCTGATTAGGAGTTTTGCGGTTTCCGATGCAAGAGAGGGACACAACGATTGAGTTGACAACAATGGAAACTAATATAGGCTTTGTATCATTCGGTTTAGCTCTCTTTAAAGTAGCCATCATTCCAATAGGTGAAGCTTCTGTTTCTATTTTATCACAAAATTCCACAATTAGTGTGTGTTGTAACGAAAAAAACTGCGCAGGAGCACATCCAACGTACTACGCAGACGAGCTAGGCAGGGAAACAATTAGTATTGGCGGTAGTGGTTTTTTTTATTGAAAGTAATACAAAAAGGAGCATTTGCAGTCCAGAAAGCACGCGTGCACATCTCATATTACTGTTGTAGTATTGACGCGTGGTAAACGCAGTTTTTTGTGCCGTCGCTATATTTCACAAGCCCCATTGCAGCTCAACACTACGCAGCGATCGCCGGAGGGATAAATCAAAGCTGGCACTTATCACTTCGTGCAATGCTGTATTCCTGCGGCATCCAAAAACACAGAAAAGCGCAAGGAACACCTTGCACACTGCAAAAAAGCCCACATAACATCGACAGAGCAACAGCACGTGACAGGTGGCTATCCGGGCTGCTGCGGGTGCCCCAACGTCGCTGTCGCCATCTCTCGGCAGCCAGCGGCGTAATTTCTCAGAGGAGGAGGAGCGCCGACGGCCGCCGCCATGGCCGCCGCGGAACGCGGAGTTGCCAGGTCAGAACTGTTTGGAAACCGGCTGCTGCGGCCGTCAAAGCAGGCGCCAACTTTGATAGCGATGTAGGTGCACCCGAGCGCGGATGAGATGCTTCTGGCTCCCTGAAAGATGGACGCCGCTTTAACCTAATTGTCCTGCCTGTACATCGGTGGGCCCACTCTCTTTGGCACGACGGTTAACAACGCGGATCAAGTAACGCGTTTCCTTGTGTTGCGTCCCTTCGTCGTCATTAGAGAATTTTCTTTGAAACCAAAGACAGTCGCCAGAAAGTGCTGCAAAGGTATCATTTCAAAACGCTCTGTCCCCTCTGTGTCGTTTTTGTTAGCGCCTGAGTTTTTCATAATGATCTTAAAAACGCTGCTAGCAACTGTACTACTTCAATAATTTTATTAGGAAACAGGCGAAAGGGGAAGCTTTTTGCCAGGGCCACTCATTGATCATTTTTCGTTCATTTAGGCGTATGTACTGTCCTGCAAAAACACCAACTGCCTTTTGAAACTAGTAACAATAATATCAGTGCAATAATATTAGCTGACAGGTGGAGAGACAGATGTATGTCGTAACATCAAAATGCCACATTCGTTAGTGTGTCGTTAATATCGAAAATTTAAACTGCAGCTGCTTGCTTGTGCACGCCAAAAAGCTAACCTGCGTTTTGATTACGGCGAAGAGAAAAAGCGTAGGATATGCTTAGATTTAGCCGGACAAAACACACAAATACTTTGGAGAAATGATTTTTCTTGATGAATATCGCATAAATCGCTCAGGCCAGCAACGTCCGAGGCTTGACGGTGCGTCATCTTCGAAACATTCAGCGTTCTGTGCAGAGGAGGACAGCGACGGGGAATAACAGGAGTGACACTTGCGGCACTCATTTAATACCGTCCCCCCTCCTTTCCATCTCTTGTCCCATTTCACCCAGAACGCTGAACAATTCAGTTTTGTATTTCTGTTACAAGTCAAATCTCTTGTATTTAATTTTTTTTTTTTCAATTCTTGTTTTTCACTCCAACTCCAGTCAGTTTTCGCCTATGGCTGACTCGTGGACCACCGCACTGTAATTATTCTGCTGTCTTCTCGCAAACGTGTCCAACGTCTCGACAGCCGGCGGCATGTGACTGCATGCTCGCTGTTCTCAGCCAGCGCTTTCTCGGACCGGAGCTGCATACCGGCGGCATCATACAGTGACTTTTCGAGTGAATGATGAGCGCCGCAACTGGAGAAACAAAGCCAGGAACTGCTCATTAACTGAAGCGTGCAGAATGCTGGCTAAAAATGACTAGGAAGAAAATCAGCCTCTGCAGTTCCGACTGGAAGAGGCAAACACCGTGCTGAGCGTCCGAATGCAATGTAGCCTGCTGTTTTCCGTGCGTAGTATAGAAAGAGACATACCAGAGGCCAAAAAATTGATCAAAAAATCCGTTTTTCACTGCTCTGTTGCACACAGCCGCCCATCCAGCGCTGGCTCAGCGGTTTTACTGGTGTGGTTTTTAGAGCGCTGGCGCGTCCACCGCCCAACCCTGTGCGAGGAGACACACAAATGTCATGGCGAATCACATCACGGCTGCGAGTTGCGACATCCTTTCGGGAATTTTGAGAAACAGCTGGGCCTGTGGGTGCTTTTTACTTTAGAAATTAATCCGAACACAAGAGGCCCTGAGGAACGCAGCATACTTAACGAACCCGATCTGAAAAGTATGTTGATGCTGAGCACTCCTCGTGAGTTCGCGATTCGCTAGAAATGTGCGCTCGCAAAAGCTTGAAGAAAAGAAAACCTATTGTTGTTTCGGCGCTCATATCTCTTATATGGTCAGAATGAGATGCAAGAATGGGTCGCTGCATTATATGGATACGATCATTCAGGACATGCTGTTGAGAGTTGAACCCAGATATATTGAACCCGGATTATTGGAATAATTTCCAATAATGCAATAATGTTAATGCACGATGACCTTGCAAATTCTTTGCAAATGTTCAGGAAAGGCACGCGCTAAATTGATGCAATTGCCGCGGCCATTCGGCATAATGAACTCAGCAGCGCAACTTTGCAAGTTGCGCTTTTCCTGACCGCGTCGCTCGCGTAACGTGTCGGCTGCGTGTCCTTGACCGCCGGCAGGCATCGCTTGCGCTGTGAAATCATAATGCCATATGAACGTGGAGCAATGTTGAGGGGGCCTTCGGTCAGTTCGGTCCGTTCGGTCAGGCGTTCCGGATGCCGTCCGATACGCCATCTTTCCCCCCACTGTGTGGAGTCATTCGGGACGAACTACGCCTGGCAGCACAACAGCACAAAATTTCTGAGGTTGGTCGCAGGCTTGATGCAAGACCCACGTATGCGTCCATGCGACGTGAGGCCTTTGGGTACGATGCCACCGCCGCGATGCCAGTAGTGATCCCACCCAGCTTCTTTCGCGGTCACGATATGCCAGCCTACCAGCAACCGCGAGAGAGTGATGTGTGGTGCGCCCTGGATCGTCGGCCCCACTGCTATCACTGCGGCGAGGCGGGCCACCTGTACAGGGCATCCCCATACCGCCGCGTGGGCCTGCGTGGTTTCGCGCCGGACGACCAGTGCCCACAGGGCGGGGAACGACCACATGGGATAGCATCTCATCTCTCGTCACGCCAGAACCACGTCACTTCAGGCAACCGAGGGGCTCCATCCCCGTCGCTGAGGTGCAAGCGCTCCCCAAGCCCCTGTCAAGCTGCAAGCTACTCCGGGCGGCGTTCTCCCAGTCCATGCCAGACAAAACTGATTCCAGCGGCCTCTGGATTCGAGGATTTGGGAAGATCCTCCTACGCCACTACCATGCGACGATGTTTCTCAGGCAGCGAGTAGCGACAGCATCCAACGAGCTACCTCCGATTTGTGTGTCACAATTGACGGAGTCGACGGGACCGCTTTGATGGATACAGGTGCCGATTATTGCGTCATGTGCTTTGCCCTTGCTCTGTAACTGAAGAAATTTTGACGCAGTATTCGGGGCCTAGCATTCGCACTGCTCGGGGTCGCCTGACAATCCCCGCCGGCACGTGCATAGCTCGTGTCGATATCCGTGGTTTTGAGTACGTCGGCGAACTTGTAGTGCTCGGTGAGTGTTCCAGGGACTTCATCTGCGGTCGCGACTTTCAGCAATGGAACGGCGCTGTCGTTGGCCTGCACGAAGGGCGGATCATGTCCTCGATGAAACGGGCCTTGGCGCGCACTGACCAGATGGTTCACGTTTCAGTGGTATCGTTACGGAGTGCGCCGCAGAAGAATGTTATAGGATGATTCGACAGAATACCAGGAAGCTACCGCAAGAAACTAAAGATCTCATTAAAAAACGCCAAATAATTTAATAAATAAGCGCATGCTTGCTGACATAAGGAAGTTTAAAATGTATAAAATCGAGCATGCTCTCAAGAACGGAGGTAGCTTAAAAGCAGTCAAGACAAAAATAGGCATAGGCAAAAACCAGATGTATGCGCTAAGAGACAAAGATGGCAATGGAGAATGTCATTTGCAACATGGATAAGATAGTTAAAGTAGCCGAAGAGTTCTACAAAAATCTATACAGTAACGGATATAATCAGAACGTAACTGAGAGAGGCAGTCAAGCACAGCAATGGGACATCGCGCCTGTAACGAAGGGTGAAGTAAAGAAAGCCTTAGGAGCAATGGAAAGGGGGAAAGCAGCTGGTGAGGATCAGGTAACAGCAGATTTGTTGAACGACGGAGGAAAGATTGCGCGAGAAAAAGTAGCCCCCTGTATACGCAATGCCTTGTGACCTCGAGCGTACCACGAGCTTGGAAGAACGCTAACATTATCTTAATTCATAACAAAGGAGACGTCAAAGACTTCAAGAATTACAGGCCGATCAGCTTACTGTCCGTTGCTTGCAAGGTATTTATTAAGCTAATCGCTTAATAGAGTCAGGACAACCTTAGACTCCAATCAACAAAATTATCAGGCAGGCTTTCGTAAAGGGTACTCGCCATTAGACCATATTCACGCTGTCAATCGGGCGATAGAAAAATGCGCAAAATATATCCAACCCCTAAATATAGCCTTCATTGATTGCGAAAAAGTGTTTGACTCAGTGGAAACCCCAGCTGTCATGCAGGTATTGCGGAATCAGGCTATAGAAGAAGAGTTATCTGAAAATATTGGTAAATATAACGATTGCAGATACTTAAAACTGTAGTCCTCCATAAATTTAGCAATAAGATTCTAATCAGAAAGGTATCGCGAATGCTATTCGCCGCCTTGTTACAGCAGGTATTTCGGGGCCTGAAACGGGAACAGTTGAGGATAAGAGTTAATGGAGCATTCCTAAGCAATTTGCGATTTGTATATGGGTTATGCCTTGCTAAGTCACCCAGGACATGAGCAGAGAAGCATGAAAAATGAGTTAGACAGGCAGAGAAGAACAGTGCAGCTAAAAATTAACATGCAGGAAACCAAACTAATGTTCAACCGCCTAGCAAGAGAATAGCAGTTCGCATTTGGTAGGGAGGCGCTGGAAGTATTAAGAGAATGTGTCTACTTAGGGCAGGTAGTGACCGCTGGTCGCGAGCATGACAGGAAAGTAATCAGAAGAATAAGACTGAGGCGGAACCTATAGGGCAGGTTCTCTCAGATCATGAATGGCAGTTTACCAATATACCTCAAGAGAAAAGTATACAACAGCTGTATTTTACCGGTACTCACCTACGGGGCAGAAACATACAGGCTAACAAAGAGGGTTCAACTTAAGTTAAGGACAACGAAGCCAGCTGTGGAAAGAAAAATGATAGGTGTAACGTTAATAGATCAGAAGCGGGCGGAGTGGGTGAGGGAACAAACGCGGGTTAATGACATCCTAATTGAAATCAATAGGAAAAAATGGGCTTGGGCAGGGCATGTAGTGCGAAGGCAAGATAACCGCTGGTCCTCAAGGGTAACGGAGTGGATTGCAAGAGAAGGCAAACGTAGCAGGGGGCGGCAGGAAGTTAGGTGGACGGATGAGATTAAGTTTGCGGGGATACGGTGGCCGCAACTGGGAAAGGACAGGGTTAATGGGAGAGACATGGGAGAGGTCTTTGCCCAACAGTGGGCGTAGTAAGGCTGATGATAATGCTCTGCGACTTGTTGACAACGATGCAACTGTGACACCCCGGTCCAGTGTCCTCGTTCTGGTGAGGAATGATTGTTTCCACGGCTACGAGGGCAACGCTGCTAGCAACGTACACCTGCTACTCGAGAAGGGAGTAGCCGTCACTCGCTAGCTCGTCCAACTACAAGACTGTTGTGGCAGTTTGCTCCTTGCAAATTTTGCTCGCGAGTTACAGCATCTCTCGCCAAGGGCATGGCTGCACCAGATGCTTCCTTACGTTACCTTTGCTTATAACAAAGTGATTGAGAGAACAACCCGCTTTATCCAGTTCCGTACTTTTACAGAAGAGCGCGTGACGTCGATCCGATGCTTCTGTGCGCTGGTGACGACATCACACACTACACGCGGGCAGCTTCGCCGAAAAAGCCATTAAGCCCGTCAGTTCGCTTGCTTGCGCACCAAGACAAAGGAAAACACGGGCTCCCGAAATTACAACCTCCGCCCTAGGTAAGTGCCCTAAAAACAGGTGAGGGCGTGTGGGTGTGGGCCCCTGTAAGCCAAAAATGGTTGTCCGAATTACAGTTTCTCCGCTATTAAAGGGCAACTGAAGCGGTTTTAGAATTCGATGATTTTATGGTTGCCGAATGTGCAAAATGTGCAGGTAAAGCCTACGAAATCGTTTTGCTCTAGCACTTGAAATGGTGGCGTAATCGCCGAATAAAGTCGTCGTCGGTGTTCAGGCTTCTCAGAAGTGCACTGCGACGGGCAGAGGCCCCGATAATGACGTCACGTATGACGGCACTACGTTTCCAGCGAAGAAACGGTTATTCCACAGAAGGAAACCGACGCCACAGAAGGTGAAGCTCACGATGCATTGTTTGGTGCCATCTGACGACACACAGCAGCATGCAGGCGTAAGCAGCTGACATCTGAAATTTCGGCAACAATGACGTCACTGCCGAGTTTCCTCGCACTCCTCCGACGTAGTGAGGAGAAGCCTAAACATCGTCGTGGTTTTAATCGACGATTATGACGTCAATTAAAATGCCAGTGCAATATTACTTTTCATGCTTTATCTAGAAGCTTGATAGATTCAAATTCTTGAATAATCTCTAATTCTCAAAAAAGTGTTTCAGCTTCCCTTTAAGGACCGTACAAAGTCTTCCGCCACGTCGGCAACGTGAATTATAAAGTCCTTCCTGATGGAAGTGCGCCCGTCGGCGACTACGAACTGATATTTTATTCCTTCGGGTGGTTTAAAATCGCAGCTCTCGCGTGACTGCAGTGCTCTTCACTCCGTATATTAAACTGCGCTCTCATTCTCTGCATGCTATTCTTAACTTTTGTTTCCCGTCCTTATCGACGGTATTTTGCAACTTTCCTCTGTGGTTTTCCTGTCGACATTTGTTGTTTTTTTTTTTGCTTTTCTCTTTATTTGTAAATACTTTGCTTCTCATCAACAGGATGCTTTCTTTTTACGGAGGAGCGACTACTGCCATTCGCCTCACCACCTCTACCTTCGCGCTGATTCAAGACGACGACTAACAGGACACAGTCGCATTAGAAGCGGTTGGGCTGGGCTAGGTTTTTGGGAAGGAACTCGGCCGCTCAAAGGTTTCCGTCTACCTCTATGGCTGCCATTCTCCTGCTTCGTCACGATATTGATGACCACGCTTTCGCATTCGTGCCACAGATTGCTGTCTTCCACCCCCAAGCTTGCACGTTTCGAACATATGGGCTTCTATAAAACGCACGCTACCAGTATATACCTGGGGAACCCGCGCCGAAGTGAGACGCGTCCATTTCAGCGCCGTGAAAAACAGCCAGCGAGAGAAGCAAGCAGATTTCGTTGCACTCGGTGAGGTATCTGAGCTGCGCCGTGAGAAGCTAGGCAATAAATGCTATCTGCCGAACGCGGGCCTCAAATCGTTAAGAGTGTGCTCGAGCGTTTGTAGCCGAGTAAGCGGCTGAGATCGCCAGTTTTAGTCGCCAAATAAAACAACTCCAGTGCCGCATGTTCCACGCGGATTCTCTATACCTTTATCTCACCTTCCCCGAAAACAGCTACCAGAATGACTTGCTTAAGAGACTAAGACGTGTGCGTCAATCGATAAAGCCAGTAAGGCTCCCGTTTTGAAGAATGGCATTGTCCTCCAGCTGCCGTCGTGAACACGTGCCGTTTGTTTCTCTCAGCTAGACCACTCGACAAGATTATTTTTGCCCCCCCCCCCTCCCCCCCCCCCCCGCCTGAAAAATAATCCCATGAAAGGGCGGGTACTTAGCCAGCGAGCGTTAAAGAACGAAGAGTTATGAAGACAACCAGGCAGTAACTTGTTATAGAAGCGCTGGTAAGACCTTAACGCATATGATTCTGGAAAATGCGGCACCTGGTTTCATATTATCTTATATATTTTTTCTACGCATTTTTTTTTTCATTTTGGGAGCGCTTGACAGTGCTTCTTCTGAGATAAATACTTCCGCATCTTTCATAAAATCTATGCCGGATGACAAAGCCTAGAATGATAGAGTGCCTCTGAGTGACGCCTTGAGTACATTGCGCCCGGCAGAGGGCGTGACGCCAGTAATTAGATCAAACCACCTATAAATACGGCCTGAATAGAACGAGATGTATCAGCAGCAGCACTCAGAAGTGCAATTTTAAGCCGCACATCTTCTTGTGGGCAATGGAAACAGCTGTGCCGGGGAAGTGATTGCGTTTGTTAACTTATCGAGAGGGGTGTGCACTTCCTTACGCCGACGAACGCCGACTAACCATCGCCGCATCAGTACCACAACTCGGCTCCTCAATGGCGGATATGCAGATGTCAAACCTGCAACTTCGGCTGCGTGGATTCCGTGCAGAGCAACTGTTGCGCTTGGACGAAGAGAACTTGCCGTGGTTGCCGCGACTTCGGGAACTGCCGCCCTCCGATGTTCACGGTGCGTTATGCGAAGCTGTCCAAGCTGCTGAGAGCGACGAATTCCGTC
The DNA here is from genome assembly GCF_055824585.1 of Amblyomma mixtum. Classification (NCBI taxonomy): domain Eukaryota; kingdom Metazoa; phylum Arthropoda; class Arachnida; order Ixodida; family Ixodidae; genus Amblyomma; species Amblyomma mixtum. The sequence goes on from NC_143021.1 coordinate 128,302,099, forward strand.
TCCGGAGGATAGCATGCCTGCGCAGCTGGATGGTGCAGCGCCAGCGCTTAGTTGCGTGGCGGGTCTTCCGCCTTACGGCTGCGCCTACTTTTGATGAGTGTCCCGCTCTGCTGAGGCGCATTGCGGCTGCCTTGGCAGCTGGCGGATGCGAAGCAACTATCGGCTGGACAGTGCACAGGGCTGTGTGCACCGCCTGCTTGTTGATCAAAGAGCCGGACTGCCCGATAGAGACGTACTGCGAAGTGTATGTAGCTCTGTGGCCGGGGCAGCCTTTGCTGGCCGCCGACTACCTGCCGGTCACCATTCAGCAGCGATTGCTGACAGCTCTACGCGCAGTGCTAGGATACGATCCACGGTTCCTGGTATGCGTGGATGACGACAACATTGACAACGTCTACAGCGACGGCTCTCTTGCCCTGTGCGATGTGGCAGGCCTCCACCTGTGATTCCATGCAACGTGTAATTCTACGGCGGATGCGTGCGCTGGAAGTTGTCACCTCGTCAATTGAAGAAGGCAAGTGTACGACATAATTTAGATTGTTTTCTTCCCAAGAACCTTTCAGCTATGAAATAATATTAATGTTTAGAAAATATACATTATGGTTTAATATAATGGTTACATTATTTTAATGTTAATTATTAACGAACTCTTTAGGGACACTGTAGAACATGTTGATGTGGAATTTTAAAAAAATTCAGAAATGTACACAGTGGTCCACATCCAGCCTGAACATGACTTCATGCCGTCGCCAAAACGCGGAACGCCTCTCGCTGATTCTTGTGGAACTATTGCGCAGATGCGATGAGAGCCGGTGGCAGGTCCTCTGGATTCGTCGTCGGCTTCAGCCTGCTACTACAGCTGCTAGGGGCCGAGGCAAGCGCAGAGACCGACTGTAGCGGCCGACAACGCTGGTGCATCCGCCTTATGATTTCCCATGACCTCCTGGATTTGATGGCATTTTGGAATTCTTTTTATCCACAGACAAAGGTTGTTGTTGTTGCCTGTATTTTGTTTTGTTCTCCTGTAGCGTTTTCACTTGACTCTGCTTTCGCTTCGCCGTGTTGACTCTAATTTTGCTGTGAATTAAAGACGCATTCTGTGCTTATTAACTTCGTTCCTCCCTTCAGCGTTTGGCTGCACGACAGTGAGATTTTACTGGTAACTGGCCTTCAGTGATAAATTTGAGTGTTGCGTCGGCGCTGCTTGCACTTTCATGGTTGCTCATGCCACTGGGCTCTCGGCGTTTTGGATTGTATATATTATGGCCCGTTTGAAAATTAAAATTCTTTTCGTAGTTCAGCCCTTGTCCTGCGTTCTTGTGTCTCTCTTTCGTTCTTGGTTCGCCCTTCTGCTTTCCACGATTGTCCTGAGGTGGGTGAGTGCGGCTCGTCTGTGTCTTCTTCCTTCGTACTCATCCCTTTGTTGAGCTGAATTTCCAGGGTATCCAAACGCTATGAGAGGAAATTCGGAACGCCCCGAGGTGCCCTCAGCAGAGGCGAGCGCTTGGAAAGAGCCAGCCGAATGATGTAACGGTGTCTGGTTTCAGCCGGTCGAATGTGCTGCGTGCCTCTTAGCGCACAGAGCGCTCTGAAACGAGCAGCATCAGATACTATCAGCCTCTCTAATAAAGGAACAAGCAATATGTTTACTGCGAGATTCGCTGCAAACGCTGAGCATGCTGCATGCAGTTAACGTCACGTGGATCGCTCTGAACATTCCAAACAATGCGATAACTGCAGAAAACAACCGCTGGCTGTGCGGAGCTTAAGGAACATACATGGAGATGACGGTGACCCAGTCGTGTGCTTCGTGGGCATGCTGCCACTGTCCTGGAGTTTGCCGACTCGTTCCATGAAAGCGCACTGCTCTACTGAGCAAACAGTCGTAGCTCGAGTGATATTATTAAAATAACACAAGAGAGTACAGTTTCTTGCTCTCTGCAAACTGTTGAAACCGCCGATAATTTTTTTTTGCCTTACTGTCTAATGTCAGGTGCGTGATCCCAGCCTGAAAAAAAAAAATCACCGAGACACCCCACAAAAAGCAGTGAGTTGGATCGGCTGCACACTAGCTGGTCGCTAATGAGGAACTTGTGTAGCAGTACACACCCCCGACCTGCCTTGTTGCACGATAACTTGAATAGGCCTGCGCGCTAGAGTAGCCCTCTCTACTACTGCCAGAGCTTCTGCTGCTCTGATTTCGTTTCGTCAGCAGCGTACTTCGCGCCGCAGCCGAATCGCGCGACCAATCATATTCCAAAACTCCAATTGTTCGGATGAAACGGTGTACGTAAAAGAGAAACTTGACTATATTGCCGATGAATGTTGCCAGCGAACAGCGCTCGAGGGGATCAAGGGGCAAGGTGGATAACGCCATCATATTTGACGTGTAGCATGTGTCATGCATAAAGAAAACACGGCATTGCGGGGCCCACGCTTCTGTGAGCTGCAGCGTGGCCAGATGGCGAAATTTTGCGCATGCGCGGAAAGCTCGAGAGGCGGCACCTAGAACGCCTTTTCTAGTTCGTCGTCGCGCTCCTACTTGGCGGTTCACGCTAATTTTATCTGGCAATAGCAGACAGAGAAGCAGGCCACGGCGCACAACAAAACAGTGGATGACATTCCAAAACCAGGACCATAGGTAATGCAAAGTAAAACGTTGATACCAAAAGCAGTGTCAAGGGTAAAAGGATAAATACGAAAACAATCGAACCATTAGAAAGCGGCAGCAAGAAAAAAACATTCCTGTAATTCACAAAATCTTCGAGAAACGTTACTTTTTCCTATGATAACGCAACAGGGAGCGTGCCAACCTATATGTCACCGGCCTTCGAAATTTATTTATTATTTATTTATTTTCAATACTGCAGGCCCCTTTACGGGGCCCTAGCAGGTGGGCATACACAACAGTTACACTGAGGCAAGAACTACATCACACAACACAAGGAAATTTCAAAATGCGGCAAGAACACATGCAAAGATAAATCTAGTAGAACAGTGTCTACCTGCGGACAAACTATGTACAATCAGCTCCAGACAAGGTTACCATATGAAGTGATCAAACACGGCTAACAGTGAACAACATGCACGTAGAAGCGAAAACAAAAAATGAAAGAAAAAAAACCTTGGCGCTCAATACAAGATACGTATATGATGGAAACAATAATAATGCTGAATGATAGCGGACAATCGAACCCAGGAAGACAAACTATGACTACGCAAGGGGTGATGCACTGATTAAGACGACAAGAAGGAACGGAAGTGAAACGGATTATCAATACCCAGAGGCCCATGTGCATCACTGAGAGCGTTACTCTGCGGCAATACCGGCCTCGAGCCTTGTAGCGAACGTTGTTAAGGTCGGCGCATGAGTAATCGAGGCATCCAGTTTGTTCCATTCTCGGATGGCTACAGGAAAAAATGAATGTTTAAGTGCATCTGTGCGATAGGAATAATCAGTTAGAGTGAGTGCATGTTTGTGTCGTGTCGGTCGAGTCTGGGACGGGCAAATATATTTTGACACATTGATGTTATAATCGTTATGCAACAGTTGGTATAAATATTGCAGGATGAAATATTTCTCTGCCACATTTTTTTTTGTTGAATAGCTTCCAGGGTTATTTTTGCAAACTCAGCTGTAGTAGAACGGAGAGCTGGGCTACTCGACGGATGCGCGACTTGAAAATGACGTCACTGCGCCATAAAACACGCACAACCGAAACAGAAGTGCCGAGAACGCGCGCACTCACAACTGAATTTTATTCGATGAAAGATGAATGCGCGAAAAAAAAAAACATGTGGTCATTGCCGCCAAGTAGTTGCGGTCACATCCTCGCGCCTAGAAATTGCGCTTCACAATCTGAAAGTTCAACGAAATGATCGCTAGGACACACGTTTTGTTTTTTTTTCTTTATAATATAGGTCTCGAACAACTCTCAGGTACGGCGTCACTGTGCCTGTAAAAAATTTATGTCTTGTCTAGAAGCGAAAGGCGCAACTACTCCAGTTCTTTTTTGCACGCACAACAATGCTTTTGAACGTGGGAATACTCACCAGAAGACAGACTGTAAAATTCTTCCTTTACCGTCTTTCATACAAAAACAAATTCAGTTGTCAGTCTGTCCGCGTCCCTTCCACTTCAATTTCTGTTGTTCGAGTTTTTCTCCAGTTACCTTGTTTTCAAGAGGAACGTCAGCTCCTTCGCTCTCTCTTTGAAAGACCAATCCACATTGACCAATATAGGCACTGCTGTGTGACAAATAAACTTCGAGCACAATGCCAGTTGCGCCTTTCTTGAATGGCCCAGTTCGTCATTATCTGAATTTGTGGCTCTTTTTTTTGGACACGATAGAGAAGTATCTTGATAAATTGCATGGTGCAGGAGACAGCTTTTTCGTGTTGTCTCCTGGTCGCCTTTGTTAAATTACTCAAAAGCTTTTGACGCAGAGGATCTCATATAGACGCTGAAGTATTAGTATACAGCAGATGAGTAATTTGTTCCCCATTCAACAATCGCTTGTGCCTCGAAGCTACCTTTCGCTTAATGATTACAGCCTTTTTTTTAAGTAACTTCAAGGCTGTTTAATTGTACGCGGAGTTGCAAAAGCTTGTACAAGAAAAACACATACAATTCCAGGTACATAGCGATACAAAAGTAACAAAAACTCATATAAAGAATATAAATATAAATTCTTTTTTCTGTCGTCTTATCGTGAACAAAAGCATAAAATTCCACCTATGTCTTGAAACTAACAACGCAGATGCATACGCAGCTTGAAATACTTTAGAAAGGGTAACGCGTGTTCATTCGAAACGTTAATAACAACCCGTAGTTCTACTCTTTTTCGTGTCTAATTCTATGATTGTTTTCATTACAACTTGGTCAGCAGCGAACAACTATGACCATCCATATAAACTTGTGCTACAATGTTTTTGCAAATTCCACTGCAAGGATGTAATAAAAGCTAGGTGGTCGCAGGAGCCTTAGTCTGCAACTAGAGCGCTTGTCTCTCACATTCTTTTTGCTAGCTGCTGCTTATTTATCGAAACCCTGGGCTGAGGCATCCACCGAAAGTGAGGAGATTTCGGCGCCTCCATTTTTTTTTTTGCATACGAACTACTGCCAGCTGTCAGTGAAAAATATTTCAAGCGTCGCAGGCTGTTGGTGGCAGATTGAGAGCACTCAAGCCATCAGTTTTGAGAACTTAGTTGCGTGCCAACCTTTGCAAGGTATTTTTTTTCTTTTTCCTGCGTCATAGATGCCTCCTTTATATGCTCTAGTTCTTTAAAGGAATGATTATTAGTTTAAAAATCCGTTTGCACCTGTAAAATTAAAAAAAAAGAACCTGCGCTGGCAGAACGAAAAGCTGATTGTCCTCGTAAATACCTGCATTGAGTAAAGCAAGCTAAACATTTTAAAGACGATTACGATAATAAATAAAGCAAAGTTTGAGCACGGCTTTGTAAAGTTTTGATCATCCAATATACTCAGGTCCCCTTTAGACGCACTTGTAGGAGTGCACAGTTCCAAAAGTTTCTTTATTTTCAGCACAAACTCCTTTGGGGAAAAGAAAAAGGTCTTCTGTCTGGGATGCTTTGATTGCTAATTATTTTTAACCTGAATAGCCACAAGATGGAATTCAGAAAGATTTTCAGATGGCAGCCGTTTTGTACCTAAATCGAAACTGAATGACGGAGAACACAACACGCAGCTGGTACCTCCTCACATAGCTCCCTGTTCTTTTCGAAACCGCATAGTATTTGGTGATGACGATGATGCGCAATGTACTGAGCAACTGTGTGTTGTATACGCCACTCGAACAGAGCTCAACAACGAGCGTGTGTTGCAGTTTAACACCCCGTGTGATCAGTTGTGAGAATGTGTGTCTGCATAGCGGAATAGTGTGTGTGGAATAGTTAGTCGTATACAGTACTATGCGGCGGGCATGTGTAGTGCAATCGTGGATTAGCGGACAGACGACAGACGAGAACTAGGTGTGGGATTTCTAAACAATAAGTATATTGCTGGCAACATGGAGGAGTTCTACTATATTAACGGGAGATTGGCAGTTATCGCAATTAGGCTTAATGAGAGGTACAAGATGAAGGTGGTGCAGGTCTACGCGCTTACATCCATCCATGATGACAAGATTGTTCGAAGATTCTATGAAGACGTAGCATCGGCAATGAACAAAGCAAATATTCAGGGGGCACTTCGGCTCTCCAAAGTGCTGCAAGGCGAAAGCGCTTCCTGGCGCACTTTGTTTTTTTTTGGGGGTGTCATATATTTTTTTCTTTTTTTGCTTTATTTTCATTTTTCCTTTATTTTTATCTTTGCTTGTTTCTTTTTTTCCTTCTTTAGGTTTTTTACTTTATTTAGGAAGCCCATGCATTCATTAGATGCGCCTTTATTCATACCCAAATCCTGAGCCTTCGTGGCGGATCGGTACCGTCTCCACTTCAAATGCCAAATGCGCTGGTTCAATTCCCAGCCTCGACAGTTTTTCTTTAAGTACTGACGCCGAAATGCGGACACATTTGCTAACATTCCTTGGTCACGACAGGATGAGGCATTAAAGGCTTTCGCCTTAAAATCACAGTACACTGTACTAATGGGTGACTTCAGTGCGAAGGTAGGCAAGAAGCTGGCCAGAAACTATGCGGTAGGCTACTATGGCCTCCAGGAATAGCATGGAAAAGTTATTAGTAGAGTTGTTTCATAGAAGTAACTTACTAATCATCAATGTCTTCTTCCTGAAATGAGAGAACAGGAAGTGGACGCGGAAGAGCCGCTATGGTCGAATAAAAATGAAATATATTTTACACTATGCGCTCACCCTGGCATCGTAGAGGATGTGGTGGTGCTCGGAAAAGTGCGTTGTAGCGATCACTGAATGGTAAGGTCTAGAATCAGCATAGACCTGAACAGAGAATAGAAGAAATCAATGAAGCGAAAGCCCATTAACGAGTTAGCGGTAAGAAGGAAAGTAGAGCAATACAGAATGTTGCTGCACAACAGATATTCCGCTCTATCATACGAAGGCGATAATAAAGTTCAAGCAATCTACAGTAATGTCATGGTTGTCACTACGGAGTTAGCAATAGAAGCAGGCGTAGGATCGTTGGACAGGATACCGGCAAGCTATCTCAGGAGAAAAAAAGTGGGATATAGAAACGCCAGAGGATACAGACGACTAACCCAATGGACAGAACAGAACTGGTAGAGCTATGAAAGTTAATAAATAAGGCCAAGGTAGCCAACATAATGCAGCTTAATATAGAGAAATAAAGCATGCTCTCAAGAACGGAGGTAGCCTAAAAGCAGTGAAGAGAAAACTAGGCACAGGTAAACACCAGATGCATGCGCTAAGAGACAAAGAAGGCAATGTCATTAGAAATACACAGAAGATAGTTAATGCAGCTGAAGAATTATAGGCAAATCTATGCAGTCATCAACGTAATCAGAACATTAATGAGAGTTGCAGGAGTGCAGGGCAACGAGACATCCGGCAAAGAGGAAGTAAATAAAGTCGTAGGAGCAATGCAAAGGTGCAAGCAGCTGGTGAAGATGGGATAACCTCCGATCTCTTGAAGAATGGAAGGTACGTTGGGCGAGAAAAACTAGCCACACTGTAGACTCAATGCCCTATGACCTCGAGCATACCTATGCTTCCTATTCTACATACAATGTATTAGTCCTAATCAGTGCGATAGTGTGTTTTAGTGTTTGGATAGGTTTCATTGTATAGGAAGAGCAGGCCATTGTCAGGTGTGGAACTACCTTTTGCTTGCTTTTACTTAATTTGCGCAATGTAGGTCAGAAATAAACAAAAACAAGAATACGAAGAAAGCTAACTATATGTTGATAAGAAAAGCGACGGCAACGCCTTGAGAAACTTTAGACTGATCAAGTTACTTCCCGTCGCCTGCAAGGTGACGGGAAGTAACTGATTCACTAATAATTCACTATCATCATTTACTGATGATGATAGTGAATTATTACGGCCTAAGGGCATCTGCAAGGTATTTCCTAAGTTAATCGCAAATAGAATTACGACAACCTGAGATTCCAATCAACCAAATGATCACGCAGGGTTTCGTAAAGGATACTCGACAATAGCCCATATTCACAATATCAATCACATTGTTGAGAAATCAGCACAATATCACGAACTCCTATGTATCGCTTTCATTCGTTACGCTAAAGCATAGACTCCGTGGAGACGTCAGCTGTCATACAGGCATTGCGGAATCAGGGTGTAGAAGAGTTTTATGCGAAAATTCTGGAAGATATCTCTAACGACTGAAGTCAGTAATAAAGACACCAATAAAATTACAGTAAGAAAGGGTGGCAAGGAAGGACACACCATCTCGCCAATGCTATTGACTGTCTATTACAAAGACGTGTTCCGACGCCTGGATTTGGAACATTTTAGGATAAGTGTTAATGGAGAATATCTAAAAAATTTGCGATTCGCTGATGACATTTCCTTGCTAAGTCACCCAGGACATGAGCTGGAAAACAGGGGCAATGAGTTAGGCAGCGCAGAACAGTGGGTATAAAAATTAACATTCAGAAAAGTAGTGCTCAACAGCCTCGCAAGGAAACCGCGAGGTGGGCGCATATGGCAGGTTTTTTGAGGTGATGAATGCAGGTTACCAATATCCCTCAAGAGAAAAGTATAGGGCAGCTGTATGTTACCGGTGCTCACCTATGCGGCAGAAGCGTGGAGACTAACAAAGAGGGGTCATCTTAAGTTAGGGACAATGCAGCGAGCTACGGAAGGATAAATGATTTGTGTAGCTTTGAGAGCCATAAAGCGAGCAGGGTGGGCCCCGGATCACACGTTGTAATGACATCCCAGTCGAAATCAAGAGGAAGAAATGGGCTTGGGCAGGGCACGTAATGCGAAAGCAAGATAACCGCTGGTCCTTAAGGGTAACGAAGGAAGAAGTAAAGAAAGCCTTAGTAGCAATGCAAAGGACGAAAGCAGCTGATGAGGATCAGGTAACAGCACACTTGTTGAAAGACGGAGGAGAGATTGTGCGAGAGAAAATAGCCAACCTGTATACGCAATGCTTTGCCACCTCTAGCGTACTAGGAGTTTGGAAGAACTCTAACATTATCTTAATTCGCAAGAAAGGAGAAGCCAAGGACTTGAAGAACTACAGAGCGATGAGCCTACTGTCCGTTGCCTACAAGGCATTTGCTAAGGTAATCTCTATTAGAGTCTGGGCAACCTTAGACTTCACACACCCAAATGTTCAGGAAGGCTTTCGTACAGGATACTCGAATATAGGCCATATTCACAGTATCAATGGGGTGACAGAGAAATGCGCAGAATATAAGCAACCTCTATATATAGTCTTCATTGATTACGAGAAAGCATTTGACTCAGTGAAATCCTCAGCTACCATGTAGGCATTGCGGAATCAAGGTGCAGAAGAGTGTTATGTGAAAATATTGCAAGGTATTTATAACGACTGCTCAGATACCATACTCCAGCATAAAGTCAGCAATAAAATTCGAATAAGGAAAGGTGTCCGGCAGGGAGACGCGATCTTGACAATGGTATTCACCGCCTGCTTACAGGAGGTATTCCGGGGCCTGAAACGGGGACAGTTGGGGATAAGAGTTAATGGAGATTACCTAAGTAATTTGCGATTCGCTTGTCACATTGCCTTGCTAAGTCACTCAGGACATGAGCTGCAAAGCATGATCATTGAATTAGACAAGCAGAACGGTGGGGCTAAAATCAAGGTTTAGAAAATCAAAGTAATATTCAACAGTCTAGCAAGAGAACAGCAATTCGCAGTTGATGTCGCGGTGCTGGAAGTAGTAAGAGAATATGCCGACTTAGGGCAGGTTGTGACAACTGATGGCGACCATGAGAGGCAAGTAATTATAAGAATAAGGATAGGGTGCAGCGCATATGGCAGGTTCTCTGAGATCATGAATGACAGTTTGTCAATATCCCTGAAGAGAAAAGTTTACAAGAGCTGTATCTTACCGGCACTCACCTGTGGGGCACAAAGGTGGAGTCTAACAAAGAGGGTTCAGCTTAAGCACAACACAGCGAACTATGGAAAGAGAAATGATAGGCGCACGTTAAGAGGTCGGAAGCGAACGGAGTGGGAGAAGAAACAAACGCGGGTTAATGACATCCTAGTCGAAATCAAGAGGAAGAAATGGGCTTGAGCAGGGCATGAAAAACGAAGGCAAGATAACTGCTGGTCCTTAAGGATAACGGAGTGGTTTCCAAGAAAAGGAAAACGCAGCCGGGGGCGGCATAAAGTTAGGTGGACAGATGAAATTAAGTTTCCAGAGATACCGTGGCCGGAACTGGGAAAGGACCAGGTTAATTAGAGATTCTTGGGAGACGCCTTTGCCTACCAGCGGGCATATTCGGGCTAATGATGATGATTCTCTGCGACTTGTTGACGATGGCGTAATGGTGCCACCCCGGTCCAGTGTGCTTGTTCTCGTGAGGAAGGATTTTTTTCCACGACTACGATTGTAGTACTGCTACCAACGTACCTCTTCTGCTCGAGAATGGAGTAGCCGCCGCTCGAGGGCTCGTACAACTACAAGACGGCTGTAGTTATGGGCTCCTTGCAAATTTTGCCAACGAGTTGCAGCATCTCGGCAAGGGCACCGCTGTCGCCTTCCTGAATGACTCGCTATGTTGCCTCAAGTGTGCGCCTTGAGACAGCCCTTCAAGACCGGGCTCCACCATTCCGTGCCCTTCCGCCCGTCAGAATCAACGCGCACTTGGCGCCTGAGGAGATGACTCTTCTCTCGGTGCTTTGTGCGGATTGCTTATGAGGCGCGCCAGTGGACCTGGCTTCCCCGCAAATCATTGAAGACTACATTTTTTGGTGCTGTTAGCGCAAACGATATGGCGCAGCTTCAAAGGGCGGACGCAGAGGTACGCCGCTCATCGCGTACCTAGAAGGCTGTGATGGTCCCCGTGCTCTTCGTGTTTTCCTTCGTGGGCTGCATTCATTCCCTCTGCAAAACGGTGTTCTCTTCAAGCGCAACCTTGAAAGCTACACTGTAAGGAATCTACTCGTAGTGCCGTCACAGCTGCGACCCGATATCTTGAGCGCTTGCCACGACGAAGCATCTGCCGGCCACATGGGAGTCAGTCGTACCTTAGCAAGGATTGGGCAGAGGTACTACTTTCAAAGATTACTTCCATCAGTGCGCTTATGCGTCAAAACCTGTCGTAACTGGGCCGTAAGTCAGCACCCTTCAAGGCCACCGGATTTCTTCACCCCATAGCATCTCCGAAAACGCCTTTTCACCAAGTAGGAATGTACGTACTCGGCCAATTCCCGCAGTCACCCACTGGAAAACGTGGATTATCGACGCGGTACGCTGAAACAACTGCTCTTGCGAACGGAGCTGCTTTCGAAGTAGCCAAGTTTTTTGTACGCAACATCGTGCTGTGTCATGGTGCCCCAGCGGTTATAATTCCTGTCCGCGGAGCTGCTTTCACGGCCCGCTTGACTAAGGCAGTCTTAGATCTGACCCAAACCAGCCATAGGGGAACTACGGCGTACCACCCACTGACAACTGACTTGGAGGAACGCCTTAACAGAACCTTAGCTGGCATTCTCTTGATGTATGTGGATGTGGAGCATAAAACGTGCGACCAAATTCTCCCATACGTATCATTTGCGTACAATAAGGACCTGCAAGAGCCAACCCGGCTCGCACCCTTCCATCTTGTCTTCGGTCGTCGAGTTATTACTTCTTTCGATGCCATGTTGCCTGTCGACCATCAGTGTTACCAAGGGCCTGATCTTGACGTCGCCGCTTTCATTCAGCGGACAGAAGAAGCACGTCAACTGGCCATGCAACGAAAATACCATTAACAGCACGTCGACGCTGACCACTACAATCTCAGACGGCGAATTGATACGTTCGAGCCAGGCTACCATGTGTGGGTTTGGACACCATCTCTTCACCGTAGGCTGTCTGAAAAGTTACTGCGCGATACTTCGGTCCTTACCATGTTCTCAGCCGCATTATCGACGTGACATACAAAGTCTGACCGGCAACCCCAGCCCGCTCATCGCGCAGACCACCGCGTCCGGATGTTTTGCACGTCGTTCGTACGAAGCCGTACGACGGCCGTCCTGCTGATTGTACTTGGACCTGAGTGCTGCCGGTTCTGTGTCGTGATAACTGTGTTTAACATTGCGCTTCAAACATATTTTTCCTACTGCGAAAGCAGGCCGCATCAAGGTGATGCTGCAGAGGAGGGAGAAATGATAGAGCTCAGAATTGGAGGAAGTAGAGGAACATCATCATCTTGCTTGCGACCGCTCGGCAGCCTGGAGCAGTTCTTCTGTCCTCGATTGTGTGGCACGTAATATTCGTGACTATATAATATAGGTTTTGGCCAGTTCCAAAGAGCCGTTCACTGCAGTTTAAATGCGAAACAGGCTTTATCCTAGCGACGCCCAGCGATCGCCCTGCTGCCAGTGCACCCGCGGCTCCACATCCTGATAAAAACTTGTCACTAGCGTGCGTAGAATGTATTCATGCTGCTAGGTTACAAATAAGCTTATCCATCGCGATGTTTTTATGCCGAATTATCCATAGCTGAAATTATTTTGCAATTCCCTTAGACCCGGATATTAGGGGATCGATAGTATATATGTAAATGTGTGTGTAAAGCTTCTGTGCGATTATTCCTTTTGGATGCTTCATTTTAGCACTGCCTTATTCATCAGATGAACAATTCTGATTCATCTATGTACGTTGTGAAACTAGTATGCTGAGAAATGGGGACGCGCAATAGGCAATTCAGGCCGTACCAAAACGACGCCTCCCAAGGCAATGGTTCCTCAAATGCTTCAGCGGAACACCATAAAGACACTGGCCATGCCCTCGATAGGGACGAGGCATGTGTGACTACCAGGGTAAAACAAATATAAGATAACACGCGTTCGAACCCCACTGCTGCGGCCACGTATCGATGGAGGCGCAGCGCAAAAGGCGACCGTGTGCTGTGCAATGTCAATGCATGGGGACCGCCTAATCGCGTCCCGAGGTGGTCGAAATTATTCTGAAGAACTCCACTACAGCATGTCTTCCTTTCTTCTTTCATTACCTCCTTTATCACTTCCCTTATGGCGTGGCTCGCGTGTGCACCGACATATGCGAGACAGTTACTGCGTCATTTCCGTTCCTCAAAAACAATTTTCAACGCTTGCTCACGGCACCGCTCTGTATTCAGACGACCTCACATACGATTACCTGCGCACGAGATCTTTTATCTGCCACCCTGCAGCACGCATCATTCGCTGTTGCACTCCGGACCAAAAGATAAACCTGCCTGGGTACCCGCCCACGCGGGAACCTCTGCAAACGAAGGGGTCGACCGACTAGCCTAAGGAATAAGCAATCGGGCGGTCGGCCCCACGGACGCAGACGGTCTTTCAAGGATCCCTAGACCTTTCCCGAAATCATCAACCTCCAGAGATAGACCAGAAGCCAATTCCCGCCTCCCCAGCCCTACTTAAATTGAGCGCAAGTCACCATGCTTCGCAGGTTCCAGACACAATCGATCCTTAGCTATTTGAAAATTTCACTCATCACAAACGGGGAATACGAGCCCGTCCACCAAAATTATAATCAGGGAGAAGTCGCCACCCAAGCACTCATCCTCTGGCGTTTCGCGAGAAATAAATAAATAAATAAATAAATAAACACTCCCCGTCGAACCTTACTGCCAGCTCTATCCGAGGAGGAATGGAGGCAAGTTTTCAGGAGGCCTACAAGACAATCCAACTGGCACTCCTTTCGTGGGCTCAGGAAGTCGGCCCCAGCTGGGGGCGATAGCAATCCCAGCTGCCCTAAATCCCTGCACGCTACGGCGATAGAGTTGTTTCCTTCCCCCTCTGCCTGAAAAACCATCACGATGTGCGGAACTGGCCCGTTTTCTCCTATTTTGAACAATGTCCAGGTATAGGCGCCCAAACGCCAGTAGCTTATTTTAATGCGAGTGCACCATTCCGAAAGGTAAACCCCGAGAATGGTCTGGCGATGTTTGTATGCTAGCGGTCTTTGTGGGTTTGTGCGTGCTGAAATAAATAAATAAATTGAATTAAAACAAACATCCGTGACTGGGATTCAAACCCTCGATGGCGTCAAGAGACTAGCTCCGCTGGCCACTGCGCGAGAGCACTAGGCTTTCTTCGCAACCGAACCCACTTCGTGTAAACTTCAACACACTCTCGCGCTGTGCACTGCACATCGCCTAAATCATCAAATAACACTGCTATGCAAATAATAGTCGCGCTCTTAGAACACGCATCTGTCTTGTATGCTTTGGCGTGGACACCACTGTGGAGGAAAAAGTCAATAGAACAGTGCGCTTTAGCGTTGACAACTTCGCTGCAGATATGGGCTCTGAAGAACTGTGTAAATTGGCACTGACGACAAAAATATTGGAAGATGTTTAACCTTCGCTTTAAACAGTGTAACGCGACAGCGTGCTGCAGCGGTGCCAAGGAGTCCACGGAATGCCATCGCTGGTTCTGCGTGACGCCATGCCCGTTGGATAAATCGCTGGGAGTGTCTAGGTGCGTTGAGTCAGTGCAACATACGTAGCGCTCTCAAGTACGTGGTGCCGGTTCGAGCCTGGAAAAAGCTGTGTATTCGCGCAATATTTAGCGTACAGCAATGCTAAACCACAGCAGCTTTAGAGCGTTGGCTCTAGTGGCCACGGTTCGAGCCTGCAAGGGATTCTGATTCCACGGATAGAATTCAAGATGGTGGCCTCCATACCAAGGATACTTTTTTACAGCATGAAGCTCTGCTTCTAGCGTTTCTGGTCTCAGCGTTATGCGTTATAACGCAAACCGTAACCCAGTGGTTGCTATGGTAACCATGGTGGTTACTATGGTTCAACCATCTTTGTGGTTGAAGAAAACATTGTATTCCTCTCTTTTCCTCTCCAAGTTATCATATTGTACTCTAGTGTGGGGTACTACTACAGCTCATAACTATAACAAACTAACGATCCTCCAAAAAAAGGTGTTGCGAATATTTTAAAATTATCAAGGAAAACCATGTGATCTTCCAACAGACAAGCTATTTATTAAAATGAAATGCTTCCAGCTGCGCAAATATATTATTTCAAGTTATTACAATACATAAAAAGCAATAAATTGTACCTCTCTGAAGCAAACCTCCAAGAATCAAAATACACCTTACGTAAACACACAAGAAGAATACCGCTCACTAGGACCAATTATGGCAGACAGATCTTACATTTCCAAGTTCCTTATTTGCTGAATTTCATAGGAGAAGAAATCAAATTCCAAAAAAAGGAGTTTAAGAAATCTGTCAAATCGTATTTGTTAAAAAAACATTTCTTTCCTTCAATAAGACATTGTTTGTATTCATTAATTTTCGGTGTAATCAAGGTGTATATATATTATCAGAGTACGGTGTGCTATGTGTCTGTAATCTATGTGTGTGTGTGTGGTTGCAATTACATGAGTTTTGCAGAGTGCCGAGATGTGCATTTAGCGTTTCTTTTTTCCTTAAATTCTACTAAGTGTTGTCTAATTCCATATTTATATGTTCACTTTTATATGTTGAAGTATTTATATGTTCAAATGTGTTTATGTAAATGAGAGCTGTTTCCCTGTCTATCTTTTCTTTTTATTAAGTGTGCACTGAAAAGCGCTTGTCCTGTCTACCTCGTTCCTTTGTGTCGTGTCTTTTGCGCAAAAAACCCACAATGCTTAGGCACCAACTAGCCTGCAAAAACATACTCGCTGAAATGCCAAATTGTGCTACCTGGGGCAGGAGCCTCTGTCAGGCTGTGAGCCTTTAGCTCCTCCTCCTTTTTTCTATGTTGTGAGAAAATGAAATGAAAATAAAGACATAATATAACAATCACACTCTGCACCGTGATGCCCAAACACCAAAGCACAAATCCATGTCAACCCTGTAGTGACATCCGGCTAGCAGGCGCCAAATTCGGCCCACGTATTCCGGACATTCGTGTAAAATTTTTGGGCCAACCGTTTGCCGCAGACTGTTCCGGTTGACTTCATACGGTTAAGCGTTTTGTGCTGCCAAAACGTACTAGTTAAGTTACAGCCTAGCTCATGGTAGGGATTCCAACCAGCGACCTAAGTACCCTCAATTCCAAGTCTTTACGAATCTTGTAATGAGAATTTTGGTTCAAATGGTTGTCGCACAGTGTTCGGCAGGTGGCATCAAGACATTGAGGAAGAGGAGACCAACTCCGGATGATTGGGCCTTAAAAAGAATGACTGAAAAAGTCGCTGGCAGATATGAATCCCTTGCACGTGGATGTAGGACACAAAACATGGCACCAGGTACTCCCATACGTTACCTTCGCGAATAAAACCGCGGTTCAGGGAACAGCGCGCTTTGCCCCGTTTCGCATTTTTACAGAAGGGCGATGACATGGAACCGGTGCTTCTGCCCATGCATAACAGGAACTCCGCCCAATATTGGAAATGGATGGCTTCAGAAAGGTCCTCTGTAGAACCGGCCTTTGCCACTATGCTTCCAATATTGGTCTGATTATCTGTGCTGCCTTGGTGCGCGCGAATGACGACGTCACACTAGATGCGGGCAGCTTCGCCGTAAAAGTCGTCAAGCCCGTCAGCTGGCTAAATTCCGCATGAAGCCGCAGGAATACACGGGCTCCCGATATTACAACCTCCGCCTTAGAGAAGTTCCCTATAATCAACTGAGCGCGTATGGATGTGGGCCCCTGTAAGCCAGAAAGGGTTGTACGAAACACAGCTGCGCCGCTATTAGGTTTGGTTTATTGGGGTTTAACGTCCAAAAGCAACAGTGGCTATGAGGGGCGCCGTAGTGAAGGGCTCCGGAAATTTCGACCACCTGGGGTTCTTTAACGTGCACTGACATCGCACAGTACACGAGTCTCTAGAATTTCGCCTCCATCGAAATTCAGCCGCCGCGCCCGGGATCGAACCCGCATCTTTCGGGCCAGCAGCCGAGCGCCGTAACCACTGAGCCACCGTGGCGGGGCGCTCCGCTTTTAGGTCCGTATAAAGTCTTCCGCAGCGTCGGCAACGCGAATTTTAGTCGTTGCTTATGGTAGTGCGGCCATCGGCGGCTACGAACTGATACTGTTCCTTTGGGTGGCTTGAAATCGCAGCTCTCGCGTGACTGCAGTGCTTTTCACTGTATTTTAATCTACGCTGTCGTTCTGTGCATGATATTCTTAACTTTTTTTCGGTTTCCTGTCCTTATCGACTGTATTTATCAACTTTCGTCTGTGCTTTTCCTGTCGACATTTCCTTTTTTGCTTTTTGGGATCAACTCGGCTGCTAAGAGGCTTCCGTCTACGTCTGCGGCCGCCATTCTTCTGGTTCGTAACAATACTGATGGTCTCGCTTTTGTAATCGTGCCATAGAATGCGCTCGCTTCCACCCACAAGTTGGCGTGTATTGAACGTACGGGCTTCTATATGAAATTAACGCTACCAGTATATACATGGGGAACCTGCGCTGAAGTTTTCTGCGTCGATTGCAACGCCATAGCAAACAGCCAGCGAGAGCAGCAAGCAGATTTAGTTGCACTCGGTGAGGTATCTGAGCTGCGCCGAGAGAAGCTAAGCAATAAATGATACATGCAGAACGCGGGCCTCAAATCTTTAAGAGTGTACTCTCGCGTTTGTAGCCCTGCAAGCGGCCGACAGCACCAGTTTTTAGTCGGCAAATAGAACAACTCCAGTGCCACCTGTGCCGAGGCAGATTCTCTATACACTTATCTTACCTTCCCTGAAAACAGCTATCAGAATGACTTGCTTAAAAGACTGCGGCGTGTGCGTCGATCGATAAAGCGAGTAAGGCACCCACATCGAAGAATGGCATTGGCCTCCTGCTGCCGTCGTGAACACGTGCCGTTTGTTCCTCTCAGCTAGACCACTCGATAAGATTGTTTTTGTGCCCCGCCGACACAAGAATAATCCCGTGAAAGGCCAGGTACTTAGCCAGCGAGCGTTAAAGAACGAAGAGTTATGAAGACAACCAGCCAGTAACTTGTTATAGAGACGCTGGTAAGCCCTTAACGCATATGCTTCTGAAAAATGCGGCACATGATTTCATATTATCTGATAAATTTATTGTACGCATTTTTTTCTCATTTTGGGCGCGCTTGAAAGTTCTTCTGCGGTAAATACTTCCGCATCTTTCATAAACTCCATGCAGGATGACAAATTATAGTGTGATAGTGTCCCTCTGAGTGACGCCTTGAGTACATTGCGCCCGGCAGAGGGCTTGAGGCCATTCATTATATGAAACCACCCGTAAATACGGCCTGAAAGAATGAGATGTATCAGCAGCAGCACTCAGAAGTGCAATTTTAAGCCGTACTTCTATTTGTGTTCAATGAAAACAACTGTGCCAGGGAACTGATTACGTTCGTTAACTTATCGAGAGCGGTGTGCACTTCCTTACGTCGACGAACGCCGGCTAACCACAGCCGCATCAGTACCACAACTCGGCTCCTCAATGGCGGATATCCAGATGTTAAACCTGCAATTTCTGCTGCGTGGATTCAGCGCTGCGCAATTTTGCCGCTTGGACGAAGAGAACTTGCCGTGGTTGCCACGACTTCAGTAACCGCCCTCCGATGTTCAGCGAGCGTTATGCGAAGCTGTCCAAGCGGCTGGGGACGGCGAATGCTGTCTCCGGCGGATAGCATCGCTGCGCGGCTGGATGGCGCAGCGCCAACGCATAGTTGTGTGGCGGGTCTTCCGTCTTAGGACTGCACCTACTTTTGGCGAGTGTCCCGCGCTGCTGAGGCGCATTGCGGCTGCCTTGGCAGTTGGCGAAGGCGAAGCAACTATCGACTGGACAGTGCACGGGGATGTGTTCACCCCCTGCTTGCTGACCAAAGAGCCAGACTGCCCGATAGAGACGTACTGCGACGTGTATGTAGCTCTGTGGCCGGGGCCGCCTTTGCTGGCCGTCGACTACCTGCGGGCCACCATTCAGCAGCCATTGCTTATCGAGAGGGGTGTGCACTTCCTTACGTCGACGAACGCCAGCATTGGGGTACGATCCACGCGCAGCATTGGGGTACGATCCACGGTTGCTGGTATGCGTGGATGACGACAACAGTGACAACGTCTACCGCGACGGCTATCTTGCCCTGTGTGATGTGCCTGGCTAACCACCTGTGATTCCATTCAACATGTAATTCTACGGCGGATGCGTGCGCTGGAAGTTCTGTCGCCTCGTCAATTGAAGAAGGCAAGTGTACGACATAATTTAGGTTTTTTTCTTAAAAACCTTTTACCTTCGAAATAATGTTAACAATGTTTAGAAAGTACGCATCATGGTTTAATACAACATTTACATTAATTTAGCATTAATTATTACGGAACTGTTTAGGGACACTTTAGAACATGTTGATCTGGCATTTTAAAAAAAATCAGAAATGTACACAGTCGACTTGATGCCGCAGCCATAACGCGGAACGCCCCTCGCTGATTCTTGTGGAACTATTGCGCAGATGCGATGTGAGCCGGTGGCAGGTCCTCTAGATTCGTCGTCAGCTTCAGCCTGCTACTACAGCTGCTGGGGGCCGAGGAAAGCGCAGGGACCGACTGTAGCGGCCGACAACGCCGGTGCACCCGCCTTCTGATTTCCCATGACCTCCTGGATTAGATGGCATTTTAGAATTCTTTGTAGCCACAGACACAGGTTGTTGTTGTTGCTTGTATTTTTTTTTTGTTCTGGTTGATCGTTTTCCTTTGACTCTGCTTTCGCTTCGCCGTGTTCACCCTGATTTTGCTCTGAATGAAAGACGCATTCTGTCCTTATAAACACCGTTCCTCCCTTCCGCGTTTGGCTGCACGACAGTGAGATTTTACTGGTATCTGGCCTTCAGTGATAAAGTTGAGTGTTTGCGTCGGCGCTGCTTGCAGTGTCATGGTTGCTCATGCTACTGGGCTGTTGGCGTATTGGATTGTATACAATATGGCCCATTTGAAAAGGAAAATTGTTTCCGTAGTTGAACCCTGGTCCTGCGTTCTTGTGTCTCTCTTTCGTTCTTCTTGGTTCGCCCTTCTGCTTTCCCCGATTGTGCTGAGCTGGGCGAGTTCGGCTCGTCTGTCTTTTCTTCATTTGTACTCATCCCTTTGTTGCGCTGAATTTTCCATGGTATCCAAACGCTATGAGAAGAAATTCGGAACGCCCCGAGGTGCCTTTAGCAGAGGCGAGCACTTGGGAAGAGCCAGCCGAATGAAGTAAAAGCGCCTGGTTTCAGCCGGTCGGATGTGCTGCGTGCCTCTTAGCGCACAGAGCGCTCTGAAACGAACAGCATCAGATACTATCAGCCTCTCTAATAAAGGAACAAGCAAAATGTTTACTGTGAGATTCGCTTCAAACGCTGAGCATACTGCAAGCAGTTAATGTCACGTGGATCACTATGAACATTCCAAACAATGCGATAACTGCAGAAAACAACCGCCGGCCGTGCGCAGCTTACGGAACATACTTGGAGATGACGGTGGAGTTTGCCGACTCGTACTATGATGGAGCGCTGATCTACTGAGCGAACAGTTGTAGCTCGAGTGATATTCATAAAATAACACAAGACAGTACAGCTTCTCGCTCCCTGCCAACCAATGAAATCACAGATGATGTTCTGCCTCGCCGTCTCATGTTAGGTGCGTGATCACTCCCTGAAAAAAAAAAAAAATCACCGAGTCACTCCACGACAGAGCTATGAGTGGGCTCGGCGGCACACTAGCTGGTCGCTAATAAGGAACTTGCGTAGCAGAGTGGCTTATAGATTCAGCACACACCGCCGATCTGCCTTGTTGCACGATAACTTGGATAGGCCTGCGCGCTGGTTGTCTCTCTTTCTTCGCGGTAGGAGCGCCTAGAGTAGCCCTTTCTGCTACTGCCAGAGCTTCTGATGCACTGATTGCTTTTCGTCAGCAGCGTACTTCGCGCAGCAGCCGAATCGCATGACCAGTCATATTTCAAAACACGAATTGTTCGCATGAAACGGTGTACGTAAGAGAGAAACTTGACTATATTGCCGATGAATGTTGCCAGCGAACAGCGCTCCAGGGGATCAAGGGCCAAGGAGGATAACACCGTCATATTTGACGTGGAGCATGTGTCATGCATACAGGAAACACGGCAACGCGCGGCCCACGGTTCTGTGAGCTGCAGCGTGGCCAGATGACGAAAGTTTGCGAATGTGCGGAAAGCTCGAGAGGCGGCACCTACAACGCCGTTTCAAGTCCGTCGTCGCGCTCCTACTTGGCGGTTCACGCTAATTTTATCTGATAAAATCAGGCAGAGAACCAGGCGACGGCGCACAACAAAGAGTTGACGACATGCCTAAAGCAGGGCCATAGATAATCCAAATAAAACATTCGTAGCAAAAGCAGTGCCAAGTGTAAAATTATAAATACGAAAACAATAGAACAATTAGAAAGCAGCAGCAAGAACGAAAACATTCCTGTATCCACGAAATCTTCGAGAAACGTTATTTCCTCCTATGATACCGAAACTGAGAGCGTGGCAACGTATCTGTCACTGGCCTTCGAAATATTGCAGGCTTGAATGATTTCCCTGCTACATTTTTTTTTTGTTGTTGAATAGCTTCCAGCCTTACTTTTGCAACCTCTGCTATAGTAGAGCGGCAAGCTGGCTACTCGATGGATGCGCGTCATGAATATGACGTTACTGCGCCATAAAACGGGCACAGCCAAAACAGAAGTGCTGAGAACGCGCGCACTCACAACTGAATTTTATTCGATGATATGTATGCGCGAAAAAAAAAACACGTGGTCATTGCTGCCGAGTAGTTGTGGACACATCCTCGCGCCAAAATATTGCGCTTCACAATCTGAAAGTTCAACGGAATGATCGCTAGGACACACGTGTTGTTGTTTTTTTCTTTATAATAAAGCCTGGAACCACTCTCAGGAGCGGCGTCACTGTGCCGGTAAAAAATTTTTGTCTTGTCTACAATCGCAAGGCGCAACTTCTCTATGTCTTTTTTTTTTGCACGCGCAACAATGCTTTTCAACATGGGAATGCGCACCAGAAGACAGACTGTAAAATTTTTCCTTTACCATCTTTCACACAAAAAAAATTCAGTTGTCAGTCTGTCGGCCTCCCTTCCACCTCTGTTTTTGTTTTTCTTGTTTTTCTCCAGTTACCTTGCTTTCAAGAGGAACGTCAGCTCTTTCGCTCTCTCTTTGAAAGACCAATCCACATTGACCAATATAGGAACTGCTGTGTGACAAATAAACTCCGTGCCCAATGCCAGTTGCGCCTTTCTTGAATGGCCCAGTTCGTAATTATCTGCATTTGTGGTTCTTTTCTTGAACGCGATAGGGAAGAATCTTCATAACTTGCATTGTGCAGGAGACAGCATTTTCGTGTTGTTTCCTGGTCGCCTTTCTTAAATTATTCAAAAGCTTGGGACGCAGAGGATCTCATATAGACGCTGAAGTATTAGTATACAGCAGATGATTATTTTGTTCCCCATTGAACAATCGCTTGTGCCTCGAATCTATCTCTCGCGCAATGATGACAGGTTTTTTTTTTCTTAAACATCTTCAAGGCTGTTTAATTGTATGCGGAGTTGCAAAAGCTTGTACGAGAAAAACACTTAGAATTCGAGGTACATAGTGGTGAAAAAGTAGCAAAAACTCACATAATGGTTATAAATACGAATTATTTTTCTGGCGTCCTATGGTAAACAAAAGCATGAGATTCCACATATGTTTTGAAAATAACGGCGCAGATGAATGCTCCCCTTACAATATTTTAGAAAGGGCAAGGTGTGTTGAGTTCAAGCGTTAATAATAACACGTAGTTCTACTCTTTTCTTGTGTCTAATTCCACGATTAGTTTCTCTATTACTTGGTCAGCCGTGCACCAAAACTTTGACCATCCATATAAACTTGTTCTGTAATGGTTTTGCAACTTCCATTGCCTGGATGTAATAAAAGCTAGGTGGTCTGAATAGTCTAAGTCTACAACTGGAGCTCTAGTCTTTCAGTTTATTTCAAATAGCTGTTGCTATTTATTGAAACCCGGGGCTGAGGCATGCACCGAAAGTGAGCAAATTCCCGTGCCTCCCATTTTTTTTTTTGCATACGAACTACTGCCAGCTGTCAGTGAAAAATATTCGGAGCGTCGCAGGTTGCAGCGTCGCAGGCTCTTAGTTGCGGGTTGGGAGCACTGAAGCACTAAGCTTAAGCCCTTGGTTGCGTGCCAACGTCTGCCCTTATCCCGCGTCATGGATGCCTCCTTTGTGTGCAATAACTTTTAAAACGAAAAATTATGAGTTTAAAAATGTGGTCGCACCAGTAGAAAAAAATAAACCATGCGCTGACACAGCGAGGAGCTGATTGTCCGTGTAAATACCTTCATTAAATAAATTAGATTAAATTTTTTAAAGGTGATTGCGATAACAAATAAAGCAAAGTTTGAGGATGGCTTTGTAAAGTTTTTATTTTGCAATGTACTCAGGTAAAACCCTTTAGAAACACATGTAAGTGTGTACAGTTCGAAAAAAAAAATCTTTATTTTCAACACAAACTCTTTTGGAATTTAGACAAGGGTCCTCTGGAAGGAATCAACATGCCTTTGGCACTACGAACTCATGTGTGCTCTCTGCGGCGGCTATGATCTTGTGTTTCTTTGGGGCGGCCCTCAGCTTCTACTCGGGCAGCTCGTTAACCAGCAGCGGCAGACGAAGCATTTCCGCCTATTGCATCGCTCATTCTTTACCAATAACTTGCTGTGACTATATACCATAGTTATGGCACTTGCCGGTTGTTGTTATGGTCCTCAAGGACTTAATGGCGCTTGCCCACGGCGAGGAACTGGCCAAGACACAGGCGGCGACCACAAGATGGAGAACAACGTGTTCAGGTAAAAAAATGACTGCAGCCTAAGTGGTTTAAATTAAGAACAAATCGCAAACTGCGGGGTCGGTAACTAATTGTAACTAATGGAACCGGGGACTACGTGCACTGTTTGGGATGCCTTGACTACCGATTATTTTTCACATGAATAGCCAGAAGATGGAATTCAGAAATATTTTCGGATGGGAGCCATTTTTTACATAAATCAAAACTGAATGGTGGAGAACCCAACAGGCAGCTGGTATTTCCTCACATATCTCCCTGTTCTTTTCGAAATCGCATAATATTCGGAATGACGATGATGTGCAATGCACTGAGCAAGTGCGTGTTGTATTGTCCAATCCAACTGACACAACAACAAGTGTGCGCTGCAGTTTAACACCGCGCGTGATCGGTTGTGATAATGTGTGTCCGCGTGGCAGAATAGCGTGTGTGGAATAGTTAGTCGTATACAGTACTATGCGGCGGGCATGTGTTGTGCAATCGTGGATTAGCGGACAGACGACAGACAAGAACTAGGTGCGGGATTTCTTTATCAATCAGGATATTGCTGGCAACATGAAGGAGTTGTAGAGTATTAACGAGAGGATGGCAGCTATCACAACTAGGCTTAATAAGGGGTACAAGCTGAAGGTGGTGGAGGTCTACGCGCTCACATCCAGCCATGCTGATCAGATTGTTCAAAGATTCTGTGAAGACGTGGCATCGGCAATCAACAAAGCAAAATCACACTACACTGCACTAAGGGGCGGCGTCAGTGCGAAGGTAGGCAAGAAGCAGTCCGGAAGCCAGCCGGTAGGCGACTATGGCATAGCCTCCAAAAATAGCATGGGAGAGTTATTAGTAGAGTTCGCCGATAGAAATGACTTACGGATCATCAATACCTTCTTCCTAAAAAGAAAGAACAGGAAGTGGACGCGGAAGGGCCCCCATAGTGGAATAAAATCGAAATATATTTTATACTATGCGCTCTCCCTGGCATCGTAGAGGTGGTGCTCGGAAAGGTGCGTTGTGGCGATCATTGAATGGTAAGGTCTCGAATTAGCTTAGACCCAAAGAGAGAATGAAAGAAATCAATGGAGCGAAAGCCGATTAACGAGTTAGCGGTAAGAATTAAAGTAGAGGAATCCAGGATATCGCTGCACAGCAGATATTCCGCCCTAACTCATGAAGACGATCTTAAACTTCAAACAATCTACGATAATGTCACGGTTATCATTAGAGAGTGCACAGTAGAAGTAGACGGTAGGATCGTTCGACAGGATACCAGTAAGCTATCTGAGAAGAAAAAAAGTCTGATATAGAAACGCCCACTGGCAGAGCTACGAAACTTAACAAATTAGCCCAGGGTAGCCGACATAACGAAGTTTAAAATAGAGAAATAAAGCGGGGTCTCAAGAACGGAGGTACCCTCAAAAGTGGTGAACAGGAAACTAGGCGAAGGAAAAAACCAGATGTATGCGCTAATAGACGAAGAGGGCAATGTCACTAGCTTTATAGATAAGATAGTTAAGTAGCCGAAGAATTATCCACATATCTATGCAGCCGCCTGTGTAATCAGAACGTTAATGAGAGTTGCAGGAGCGCATAGCAATGGGACATCTCGCCAGTAACGACATAGGAAGAAAAGAAAGCCTTATGAGCAATGTAAAGGGGCACGCAGCTGGTGAGGATATGGTAACAGCCGAACTCTTGAAGAACAGAGGGTAGGTTGAGCGAGAAAAACTAGCCACACTGTACACCAGTGCCTTATGACCTCGAGCATAGCTATACTTTCTATGCTACTCACAATGTATAAGTCCTAATGAATGCAAAACAGTGTTTTATTGTTTAAGTAGGTTTCAATGTTTAATAAGAGCAGGCCATTCTCAAGTCAAAACTACCTTTTGCTTCCTTTTCCTTTATTTGCTTAAGGTAAGTAAAAAAATAAAGAAAAAGAAAAAGAAAAAGAAAAATTTGAAGAAATCTAACTATATCTTAATTGATAAGAAGACGTCTACGCCTTGAAAAATTTTAGACTGATCAGCTCACTGCCCGTCGCCTACATGGTATGTACTGATGATAGTGAATTTTTATGGCGCAAGGGCATCTGCAAGGTATTTGCTAATTTAATCACAAATAGAATTACAGCAACGTTAGATTTCTATCCACCAAATGATCAGGCAGGCTTTCGTAAAGGGTACTCGACAATAGAACTTATTCCCAATATCAATCAGATGATAAAGAAATGCTCAGAATATCACCAACCCCTATGTATAGCTTTCATTGGTTACGAGAAAGCATTTGACTCAGTGGAAATCTCAGCTGTCATCCAGGCATTGCGGAGCCAGGGTGCAAATGAGTTTTATGTGAAAATACTGGAAGATATTTCTAACGAATGCACAGGTACCATAGTCCTTCTTTAAGTCAGCAATAAAACTATAGTAAGAAAGGGTGTTAGGCAGGGAGATACGATCTTGCGGATGCTATTCACTGCGTATTTACAGCAGGTGTTTCGAGGCCTGAATTGGGAACAGTTGCGGACAAGAATTAGTGGAAAATACCTAAGAAATTTGCGCTTCGCTGATGACATTTTGTGCTAAGTCACCTAGAAGATGAGCTGGAAAGCATGGGCAATGAGTTAGGCAACGCAGAAGGGTGGGTATAAAAATTAACATTCAGAAAACCAAAGTAATATTCAATAGTCTCGAAAGGGAACCGCGAGGTGGGCGCATATGCCAGGTTCTTTGAGGTCACGAATGCAGGTTACCAATATCCCTCAAGAGAAAAGTAAGAGCAGCTGTATGTCACCGGTACTCACCTATGGGGCAAAATTGTGGAGGCTAACAAAAAGGGTTCAACTTAAGTTAGGGACAATACAACGAGGTACGGAAAGATATATGATTTGTGTAGTTTTGAGTGCCATGAAGAGAGCAAAGTGGGCAAGGGATCAAAGACGTGGTAATGACGTCTTCGTCAAAATGACGAGGAATAAACGGGCTTGGTAAGGGAATCTTGTTGGGAAAGCTAGAAACCATTGGTCCTTCGGGGTAACGGAGTGGATTCCAGGAGAAGGCAAGCGTGGCAGGGGGCGGCAGAAAGTTAGGTCGGCGGATTAGGTTTTAATAAGTTTGCAGGGCTAGGGTGGCCACAGCGGGTGAAGGACAGTGTTAATTGGAGAGACAAGGAAGAGGCCTTCGCCTTGCAGTGTTCGTAGTGGGGCTGATGATGAAGATGATACGTAAAACATTTGGTGAGTTAGCCAGTTTGATTTCAATTCAGTAAAGAAAAAAAACTGCGTCAATGACATAGTCCTCTCGTGCAGTGGCCAGAGAAGCTGGTTTATTCGCGCCGCCGCTGGTTCGAATCTAAGTCGCGAAAATGCTTTGTATTCTTTTATTTAATAAATGTTTGGCTCGGTTCCACCGATGGCGGAGACGCGAGTCAACCAAGAAAGGGCCGCTTAGTAGCTGCGCTATAACAAGTTTCGATTCCGTGCACTCTGCACACATGTGTACACCTTAAACGAAAAGGCGGCGAAATTCTTGGAGTGTTTCATTTTGACAGAATTTTATTAGTGGGTCTCTCGTCCACACGCACTTCTTGATATTTTCAAAATAAATACATGCAACTGTCGCATCCGGGACGATGAGCATTGGCCCTGGATTCCTCCATTGTAACTTGTATAGCAGCTGCGCACCGCGTTCCATCCGCAAACGGCGTAAACTAACATCTGGAGCTAATGAGTACTCCTCCCCCCTTTTTGCTTGCGCACACGACAGAACTCCTCAGGGAAGATATCTGTCAAGCCTGAGAGCAGCCGTTTCACAGAGATCGTCACCGCTTGAATGAGTGATAACAAAGAAAAGTGATGAATTCTTTATTTTTTATCACCCTCTAAAAAACGTTAACACAAAGCGCCCTCGCCCCTTTGGCTGCGTAACTATTTGTGATAAATGTGCGATTTGCTGGAGCGCAGTCTGCGGTCGGTCACTCGCTATTACCATTCTAAAGCTGTAGTAAAGGGGTACTAACACATCCCGGTTGTTATCCTCGAGTATTGATTTGACAGAACATGTGTTACAATATTTTGTCTGAATATTTCTGTTGTTCGCTTTCTATCCAATTGCAGCGGATGTTGTTGAACGCATGCTGTTTACCTGTGACAAGTGCGGAGGTAGCTTCCCTTCGAGGGAGCACAGGGACTAGCACTGGGAGAACCAGCATCCTGATAAACCAATCAGCAACACTGCAACACGAATGAAGAAGACGACTTCAGTAGTACTGCAGTAAGGAGGAGCTGCAACAAGTACACTATTGCCTGTACTCAAGCTGGGCCAGCTGTGCCACCGCTGTTTGTGCAGGCATGACAGTGATGTTAATCAAATTAATGAGTTTTTATGGCTCTGCAGCGGACGCCTTCTTATAAGCTTAGTACTGAAAGAAAAGCTCCGGCAGCCAAGTAAACAAAGTTGCGCTAGTAAACCTGAACTCCGAGGAAGACATTCATAAAAGAT
This sequence comes from Amblyomma mixtum, assembly GCF_055824585.1. NCBI lineage: Eukaryota > Metazoa > Arthropoda > Arachnida > Ixodida > Ixodidae > Amblyomma > Amblyomma mixtum. The sequence continues at coordinate 128,330,534 of NC_143021.1, forward strand.
ATAATGTACTTGTTAAGTTGTTCAAGGTGACACTGCAGTAGACAGAGTTGAAAACAAGCTCAAAACAGTATTATTATGCTGCATCCACTCTCCTGCATAGATTACACACTGACAGTGCCTAAACGCCTGTCAGGCAGCACAAAATGCGTATCTTGGCGTCACCTGATACACTCACGCCGTGCCAGTGAGGCACAACGCTTTGCAGGACTACACCAATACTCTTTGTTTGAGCACGAGTCTCATATGAGCGGCCTCTGGAGATGGCATGTCTTTCGACAGCGTCGCTTAGAGTGGTATTTCCTGAAGGTAGAACAGTTAATAGGCTGGTGGCAATAAGACTGCTGTTGCATTTCTTAAAGGAGCACTCGAACACCTAATAGGAGCAAAAACTCGCAAATCCCTATAATGTGTTTCGAACAACTGAACTGAGACAAACAACACACTTCTTTATCCACCAGATAACCGAAAATCATGAGCGACAACTGGTGAGCCCTTTCCGGCGACTTTTTTCATTCTCGAGCTCTCGCTCCTTTCACGCGTTGCGTATGTTGCATGGCTGTTGCAGAGCACCTGGATGGCTCTGGCAGGTGCTGTCCAGAGAGCAACGTAGGAGACAGGTGAGCCACCTTGATGACGTAACCTTACTGCGTTTCCACAACCTTCCACCGGATAGTGAGGAAACTCGCCCCCATTGCAGCCGTCAGTTAAATTAGTAGTTGTTCGCCCGGGAAGAGCAACCTGTTTACACAAGGCTTGCCACTGGAAGCACCTGCCATCGCAGGACAGTGGCGCATCGCTTAACCGCTGCACCCCTGCGCCAGAAGGGAAATGAGGATTGTCAAGTATTGTAATTAAACCATTACGCTATCTCTTCGTATCTTGAGGGCAGAGCCCAAGTGTCCCCTCCAATATTTTTTATCATGAAGTGTGCATGGTTCTTCCATCGCGTGCAACAAGCGCACTGCGTATGCATGGGGCCCCAATTAACTCTCCACCACCACCTGGCTTGGCCCACATGCAGCCTCCACGAGCTACGCCATTGATTAGGAGCAGGGCTTTGGTGGACCAAAGCCACAATAAAAACACCAAAGTAGGCCATAATTATATTTCGTCTTGGTGATGATGTATCATCGCCCTAACTTTCGCATGTGTCCTTTCTAGTATTATTTACATTCACATTTAAAAGTGTAATACTATTTTGAGGTGTTTTTTCTGATGCATACGAAAACTTTCGTTCCAACACAAAGATGTGATAAATGTGCAAAATAAATGCCATGCGTTAAAAACTGAACCATACCACTCGCTGATGACTGTAGGGGGGTAGAGCGCTGTCATTTCAGCGTGCATAAAGTGACGAGAGGACAGCAAAGGTGCGCAGACGGTGAGATTCGAACGTTGCCTTGCGATAACTTATCTTCTGCGAAACACAAAAAAATTTCTTGCTAATAGACATCCGTGAAGGGTCCTTCATTAATGTCACGCGGCTTCATCCAGAGACACACAGCATAAAAGAGAAGAGTTGGGGATACGAGTTTATGGAGAGTACCTCAGTAATCTGTGATTCTCTGATGATATTGCATTGCTATACCTTTCAGGATTTCAATTCCAAAACAAGATCAATGAGTTAGACTGCCGTAGCTCTATTGTGGGTCTAAAATTATACGCAGCAAATCAAAGCAATATTTAGCCTCTTACGGGAATAACAGTTTACAATTGGTTGCAAGGTGCTGGATGTATTCAGGGAATACATCTATCTTGCACACTTTTTTAGCGCGAAAAACACAGACAGAAAGAGTAGACGACACGAGCGCTGACTAACAACTGGAATTTTATTCGAAAACACGTAGAATTATATAGGAAGAAAGTGCGATAAAATCGTTGGTCAAAAACCAAAAGAAGAAAGCTAAACAGAACAGTCACCGCCAGCTCGTGCTATCAAGGCGCAAAGCAGCTGTCCAGATATGCTACCTCGTTTTCCCGTATAGGAACAGAGGGTTTGGCCACGAACGTGTTATGAGCCTTGGCGATACTATATGCCTCGTAAATTTTCCTACACAACACGTTGTCATGCTTGTACGCAATCGTCGTGTTGTCAAGGTCCGGCAAGCACTTGCAGGTCCCGAGAACCTTGCACTCACGGCAGTGCAAAACAAGGTTCGAAGACACCGGTTTTCTGCAGACCAGTGATTTCTTGTGCTCCTGCAGCCGCGCGTTGATGCATCTGCCCGTTTGGCCGTAATACACCTTCCCGCAGGCCAATGGCACCTTGCACACAACCCCCTTTTCGCAGGCGGTGAACTCGCTGGCATGACTGGCAGTACACTTCCGCGGGTCCTGTCGAGGCAGTGTCTTGTCTAGCCTGTTTCGAACTGCCGTGCACACTCTCCCGACCTTGTGATCAGCTGAAAACACCAGCTGCATAACATGCTTACCTGCGATCTTCGGTAGTCGATGAGAGACCCCGTGTATGTATGGCATACATGCAACCTTCTGGCGTGGCCGGTCCGCTGGTGCCTGAACCGAGGGGGAAGCCTCGCGCTTCAGTTTTAGCAATAGTCGCTCCGTAAGCCGGGCAAGATGCTTAAGAGGGTAACCAGCTCCTTGTAGTCTGGCCACTTGCCTCAAAAAACCCTCCTCAAGTCGGTGGGGACACGACTGCATGAGGGCTGTGGACATACCGGACATGGCTATGCCGTCCTTGACAAGTCTTGAATGCTGGGACTGGAAGTTTAGAAGGGGCTTACCAGCCTTTAGAGCATGCACCCAGCAAACATGCTGATTTTGAGGCAAGTGGCCAGACTACAAGAAGCTGGTTACCCTCAAAAGCATCTTGCCCGGCTTACAGAGCGACTATTGCTAAAACTGAAGCGCGAGGCTTCCCCCTCGGTTCAGGCACCAGCGGACCGGCCACGCCAGAAGGTTGCATGTATGCCATACATACACGGGGTGTCTCATCGACTACGGAAGATCGCAGTTAAGCATGATGTGCAGCTGGTGTTTTCAGCTGATCACAAGGTCGGGAGAGTGTGCGTGGCAGTTCGAAACAGGCTAGACAAGACACTGCCTCGACAGGACCCGCGAAAGTGTACTGCCAGTCATGCCAGCGAGTTCACCGCCTGCGAAAAGGAGGTTGTGTACAAGGTGCCATTGGCCTGCGGGAAGGTGTATTACGGCCAAACGGGCAGATGCATCAACGCGCGGCTGCAGGAGCACAAGAAATCACTGGACTGCAGAAAACCGGTGTCTTCGAACCTTGTTTTGCACTGCCGTGAGTGCAAGGTTATCGGGACCTGCAAGTGCTTGCCGGACCTTGACAATACGACGATTGCGTAAAAGCATGACAACGTGTTGTCTAGGAAAATTTACGAAGCATATAGTATCGCCAAGGCTCATAACACGAGCGTGGCCAAACCGTCTGTTGCTATACAGGAAAAAGAGGTAGCATATTTGTACAGGTGCTTTGCGCCTTGATAGCAGGAGCTGGCGGTGACTGTTGTGTTTAGTTTTCTTCTTTTGGTTTTTGACCAACGATTTTATCGCACTTTCTTCCTTTGTAATTCTACGTGTTTTCGAAAAAACTTCCAGTTGTTAGTCAGCGCTCGTGTCGTCTACTCTTTCTGTCCGTGTTTTTCGCGCTAAAAAAGTTTGCAAGATGTATGTTAACCAACTCGCCCAATATGCAGTATTGTTAGAAATTAGAATACATCTACTTGCAGATACGGATCAGGAGAGTGAAATAACTGGAAGAGTAAGAATAGGGTGGAGCGCAATTGACAGGTTCTCTCAGAGCTTGAATGGCAGTTTACCAATATCCCTCAAGAGAAAAGAATACAACAGCTGTATCTTACCGGTACTCACCGATAAGCGTCGAGGCTAGCGAAAATAGTTCAAATTAAGCGCAGCCCGCTATGGAAAGATAAGTGATTTTTATGACGTTGAGAGAAGGAAAGGGTAGAGTGGACTATGAATCAAGCACGTGTTATTTATTTATTTGTTTATTTATAGAATACTGCTGACCCTAAGATGGGTCCAAGCAGGAGGGGCAAAAGTACATAAAAAGAAATGCGGCAAATTACAAGGCACAAAACTAACACGTGAGTAATAGAACATAGTAACGAACAAGGCAAAAATCAATCCAGCAATTATCAGGAAGTGGCTGGTTAATGGCACCGATGCTGTTTATAACCTCAGGCGGGAGTTCATTCCTTTGAGTTGTTGGGTGAGGAAAAAATGAGTATTTAAAAGCATTGATTCTAGCGATGTACGGTGTTAGTGATACCGTGTGACGATGTCGTGTTGGTCGCGTTGTGATTGGTTTAAGAAATTGATCAGGGCTCAGGGACAGTTTGTTATTTTTGAGTAGGAACAGAAATTCCAATCGTTGAATTTTTTTTCGTGTTTGCAATGTCTGTATGTTGTTTTGTGCCATAAGAGTGGTTGGAGAGTCAGTAGAACGATATTTATTAAAGATGAATCTAACACACTTTCGATGGATCATTTCCAATGCCTCAACGTTATGTTTTGTGTAAGGGTCCCAGACGGTGCATGCGTACTCAAGTTTCGGTCTGATGATGGAAGTGTAGGCTAGAAGCTTTGCACTACAAGGGGCACCTTTTAATGTATGCCTAAGAAAGCAAAGTTTCCGAAAGGATGACGTAGATATGTTGGTTATAAGTTTATTCCAGCTGTTTAGCGGTTATAGTCACACCTAAGTGACACCAGCTAAGATAACCTAGTCGAAATCAAGAGGAAGAACTGGGCTTGGGCAGGGCATGTAATCTGAAGGCAAGATAAAAGATAGTCCCTAAGGGTAAAAGACTGGATTCTGAGGAAAGTTAAGCCATTAGGGGTTGGCAGTAAAATTAAGTGGGAAAATGAGATTAAGAAATTTGCGAGGATTGGGTGGCCACAGCTGACACCGGTGAGATCCATTTGGACAGGTATGGAAGAGGTCTTTTTCCTTCCTGTGCGGTTTTGCACACAGCATTATTTTCGCCATTTGATATACGATGTGGCGCATTATGAGGGGTAAACGCAACGGCAATGATCAGCAAACCTTAATTGGTGAAGTAAATATGAGTCTTCACTAATCCATATGGCGGTTTTATGCTGCCTTAGTGGCACACTGAGCGCACAGGGAATGCAAGCTGAACCCAGCGGACTAATCTCAAGGCACTTGATGCAAGAGATGTGGACTGCCCTCGTTAGTTCCTCGGGAGGCTAAATAATAAATACTTTAATAAAACCCCTTTTTGCCATTAATAGGTAAATGATGGTGGGGAACTGGAGTGAAACGTTCCTCTCGGCAGCTTCAGGGGGCCCGAATTCTCAACTCTGGCAACGACATCCTTCGGAGGTAATCTAGAGACTATCTTGTCCATTCGAATGTGCTGGCTTCTGTGCTGAGAGACACGAACGAACAGACCTACATATGACGCGAATGTCTTACTTCAGTAAACGAAGGGCCCGCCAACGAATTGCTAATTGATGAATCTTTCAGGAAAGATGACCAGCATATTGTACAATGATCTGCAACGACATAAACGTGCGGCCGTGCAATTAGGGGAATATTTTTATAGTCACTGATACGGCTGCCAACCATTCCTTCCCATAACGAAGCAGTTCTTTTCCGGTTTTGTGGAAGTTTGGCTTTCGCAAGAAAAACATTGTAAAATGGGAATGCGAACGCTAAAACCCCTGCGCCAATGCGGATGGTAGTCTGCTTCCTCTATGGAGCAACGGCTCACAGCTGGCTTAGATATAGAATTTTATCAAAAATAACAAAGCTAAAAGTAAAACAGAACAGGTAAAGTTGCAGGAAACACTAAGTTCCTGTCTTATTGTCCTGCTTTGTACTTATATGAATAGGTTACGGGCTAGGATGGGAATGAAAGTTGTTCTGAAGTTTTGAAAACGAACAAATCCGTAAGTCATCTTGCAGGTATGTCATCTTTTTTAAAGTTGTCGAGCTTTGGGAAACTTGTTTTGAAGAATAAAAAATCAAAGAAAAGATATTAGAATCCTAAGCACGCCCATTTTCTCTGATGATTAAAGCATAGGCTGAAAAACACCCTGGGAAAGTTTCTCTGCCCATTTCACCTGAATTTTCTGCCATGGGTATTCTTTCAAGCGCCTTTTGTCGAACGTATCGCTTTTCAGCAATGTCTCAGAATTTTTACGTTGAAAATTTTAACTGGAAACAAAGTCTAAACGCTGAGGCTAGCAGCATTAGCTTCCATATAATTGCTGAAAAAACGATGCAGATCGAGAAAGATTCGGTTTTTTGCCACGTGTGTCTCCGTAAGCGATTTCAGAAGACGAGAAAAGTGACGCTCTCCATAACTTATGATATATGTTTTCAGAAGATACAAAGATTTTTATGATAAACAGTGGCCTACCCGCTTCCTGCAATACAGCTGCTTATTACAAACAAAAATAAAAATCAGCCTCGAAATGATAAATCTCACAGGACCTCGATTGTACTCCTCGTACAAACACGCCCGTAAAGCTCACATTGCCGCTTTCGTGGTGAAACAAAATCAGCTCGGTATAATGAAACTCCTTTCAGGTAATCAAAAAATTAGTGCGAATTAACAAAGAAACTTAACTAAATATTCTCCTGCAAGCCTAGCACATATAAAAAGCATAAAGTATAAAACTAGTTTTAATTGAACAGAATCATTAGCGACCTGAAGAAGCGTTTTTAGATCATCAATACATATTATCAATAGTTTAGTATGTCTAACTTTGGTAACCAGCCTTTGCAACTGTGAGACCACTTTTCAAAGGAACAATGATAAAAATGGCGAATAAATTGATGGCGGAGCCATTGTACTAGTCAAGCTACTCTGTACAAATAAGGTGCTCACTTCCGTATCAGTATTGATGAATGTATCATTCCAAATTGCACCATAGTACATAAATGTCGAGTGAAAAGTATCTTAGAAATTAAAGTTGCGATAAGTTTTCTATTTCCTGTTTACATTGAGTATAAATGGTAACGCATGATGGCATTGCAGCAAATGTTGACACCATTTACCTAGGGATTTATTCGCTCCGGAGTGGCTTCTCGACGGTAGACCACATTCACACCCCGGCCATATTTTAGTAATCCGCAGAATGTAAGCATATTTTTTAGGAAACCTTTAATGGTTACGGGAAAACTTTTTATTCAATTAAAAAGCCGGAAGTCATGAAGATATTGCGTATGCGGCGGTTAAAGAAGGTATGAACCAATTAAGGCGGAAACTTGGGCTCGTCTGAATGAATTTGAAATCATATTTCTTCGCGCTTGTTTACACACAAAAGACAAAAGAAAACATACGCACAGGACAGGGGCCAGTATTTACTGTTTATTGAACAAAAAACATGAGATATAATTATTCTCAAGGTGCTGAGAATCATACACGTGCAGTAGTGGTGCCGCGCTTAAGCTACGATATTTCTCGATTTGCTGGCACACTTTGATCCTTGTTTGTACACAACGCTCCAAAAATTTCTCGTTCTGATTGCGTTTTCATTGTCGCTAGTACGCACGTTTTCTGAAAAATAGGTGAACAGGGTATGGGTCACGGTATAATATTTTAAAACACCGTTTGCAGTTGTCAGCGAGATTCCTCCCAGCTGATACAGATCTCGCTGCCAAGCGGTGTTCTCTCAGCTGTTCATTCAGGCATCGACCTGAATGCCCAACATAAGACTTGCCCCAAGTGAGCGAAATTTCAAAGAGCGCCATTAATAAAGAAGGATCAAATTCTGTACGCAGTCGATTTGTCATTCTGTCTAAAAAGAAGATATTGAACCTTCAGCGCAACTTTGAGATCCGTACCTCCGCGTGTGTGATTCTACGCACCTTGAGAAGAGTTATGTTCTACATTTTTTTCTAGTAAACGTCCGCTGGACTGGCCTCTGTCTTGTGCGTATGTATTGTTTTCTCCCTTGTGTCAAATAAGCGTTAGCAAATATGAGTTCGTATGAACAAACGTTGCAAAAAGATTGGTCACGTATGGTTATGGAAGGTTGGGAGCGGAAGATTGGGGCCGTAGAACCGGCAACATGACGGAGGCATTCACGCACTTGCTACTGCTTATGCAGGTTGTTTCTAACGACGTTGGTTCGGCAATGGCCCATTCGGATTTCTTCCGTGACGGTTCTTGCTGAATGGACGCGACCAGCGACGCAGGCTTACATTAGGCGGCGGACTTCGAGAGGTGCATGGCATGGTGTGAATTCACAATTTTTCGGGGCTTCATCTGCCAACACTGCGTTGTGGGCGGAAGCGGCGGTTAACTTCAGCTGCAAATTCATTGCCGGTGCGTGGAACCTGCAAAACGACGGTGGCATTCACGCACTTGTTACTGCTTATGCAGGTTGTTTCCATCGACGGGATCGGAGCGTGTGGACGTGAAGCGACATTTTGCTCTTTTACGCAGAGCTGCGTTTTATTTCTTACATCTGTTATGTGGTGGGGACATTGAATTGAACCCGGGACCAAGCAAGGAACTAACGGATCTGTTAGAGGGTCAGAAGGCTATGATGTCAAAGTTGACATCTATTGAAGCGACACGAAATAAACTTACACTTGATGTAAAGGACCTTAAAACACGCCTTTTGTCTGAGACAGCACTTGCAAAAAATTGATGTTATGGCCTTGGCTCTAACCGCAGTTGCGGTGCAGCAACATCAGATGCATGAAACGTTGGCAAGAACTGAAGAAAGAGTGGCTAGCCTTGAAAACAGGGAAAGGAGGTGCAACCTTTTGTTTTAAGGTCTTGAGGACTCAGAAGCAGATGTGAGGGCAACAAAGACAGGGTAATTTATTGCTTAATTGTGTAAGGATCCCCCTTGGACTAGCTAGCGTTTACGTCGAGCGTGCATATAGAACAGGGACCTACTATGTTGACAAAAACCGTGCGATACTTGTGACGTTTGCTTCGTTTAAAGGGACCCTGAACTGGTTTCTACAATCATATTATATTGCAACAGCTCGGTAGAGGTGATCTCTGCGAGTATTCTACTGCGATTCAAAAAGCTGCCCGTGGAGCCGATAATTTAAAATCAATTTTTAAAACTTTCCGCACACAGCCGATTAGGGCGACACCTCACCACACGTTTTTCGCCGCCCCTGTCCGGTGACGTAACCTGGGCAGCCTTGTTCATGGACTGGGCGACCCTTATCATTGGCTCTGCCCACTGACGTCACGCGTAATTTTTGCAATAATTCATCCGCAACTGAGCACTGATGCTCCTTGAAATACAATTTTATTTATTACTTATTATTTTTTAAACACATGTATACAGAGGCAAGAATCCAGCGCGTTTCTTGAAAGTAATGTAATACTTCCGTTGGAGAAGGAAATCCGTTTGCTCACCAAAAGCACGTCTTCTCGTCAAATCTTTGCGCCCGACTTTGCGAGTTTCCTAGCTGCGGCTGCTGCGCCGACCAGTCGCTGCGGTCGTCGCTGTCGTCGTTTTGTGGCTTTCGGTATGGCGTGTACTGATAAGGCTCGAAGCCCATCTTAGCAGTCGCTACACTCAGCCGCGCTTCGAACTCCGGATCCATGCCGTTCGAGCAGCTAGGCTAAAGCAGAGTACATAGTCGAAAATGGCTGACAGCACTATTGGAATCCACATTGGCGGACATTCCAGCGCCAGGCACATGGATGAGGCTTGCACTGGCATGGACAACGATAAGCAAGTCAGACATGTTCAGACAAGAACAGCTACGCACAGGGGCAGCTAGGAAGTCTAGAGGCGATAGAGAGAAGGTGAACAAGCTAAACTGAATTAATGAGGTCACAGTCACCGATAAGAGGCAGCAAGACCCGGAAGTTAGGAGGGAGGAGAGAGTACCCTAGTGCTTATCGCTGGTGACCCAAACATGAGGCGCTGCAAAAGAGCTATACTGGAGCGTGTAAAGTGGAATAGGCGGGCTGCAGTCGGGGTAATCCCAGGGAGGACAATGGACGAGGTACTGAGAGAGACAAAAAGTGAGCTTGAGGAGAATGTTGCTAGGCGTAGCTTGGTAGTGTTGGCGGCGGGGCTAAATGATGTCCTGAATGGTAACGCCGCACAAGTAGCGAAAAGATTAGCTGAGGGAGTGGACGGTATGAGGGCGATAGCACAGCAAGCGCAGGTCGTGGTGTGCACAGTGCCGGGGGTACAAGGAAGGAATGTAGAGGCTGCTAACGACGTTGTGATTCTTTATCGAGAGATAAGGACGCTGAGCCTCCGATAGGCTTTGAGGTGGTAGACATAAAAAAGGAAGTGCACAGAGCAGTTTTAGGCAGAGGCTTTAGGCGAGATGGCATCCATTTCAGTGGAAGGGTAGGAAAAGAGATAGGATTGCACCTGGGAGACTGAGCAATTGCTTTTTTAGGGAGTCCACGGTGGCTCAGGACGTAGGGGTTGGTAGAAGCGAAGTAGTAAATGTAACAATGGCGGCTGAGCACAACAAAATGGCTACTAGGAGGCCCGGAAAGAAAACTATGAAAACAAATTTAACGCCAAGATCAGTTACATAAACATGCAAGGGGGTAGAAAGAGAGTGAAATGATCAGAAATAGAACAGCAGTTAAAGGACGACGAAGTAGGTGTGTACGCTCTATGCGAGACAGATCAGAGGGATCTAGAAGATCCACCTTTAATCGATGGCTATGTCTGGGAAGGGTGCAACAGAACAACAACGAAGAAGAAGGCAAGGGGAGTAGGCATGCTGATACATCAAGGAACAAATTGGCAAAGAATAAAATCGACTTGCAAAGAACATGTCTGGGTATCAGGTACAATTGCTGCTAAAAGCACATGGGTAAGGTGAGTTTATTTAGGGACCGGGAACAAATGCAGGCAAGAAAACAAGGATCTAGTTAAGTGCCTCAATGACGATATGCAGCAGTTTGGAGACGGTGCCGATATTATTCTGCTTGGAGACTTGAATGGCCACATCGAGGATCTGGAAAGATGTACAGATTGTAACGGAAAGTTCATGCTAGACTTCTGTGAGCGGCACAATCTAGTTATTGTGAATAGAGATTCTAAATGTGATGGACAAATCACCTGGGAATCCCGTAACAGGCAGACAACCATTGACTACTCTCTAATGTCGCAGGGCATCTATAGCAAGCTCGCAATAATGGAAATAGACGAACGGGGGAAGTACAGCCTAGGAAGTGTTCATAAACGTATTAGTCTACAGTTGGGAGCCCTAGTCAAAGGTGAAAAGCAGCGAAGTCAAAAAGCCAACACAAAATTAAACGACGAACAGATGGGGCTAATAGCAGCCGATATAGAGGAAGCAATCGAGAAACCTGCCATGGGAAAGTGGAAAAGTGGACTAAGATTCCTTCATTCCAAAACTGTAGCCTTTACTTTATCAAATGACTGACTTTGAATATATATATATATATATATATATATATATATATATATATATTTTATTTATATATATATATGATGAAGTAAAATTGGTCAATTAAGTTTTGGTTGTTGCAGTCAGATGTCTGTAGTTAGGAAATTGGAGAGGATCATCAGTGAACCCCAAATTCGTCGTTAGATTTACGGAAATGTATTTGCGCACAGTACTACAGCGCTCAGAATCTCCGCGCTACAGACGCGCGCATGGGGCTCCATGCGGCAGCTGAGCGCCGCAAAGTCACGCCCCTGTGATGACGACACTCACAAGTTCAGCATGTCACACGCACACTGTGCTTTATCTTCGGCCCGAACAGCGGCTAACGGTGTCGTGTTCTTCATCCGCTGGAGCCTCCTCCCCCGACCAAATATGACGTGTCATCACGAGCGCCGAGTTAGGCCACGTTGTGTGATCCCGAGAATACACTGACCGGTGGGAATAATTTTTCTCTGTGATACTCCCGAGGTTGCTTCTAAAAACGGTAATGCGCTCCGGAATTTAGTTATCTATTTCGCAAAACACAGGCAAACAATCACTGTGGCCGCAGTCATGAAACATTTATTCCTCTTAGGAATGCTGAGGTGCTCAGAGCAAATGCTGAAAATGATGGCCCTGTATACCATTACAGAGCTGCACGCGATGTTCACTGAATGCACGAACGCATGAACGCACTGAACGATGTTTCTCTGAGGCTTGTTGAAGCAGTTTGATACACAATGCTTCCTACATGCCCCCAAAGAAAAAAGCCCAATGGGGTAAAATATGGTGACATCGGGAGCCAAAAAGCAAGCCCGCTGCGCCCAATTGATTGCGGAGGAAAGTTGACGTCAAGAAAACGCACAGCACAAGAAGACGAATGTGGTGGAGCTCCATGGTTTTGGTATCACATCGAATGCACAACGCTGAGGGGAAGTCCCGGCACGAAGTCCGCCACCCCATGCTTTTGAATGCAGTTTATGTAACGCTTGGGTGTAATGCTTCCTTCGCCGAAGTAAGGCCTAAAGATGCGGCTGCGAAAAATTCTACGCCATATATTTCTAGAGAATTTCCACTGGTGCCTGTGTTGTAGCAGCCAGTGGGGGTCTCACAGTTATTTTTATTTATTATTTTTAACTGAACATACTGCTAGTCCCTTCTTCGGACTGTTACAGGAGTGGATTTATAGACAATAAAGATGCAAGTTAACAGCACAGTAATACGAAAGCCAGCAACCAGGTTTATAAGACAAGAAATCAGCATTCATATGCGGACTCACATCGAGTGAGAAACAGAACACGGAAGATAGCCAATTCTGGCTTTCAACACATAAGTTCCGACACGTCTCAAAGTATTCCTTAATACAATCATACACTGGGTACATGATAGCCAATTCTGGCTTTCAACACATGTCTTCCGACACGTCTCAAAGTATTCCTTAATACAATCATACACTGGGTACATGATGTAGTGCGCAAGAAACATAGGACCAATACAGACTGTGGATGGTCATCAAGTCTGGCTTGATGACAAAACTGATGAGCCTGGAAGCTGCATGTATTTTTATAAGGACTGCTGCGCAGTTATAGATCTTTCTAGGGCCTCCATTCCCTTACTGCTCGGGGAAAGAAAGAAAGTAGTATATTGGCCAGTACTGCGCATTGTGTAAGCTAACGCTGCTCTTTGAAGTGCGCCTTTTCGATCCAAAGCACAATATTTAAAAAAATTTTCTTCTTAGTCACACTGAATGAGGCAACATTTGCAGAAGGCCAGCCTCCGATGGAAGTCGCTATCCGTGAGTCCCTGATGGACAGATAGGTGATGCGGGTATAACAGATGTTTAGACAACACTCTCCAAACTGAAGCAACATTGGCTGCACACGCATCAGCTACTTCTCTCACGCTCTCTGTGACTTCCTGTTAACGTAGGCCAAAACGCTGGTCTCAAAATGTTCGCTTAGTACATGGTGCCGTCTACTTCTTTGAGGATGGACCGCTGCGGTGATGCGGAAAAACTTGAACACCGTTTTAAACTAAGGAAGTGATGGTACATGACGACCGGGGTGTCGTGCAGTATACAGACGTGCGGCTAAATGAGGTTTCCATCCATATTCACGTATGCAATAACCATGTCTACTTTCTCAGCTGTCCAAAAATGGTCATACGCAGCTGCACCCAATTTGAAAGGTGAAAATGATAAAATAGCCGATGCTAATACGCTCCAAAAGAATTTGATATTGCTGGTTCCTAGGCTACACCTCTCTCACTTTTCTTTTTTTCGGAAGTCACGGCGCGCGAGCTGGACTCCAGTAATTGCAAGTCCCATTAGGCAGGCGAAGAGGCTGCACGCAAACAGCGGCCACTGTGAGCCACTTTCCGTTCGAGCCGAAGATAAAGCGCAGTGCTCGTGTGACGTTTTCAGCTGTGAGTGACGTCACCACGGGGGCGTGACTTTGCGGCGCCCAGGTGCCACTCGGAGCGCGTTGCGGGCGTGTGGAGCGCGGAGATTCTGAATGCTGTTGTTCTGCGCGCAATTACATTTGCATAAATAGAACGATCTAAAATATATATGATCTGATTAAGAAACGCCAAAGCATGAGGACGTCTAACTCCACAGAGAGGATAGAACTAGCAGAGCTTTCGAAGTTAATAAATAAGCGCAAGGTAGCCGACATACTAACTTGATGGTAACATAGTACATGTAATTCTTGCGCCCTGCCATTTATTCTTTTCAGCATATGTTGTAGTTTCAAACAGACCTGGTGTTTTTTGTTTTTTTTTTCCTTCACAATTTCTGCTGTTTAAGGGCATGGCAGAATGTGTGCACCAGTGTTTCCTGCCATTTTCAACAATTTCCTCGTGTTTTTTTTTTTGTTTGCGTGGTATGCTTACTTTTATCCTTTGCTCATAATTTCGTGTTAAATGACTGTTAATTTGTTTGATTGTATTTGCTGTAACCTACTGATTTGCGCGAGCCATATTTTTGTTCATTTTGTGTTACTTGTAACTGCTGTTCTTTTGTCATTTTGTCTATTGTACCCCACTCCCCTCTGTAATGCCCTCGGGCCCTGAGGTTACTGAAATAAAATAAAATAAAATAAAATAAAATAAATAAAAATAAGAAAGTTTAACATGGAGAAAATCGAGCATGCTCTAAGGAACGGAGGTAGCCTAAAATCAGTGAGGAGAAAACTGGGCATCGGAAAAACCAGATGTATGCGCTAAAAGAAAAACAGGGCAATGTTATCAGCAATATGGATAAGATAGTTGAATTAGCCAAGGGTTCTCACAAATCTATACAGTAGCGAATGTAATCATCAAGTTACTGAGGGAGGCAGTCGAGCACAGCAATGGGACATCCCGCCAGTAACGAAGGAGGAAGTAAAGAAAGCCTTAGGAGCAATGCAAAGAGGGAAAACAGTTGGTGGGGATGGTGTAACGGCGGATTTGCTGAAGGACGGAGGAGAGATTGTGCTACAAAAACTAGCCACCCTGTATACGCAATGCCTTGTGACCTCGAGAGTACCAGAAGCTTGGAAGAACGCTAACACTATCTTAATTCATAAGAAAGGAGACGTCAAGGACTAGAAGAATTACAGACCGATCAGCTTACTATCCATTGTCTACAAGGTATTTACTAAGGTAATCGCTAACAGACTCAGGACAACCTTCGAATTCAATCAACCAAATGATCAGGCAGGCTTTCGTAAAGGATACTCAACAAGAGACCACATTCACACTATCAATCAGGTGATAGAGAAATGCGCAGAATATAACCAACCCTTATATATAGCCTTCATTGATTACGAGAAAGCATTTGACTCAGTGGAAACCTCAGCTGTCATGCAGGCATTGCGGAGTCAGGGTGTGGCTTTCCGTGATGGAAGAGTGTTATGTGAAAATATTGGAAGATATTTATAACGGATGTACAGCTACTATAGTTCTCCATAAAGTGAGCAATAAAATTCCAATACGGAAAGGTGTCAGGCAGGGAGACACGATCTCGCCAATGCTCTTCACTGCCTGCTTACAAGAGGTATTCCGGGGACTCGAGTGTAAACAGTTGGGGATAAGAGTTAATGGAGAATACCTCAGTAATTTGCGATTCGCTGATGACATTGCCTTGGTAAGCCACTCAGGACAAGAACTGCAAAGCATGATCAATCAGTTAGACAGGCAGAACAGAACGGTGGGGCTAAGAATTAACATGCAGAAAAAATTCAGGGGGCACTTTGTTGACCTAAAGTGCGGTGAGGCGAAAGCCTTGAACGCAGTGTTGCTGCTTGTGTCACTGATGTGTGGTTAAGATGTTAAGCTTCGCCTCTAAGAGTGGAACGCAATAGCGTCTCGCAACGCTGCCAGGAAGTTCACAGAACGCCATCGCCCTTTCGGTTGTACGCCTTGCTCCTCGGTAAATTGGTTTTTGAGGAAACGAAATGTACCTGTCTCGCATACCTCGGTGGACACCTGTACCTCGCCGTAACGGGAAGGGAGGAAGATGCGAGTGAACGACGACACCGTACTCATTAGACGCGCCTTTGTTCATTCCAAACCATCGAGCTGTCATGGCGCAGTGGTTAGCACGCTCGTCTCGCACTCCGGAGACCGGGGTTCGATTCCCGAACTCGACCAATTTCCTACTCGGTTTTATTTATTTATCTGGCCTGATTAGAAAGCTTAATTAGGCTAATCGGTTAATTAAGCAATGAACTAAACTCAGTCCCACTTAGTTGAAGCATCACTATACGATCCCTTTAATTCGTTGCATGGTTACTAGCCAAAGTCCAATTGGCCCTGTTTGAAATTCGCGCACTGTGACGTCACCACCATTTGGACCAATTTAAAAGCGTGACATTTCTGTCGAGAACTCCTGCTTACAACGATGAGGCGTTAAAGGCTTCCGCCTTAAAACCAAAGTAATGTTCAACAGCCTAGCAAGGGAACAGCAGTTCGCAATCGGTAGCGAGGTGCTGGAAGTAGTAAGAGAATATGTCTACTTGGGGCAGGTAGTGACCGCAGATCCGGATCATGAGAGGGAAATAACTAGAAGAATAAGAATGGGGTGGGGGGCATATGGAAGGTTCTCTCAGATCATGAATGGTAGCTTACCAATATTCCTGAAGAGAAAAGTATACAACAGCTGTATCCTACCGGTACTCACCTATGGGGCAGAAACGTGGAGGCTAACAAAGAGGGTGCAGCTTAAGTTAGGAACAACGCAGCGAGCTATGGAAAGGAAAATGATAGGTGTAACGCTAAGAGATCGGAAGAGGGCAGAGTGGGTGAGGGAACAAAAGCGGGTTAATGACCTCTTAGTTGAAATCAAGAGGAAGAAATGGGCTTGGGCAGGGCATGTAATGCGGAGTCAAGATAACCGCTGGTCCTTAAGGGGAACGGAGTGGATTCCAAGGGAAAGCCAATGTAGCAGGGGACGGCAGAAAGTTAGGTGGGCGGATGAGATTAAGAAGTTTGCGGGGATACAGTGGCGGTAATTGACAAAGGATAGGGTTAATTTGGGAGACATGGGAGAGGCCTTTGCCCTGCAGTGGGTGTAGTCAGGCTGATGATGATGATGATGAAATATAACGACTGATATCGGGTTGACTAATGATCCTGTACAGCTTCCGAATGACAGACACCTAACTGCAATAACTGAAAGTTTAATTACCAAATTTTATTTAATTATCTACCTAAAAACACTTGGAACCGTTTTTATAGCGCCCGCTGCGGGCCCTGATCAGTTCGGCCAAAAAGAAACAATTTGACCTCGAGAGCTTATTTTTTTAAGTTACTTAATCTTCCCTGTAAATCGCGTATATAGTATATAACCCCCCCCCCCCCCCCCCCCGCGGCGTGAGGTCAGCAGCCAGCTACAAAACTAGCTTCACATTAACAGACAGACAAGCAAGTGCTGCGCACTAAAAATACAGGCAGCTACAAAGAAGGCAGCGACATATGTGCTGCAGCGAATGGCCATTGGCATTAAACCGCTGAAAGCACGCAAAGCATTCCTTGAACAAACGGCTGTATTGGTACACGGAATAAATACTCCCAGTGGCAATTCTCGGGGTCAATCTACGAAAGATTCACTCGCATCACTTTCATTAATGACACACACACTGCTCAGCACGCGTATCAATCGCCGAAGGAAGAGTCGTAGAACGTAACCGCAGACAAGAAGCCCACATCAGGGGCTGCGTGCTTGTGCAGCGAACTGCACAACCTCTTCCCAGGTCGTTCTTATATAATATTCGCTCTACACTTTTCTTAAACTGTGGGAATAAACAGTCTGCCAAAAAAACGGTGAAAGGTACGTAAAAAAAAACTTTAAAAAGCGGAGCACACAGCTCATACTCCGTTCGGTATTACATGCTCGGGATGCCGCAGCAGGTTTTTACAGGCGCATCTTAGCGAGTTTCTCTTTTGTCATCAAGTGCGAAAATGATTTCGTCACATAAGGCGACGCTTTGATCAATAAGCATCTTTTAGGCAGATAAGTGCCTGCATGGTGGCCGATTTACCCCCACTCTGAAAACCTCATCTCATAGACTAGTTCAAAGTTTTACATAAACATTGAGTGAATTAGTAAACGACGACCTCAACTCAAGATAATATTAAGCAACACCGCATTATATGCAGTGCGTTACACGTCAACTCATTCGATTGTTCATTATTTAGATGAAATTCTTCCTGATGGATATCTGCAGTAATTTGACCCAAAAATATTTTTAATGCTCGAACGCTGTCTTCACTAATATTCTTTTAATATATTAGTTGCTCGTAGGTGCTGGGAACATCGGTGTGTTGAAATCTATCAACAGCTTATCAAACTCTAAAGCTTCAACTTGACAGCTTCTTTATGTGATTAGAGATGAAAGAATAATAATAATAATCATCATCATCTTCATCATCAGCCTGACTACGCCCACTGCAGGGCAAAGGCCTCTCCCATATCTCTCCAATTAACCCCGTCCTTCACCAGTTGTGGCCAGCGTATTCCCGAAAATTTCTTAATCTCATCCGCCCACCTAACTTTCTGCCGCCCCCTACTACGCTTGCTTTCTCTTGGAATCCACTCCGTTACCCATAAGAACCAGCGGTTACCTTACCTTCGCATTATATGCCCTGCCCAAGTCCACTTCTTCCTCTTGGTTTCAACTAGGATATCATTAACGCGCGTTTGTTCTCTCACCCACTCCGCCCTCTTCCGATAAACAACAATATTGAATAACCACCGATATCGAATATACGTTGAAACGAGTCTAGCGTGCACAGTGCATTCGCGTAGCGCCTGTAGGTGGTGTTCTCTAACAGCTTCGTCGGAAATAATGATTTCATTGCAGGGCCAAAACTCGGTACTGAAAGCAAAGAAAAAACACGAAAAATGATTCGCTTTGTGAGTGAAATAGGTTCCCCTGCATAAATAGGGACGGCACCAGGGCAAAACCTACCCAGTAGTGGCGAAAAGAGAAGTACTTCATGTGTTAAACTTTTCCTCGTTGCTTACTGCGTATTATTACTTTTCGTTTCCCTATCTGAGCAGGTACTTACATTATGTAATGTAATGTTTCTGTGATGGCAAGGCGCACACCTTACCTGCACCATGCTTTGCGGTCTATCACTCTCTTGGACTCAATATACTGTAACCTTTGCTTTAAAACCGAAAAAAGAAAGCGTACGCAGCAGTGTGGTTATTACAAGCAGTATAATATAACTTTGTGACATAATTACAGGTTACTGCACATACGACGTAAACTCCGGCGCAGTTTTCAATGCAGGGTCACAGCAAGTGCAGGCTTGGCGGCGCCGGAAAATGGTTGAAAAAGAGACACAGCGCGACGTGTGTTATGGACACTGTCTAAAGAGGAAATACGCTTCTGTAATAACAGAACGATAAATAATTTTATGCCAAATTGATAAACAATGGTCCGCAAATATGGCGTGTGGTTCCCGTGAAAAGAAAATTAAGTATGTGAGGGCAGAGTAAACTGATTATTCTTCACTTCTCTGTTTTGGCAAAGAAACTCTGCAACGATTCTCGGCAGGAAGATTTTGATAGGAGCTCTCCAGCCAGAGCTGCAGCCGATAATGTGCAGCCGAGCAAATACAATACAAAGTAGATAACAAACAGTTCATGCTCATCCTTGTTGCCTGCGTCCTGTGGCATGGACTTGATACGATGAGGAAAAGCTAGTCCATGTTGAGCGATAGCAAGCAGCAGGTGGCGGTGTTGCTCGCTGTAAGGAAAAGGACGATAAATATTGATAGGAGCAAAGAATACAAAAACTTTTTGAATTGCCCGTAACAGAAAGCCTGCTAACAAACGATTCACCCAGTTTATGGTTTTAAATTTTTATGTTGAGTTCAGAACGGCTTCTTTTGTTGCTTCTAAAGTAGGCAGCGTTTTACAATATATTTTCCTGCGCTGTGCACCACTTCGTCCCTCTAGGACTTGCTGCCAATCATAAGAAGAAAACAGGTGCCTTCTTATGTGTGGGCTGCGTCGGCCCCTTCATAGGGTGCTGAATGAATTTGAAAAAATGGATAGCCATGCTCCACTGGCAGTAAACCCCGCCGCTTGCTCGAGCAGCAGATGTGAGGGCGCAACTAGACAAGAAGTACTTACCACAGTGGGTTCAAAACATGCATAGCCGGTACTTGATGCACTGTGGTGAAATGCTGACCAAAAGCCAAGTTCCTCTGTGCAGCCGCACACACTTCCTACTCGTTGAACGTAGAAAATGCAATACATGAACTCTCCCATACCTTCTTGTAGCATACGGACATCTCGGTTTCATAGTTGCAAGTGCTAATGCCTTAGAAATTCCTTGAGAGAAATCTTTGAGATAATTATCTTCTAATTCCCCTTTATTGAGCCCAATCCAGTCCATGCTCAAGCAAGGACAAGTGTGGCCTGCCTCAATTCGAGACTGAATTTCCGGGAAGGATTTCACGCTGCCTGGAACAATCGGAACGCTTTGGGTGGCTGTAATGCTGGACTCTATGTAATTGTTGAGAACGAGCATGCCTAGGGCCCAGAAAGCAGTTTCTAGGTTGCGATGTATTAAAGAGTCAGCCGCAGACATCGGAGGACTCCTTCACAGAAGTGCACATGAAAGCAGCAACAAATAGCTTCCCGCGCGGACGGTTCGTTGTGATACAAAAAGGAGGTGACAGCGGGTAAATGTAAAGACGCCTATCGTACACGCGGCTCCAACTAAAGCGAAGCATAAGTAGGCGCATGATGTCCAGGTATCCATAAAGGTGATTCTGTTCCTTACCATACGCCGGCTGAAGAAGCACAGCGGAACAGGGGAATATTGCGCGTATGGGTAAACGTCTCCACTTGATAAAATGCTGCTACCAGTAGGAAGGAGGAATAAGTCAATAACCTTGTATTTGAAATCTCGCCAAAGCCCCATTTTCTCTATGTTCAAGTTATTATTCAGGGTTCCGTATCCTTCAATCAAAACCAAAGCTTCAGATATTTTCTTAACGTCTTCATGCACCATGCCATAAATGGACAATACAGCGCGAATCGTCTCTCCTTTTGGGAACCTGGGTATGCTTGACGAATCGCGATAAAAGACCTCACACGCACTGACTATCCGGGAAATCTTATACCGTTGGTAGCGGTCTTCAGTAACGTTAATGTCGCTTGTACTAACGCTGATAACTTGGCAAAGGGGAGGGTCAAAATATTCATACAGCTCACTGTTAAGGTCAGTGTCCATCACCCACCGATGTCTCACCTCCGTGAATATTAGGCCATAAATGTCTATTTTAGTCATATCTGGTGTGTTCCACAAAAACGGTATAAAGATTATCCTTTCCTGAATTCTAAGCAGTGGACGCGTTTTTGATAAACGACCACACCTGCTTCGAATCCCTTCGTACTGATCTTTAAATTCACAATATACCTCTGAGGCTGTAGCTTTTACAAACTTAACCGTGACGTGAAGCTGCTTCGCTGTTTGCTGAAGCCTTTCTGTATCTGACGAGAAATAAAGGAGGACCGCCCTAACCGGGAATCCACGTGAAGCTTCCATGATATGAATCATGGGATGGTATAGCTCAGACGAGGTTTAGTCAAACAGGAGGGAGTGCGGAATAAAGACATAAATCAACAGAAATTTCCTGCGACAAAAATTAGCCATGTCTGTCCGAACCTTCCGCAAGAATGCCTTGCGTATAAGTAACCACTTCAAATGAATTCTGCACCTAACTCACGTGCTAGGTGCACTTCAATATATCTTATACAAGAGATAAAATTATCGACGAAACTTAGATAAAATAATATAGAAAGTATCTCCAGTGGAGTAAATCATGCTGTGACAACGTGGCGATCTGCGCGCGCGTCTGGGAGGCCGAATGTTTGTGGCTGCATTACGCACACTCGGGAGTGATGCACATTGGGCTGAGCAATCAAGTGCAGATATAAACATCGCAAGTAGAGCCTTCGGGGGTCATTAATTCACCTCTTAAAAAGAGATCAGTTCTGCTCTCGCAGCCAGTTCACGCCAACGTATAACTGATTTCATGAACAGCAGAGCCTAGGCGCGAGTTATGTGTTGAATATCATGGGAGGCAGTCTGTGCGCGATAAAGCGCAACAAAGGAGAGAGTTCAACCGAGAAGCAATTCGCCCAAGTCCTGCCCCACAAGAACTTGTTGCTAGGCGACCAGAAAAGATCACAACAAACTAGCTTTGGTGTTTCTGTAATGGCATGGTACCGCCGTCTCTGACAAAATGGTAATTGACTTGAATTATTCTATGATCGAAGGTGTGGTAATTGACTGACAAAAACTGCAGGTGCGCAAAAATAAACACAATGCAAATGTGGAATTGCATGCAGCGCACTTCCGCCGGTGCTGCGTCCTATTGCACCGCCTCCAGTTCTTGAAGAATTTGTTTATTAATTCAAAGAATGACTAAGGCGTTTCAAGAATGCCTTTGTAGCCTGCTCCTGATTGACTTCGACGCTATTGCGTACACGAAGAACTGCAGATATTCAAGCGCACAGCACTTTTCGCATCCATCCCGATCGAAATCCGGCCCTCATGTCGTAGGTCAAAAACAGGAAAACTTTTATGCAAGTGTGCATGCATACGTTATGTACTCTAAAAATTTAAATGTATTCAAATTAGAATAAAGTGAGCTGCTTCTTTGCTCGCGCGACCAGTCTCATTTTTTGTAACTGAAAAAAGGGGCGTTTATCGTCTTTTATTTATTCTTTTTAAGTCTTAGGGAGCAAACATCTCTCTTGTGTCAAGAGAATTTAGAGAACGATCGTTTTTTTTAATGGTATTTGTAAAGAAATCTCTCTGAATGGTTTGCTCTCTGAAGCAGATCTGTTCATTAGTGATGTCAGGTGTCGCTGCCAAAATTGGGCACCATTTACAACTATTGTGTTTAGAGGAATGCAGATGAGTCCTAAGTCAGGTATGTTCCTGATTTGTGGAACTCATTTAACATTTCAGTGTCGCTACGATGGAGCAATTGCGAGCAGAATCCAGAAGACTAACCCCTCCTACACCTTGCACCAACCTGATTTTCAGTTTCGTGCCAATTGACCCCCCCCCCCCCCCCCCCGCGGTGGGTTAGTGGTTACGGCGCTCGGCTGCTCACACGAATGAGTCGGGTTCGATCCCGGTCGCGGCGGTCGAATTTCGATGAAGGCGAATTTCTAGAGGTCCGTGCACTGTGCGATGTCAGTGCACGTTAAAGAACCCCAGGTGGTCGAAATTTCCGGAGCCCTTCACTACGGCGTCCCTCATAGCCTTAGTTGCTTTGGGACGTTAAACCCCATAAACCAAACCTAAACCAAATCTTATTTGATCTTCATCATCTACCCATCCAAATTTTCAAACTTCGCGCCACGCTTCGTTTTCAAATCTGACTCCACGTGTTAGCTCCGCCCACACTTCTGGTCACGTGGTGGCACACTTCCGGCGTTTTCAAAGTTGGCGCCACTTTTGCTCCACCCCGCCCACTTTTAGTACATTTTTGGCTTTAACTAATTAACTTAATAACCTACCTCAACTTTCTGATTTCCCGCACAAGATTTTTCGATGCTCTCTCTTGTGGTGCCAATTTTTTGGCATAAACCCATTCGTTCGTACGTATCGTGCGCACAAGCTCCGCCCACTTTTTGGATATATTTCCCTCTAATAATTAACTAATTAACCCGACTCAACCCCCCTAATTTCCCACATGAGATTTTTTTATTGTCTATCTGATGGTACATTCTTTTTCGCATAAACCCATTCGTTCGGAAGTAATCGTGCATACAAACTCGCGATGACACGAAACCGCAAACCGTAAGCTATACAATGCTTACGCAATAATAATTTTGAGTGGAAACAGCCTTACTGTGGGCTTGTTTTAAGGCCGGCTACGTTCACTAGTAAACATCCTGATCCTGTCCCGTTCACTGTCCACTCTGGCTTCCGAAAAAAATCTTATTACAAGGCGGCTTTAATTTGCCAGAGATTACAAGGAACCACCACTATCAAGTTGAAGGTAGTCGTCCCGCACTTCATCTGCTCCTGTGAACTTGTAAATGATTAAATGCTGCACCATTGTGGATTTTCCAACGAGTTTTGGTTGTAATACTTTAACTCTGTTCTTTTGTAATCCAAATGACCTAGTAGAGGACGTAGTAGCCACGCCCACGTCTGGAATTAGTGATCATGTAGAGAATAGAAGTGCCGAAGCAATGTCCCAGGAAAGTTGATATGTAAGAAAAGGGCAAATGCGACGCCGTAATTAGGTCGGTGTATTCATTTTTCCCTGTTTTCATAGATCGTTCAAACTTCTGTCATACAGGCGAGATGTGGAAAACGTTGTCTCTGGAAGTGCTGGTTGCCGCGGGAAGGCTTATGTTGTCAAGCAAACACCCGGATAAGCCATGGATCAATAAAAGGCTGCTCGAGTCAGTAAGATAGCTGTAGTTTACAAAAAAAAAAGCTGCAAAATAAACAACCTGACTGTGCACTCACGACTGAAGATCTCCACTACAAACCATAAGTGGGAACTAAACGCGACAAAGCGCTTGCAACTAACCTATCTGGCAGACAACCTAAAACCCACACAAGCGAAGTGTGGCTCTTTATCAAAATCAACAAAAAATAAGTTTTTAGTCGAGCTGTTAAGAACGGCGAAAATTTACTGAAAAACGGCAGAACACTAGCTAGTGTTTCGCAGCATATTTTCCTTCCGTCTTCTCCGCTTCATGCTCGGATGCAGTCACAAAGCAGCAGGAGCAGCTGCTGCATTGCCAGATATAGCTCTAACCCAACAGGACGTCACAGCGCAGCTGCTTTGTGATCTCCATGCGCATTCACTACCAGGCCACGACGGCATATCCAACCTTATATTGAAATTTTGTGTGGATCACAGCAGTCCTTTTTGGTAACTTTATTCAACAAATCACTATAGTTCGAAAAAAGTTCCTATGGATTGCAAAATGTCCAATACGCAATCCTTTACAAAAACGTTACAGATCCCTGTGGCGATCCGCACTGGGGGAATGCGAAAGCATGGACGCCTGTTCCACACTTGTCGCCTCTCTGCTTCACTTGACGTAGACGCTACGTCTATGACCGCATACGCGTCAACGCGCACGCAGTGACGCAACGATACTCCGCACCATTCGACTCATAGCAAAGGAAAGCGCGCAGTCGGCGGAACAAGGCAACGACTGACGCAAAGCGGAAGCGCCCGAAGCAACTTTCCCGAAGCCCGAGCGAACTTTCTAAAAGGTTCATCCATCGTGCCACCGTTCACCCCACCGCGCCACCGCCATCTCCTCTGACGTCACGGTGACCCCATTTCAACGATACGGCAGGTCCTCACGCGTTACCATGAGAAACAAGTTTTTTCGCTGCCACCGCCTTTGCAGTCATTGTATCGCTTTTTTTTTACGGAAAATTCATTAATCGCCTCCAATAACTCCACATCAACCAAAGGTTTTCATTTCATTAACTAAGTTAAATAATCACTTTATGACTATTTCAAACCTTCATACGGCTTGGCTGTGTATTTGCACACAATTTTGACGTCCACGGCTGTTTTGACGGTCACCACTCTATCGATGTGCGGGACTATTTCGACGTTTAATTGACTTCTTCGTCTCTAAGTGATTAATTAATTACTCCGCATGAAGAAAAATAGACGCGCAGCGACATTTTTTCATCCTCTATCACATACGATTCTTCTAGTCATATGTCATCCGCGAAAGACGCAAGGCCTGCGGACATGTTTTGGGTCCACTTTCTGCGCACTAGAAACCGGAGATACCACCAAGTAATGTTTTCGCATTAAGAACTGTGATCGCAGCCAAGGGTGCTGTTACCGACCCATATGACTGACCTCAGGTTAGCTGCAAAACACTCGACCACATAATCTACTCTGCACTTACAAAGCATCTTCATATTAAGTTCTTACACCAGCGCTGCACTGTTTTCGAGCAGGGTTGTGTGCAATGCAGCAGAGTTTATTCATGTCAATGCCTTGGGTAGTGACAATTGTTTCCAAATGGACGTAATTTTGCTAGATTTTAAGAAGGCCTTTGAGGTTGTGCCGCACCACGTTCTGCAGAAGTTAGCCTTTCTTGTTCTTCCAGACTGCGTATTTGGCTGGTTAAAAGATAACTTAAGCGCACATCAGCAGCAGGTGGCTATAAATCGCGCGTCACGCCGTAAATGCTGCGTATGTTTTATCTGGAGTGCCAAGGTTTCTCTGCTAGGATTCCATCCATATTCATCAGTGATTTACCAGTCGGTCTCAGATTCATTATATCAGACTATATGCTCACTGCGTTTGGTATTTCTTTGTCATGTGGCTAGTTTCTTTGAATTGGTAAAAAACTGACCTTGACAAGGTTTCTGACTGCTTAAAAAAGGTAGAACATCTTGGAGTCATGTTAACACCAAACCTAGACTGCACAGCCTACATTGACATGACAACTGTCAAAGCGTTCCGTGTTTTTTTTTAGAAGAACTTCAAAAGTTCTTTTCGGGAACAGAAAATTGCATGGGACAAATGTCAGGCAAGTGTTGGAATATGCTTGCGCAGCCTTAGTCCCTTTCACCGGTACTCCGATAGGCAAGTTGGAAAGTGTACGAAACGCGCGCAAGGTGTATGGCCAAGAAGTATACCTTTAGTATAAAGAGCTAAGAAATTGGCGACAGTATTGGGTTGAAGACTGTCTATCCGGAAAAAAATCTGCAGGCGAAAGTTTTGCATAGTATATACAATGATTGCACCAGTAATAATGAAAGCAGTTATCTAAACCAGCCACACTACATATCACAGAGAGTAGAGAACGCAAAAATGATTTAGAGCAATCAATTCTGTATTGTTGTCTTCAAGAATTCGTTTCGCCTAACACAATTCTTTAGAGGAATTATCTTCCAAATGATGCTGTTTGCGCACCTAATTTCCAAAAACTAGTTGAAGCTGGAATTTAATGAATCTTATATTACGTTATCGTTGATACTAACTAGTTGTGAATCATTCATTGTTTTCTTATCTTGTGCTACTTTGATGACATCTTCCTAATACCTTCGTTACGTGTGACATTATAGGCCGTAAATCCCTAAAAAATACGTAATGGGCACTGTACGTACTTTAAACAAATAAATAAATTATTTGCTTCAGGGAAATCGTAGGAAGTTTTATAAATGAGCCCTGGCAATTAAAATTATTGTCGAACTTCATTCCCGAGGTAAAGATGAAACTGGCGCAAAAATATACGTTGAGGCAAGGGAACTAATTTTACTCGCAAGTTACTTTTGGTGCTGACGCGTGACACACAAGAGCGTTCGAAGCACGCATTTAGTTTACAAGAGCTTAGCTACGACACTTCGAGTTGCCTTCCAGGGCACAAATTTGCCTGCCACTCTCTCATAACTTCAGCAAGTTGGGCTAAGTATCCGTCGGCAGGTCAGACAGCGTCAACCCGACAGCGAGGTGGGTTGACTCAATCCCAGGTCTTCTTCGGAAACGACAGTTCTTATCTTTTATCCCTGGGATTCCGTATTTGCATGCCGAAGGCACCAGAACATGCCCTCGGGATTCGCCGATTTCTTATACCTGCAGATATGATTGCTTTCCTGTCGCACATTCGAAAATAAATTCCCGCAATATTTATGGAAAAATAAACCTTCCCCACAAGTTACACTCGCTTGAATTGTCAAGATGGGTGGAAAACGAGGTCTCAAGCAAAGATTTACGAGCAAAACATTTCCTTTTTCAGGCGAAAAATATCCCTTAAACAATAGAGAAATTCAAGAAAACTTGCGTAGATTAACACGAGGTGGAGGGAGAAACACGCACACACACACGAGCGCAAGACATCTGTAGCCCTTCTCATAAAAGAACTTCATCTCCCTCGCATTCGATAACCCCCTTCCGTGTTCCTAGCTTCCGGGCATTTCCGCTTAGTTCCGGTATGAATTGTCTTGTGCCTATCACTGATGCTATACTTTCTGCACCGATGTGCTCCCACACGTGTTGCACTAGATATTGTACGCTTGCGCCCTTCCTGCTTCATAAGTGGTTGTATCGTTTCAGAGAATACAGTTGCAGGTTTGCGTTCGTGTGTGTGGGCGCGTTTCTCCCTCCACCTCGTGTTAATATGCGCAAGTTTTCCTGAATATGTCACTACACCAACTGGCGTAATGTTCTCCTCTACAATAGAGAAACATCCTACTTCAATGTGAGTCAAAAATAAATTGCTATGAGAAAACATTTTTATATTAGAGCGCGAGCTCCACTGTGCCAAGTTTTGTCGAGGTTATCGGGTGTTGCAGTTTGACCTTCAGCAGGAGGAGAGCTGGAGGTCAGTCTATGACGTCAGATCACGTGAGTGGCCGCAGCTGCAGGCACCACGCCACTGCCCCAACCGCAGACAGCCGATCACAGCTTCACCAGATGTGGTCTTGTGAATATTGCATGTGGCTTGGCGTCTGTTTAAAGAAGGTGAAAGCGCTCTCGAATGCAGTTTCGCCACGGATGAGAGCGCGGCTGGCAGTGTGCTTGAAACGCCTGCGAGAACTTTGTGCAGCAGACAGTAGGCTATGTCTGATCTTCCGGCTAAAATGTTACGACGTGCTGCTTCGTTACAGAGAAGACGAGAAGCTAAGCGTGCTAAGCCAGAAGTCTAAACTGAGGAAGAGCGTGAGAAACGACTCGCTAATTGGCTGTTTTAAATCGTGAGACGAATCAGTGGAGAGCCCAAGCTGCTGCGTCGGCGAGGAATTGTGTAACATTGCATGACAATCCAGTCTAACCAATCGTCGCCAAGTGTAATGAAGCTTTCGCTCTCGCTAATTAGGTTTAAGGGAGTTAAACCACTGCCATTTTTTGAGGCGTAAATTGCATGCTGACACGTTTGAAGTGAAAATACAAACTGCTGCTCATGAAATATCTAGCATGATTGTAATTACGCTCAGTGGTTTTCATGAGACCAGTTTTCCGTTTAGGCGAGAAGGTAAAATGGTGTTGAAGGCCATCACCGCCGGTGATTGATGTCCCGTAATGCCAGCTACACAACATGGCAGTGGCTCTGCTCAAAATCCTAATAATCTGCTTAGTGCTCATTGCTTCAGGACTTCATGTCCAGCATCCTTTGATAAAAGTTTGAATACTGGAATATTTTACAGTACTGTTATATGCATACTGAAGATAATGGCCTATTCTTCCGACTCGTATCAAAATCTTTCTTCTAAAGCTTTTCCATCGCTCGCACCGAGAAGTTAAAACTGCCACAACAACCAGCAGCCAACGATTTTGCTCAGATCAAAGACGTCAATAGTAATAAAATTCAAATACACTGTAGGGAGATCTGCGGATATGTTGATGTTGCAGCGAAATCTTTGAATACATAAAAAATCTGTTCATAATATCTTTCTCGTTGACAAATATTTTTGTCCTCAATTGTTCGATGTAATGCTCAGACGACCTGATCGTAGGCGGCGCCGGCGCTCCTAATATTTCTTCGGGCTGCGGAACATCTAACGCTAGTTCGCCTAATTCAGTAACTGCAATACGTCCCCGTTATTCCAAATACATAACAAGGCTTTTTGCCGTGCCAGTGAAGCATACAGAGGAGTCAGGGGCTCAGGCATGCTATTCTAGTGAAGGTGCTCTACCCAAATTTAATCCGTGACACAGATTAAGCCGTTCTTACATTCTATACGTTGCCGCAGTAAATAGAATGTGTTAAACATCCTGAGTCGATAGACAATACTGCAGAAAGTTTAGTCTGAGTCGATAGATAATATTGCAGAATGTTTAGTGTAAGTTCCTTTTTTTTTCACTAAACATCAAATTTAAATCCACTTGATGAAGCAACCTGCTACTCGGCGGCTACAGGTGTGCGCACAAGTAGCGATTCCGCTGTGTAATGCGACGGCTCTGAATGCATGTGAAATATCTTCCTGAATAGTCAAAGTAGGAAGCCTATGATAGCCAACATGTAGCCACTATCATATAACTATAGGGAGACTACTGCCTACCTCGCAGTTTTCCCACACAGCTTTGATTCCAAGATGACCTCACTTTCACATTTTACCTTTACTCTTGGCTCGATTTTACTCCACTGCGACACGTTTACTGAGCTGATGCGAAATTCGACAAAACTGCGTCCATCATTCTCTGAAATGTTGCCGGAGCCGAACACAAACCGAAAGGAAGGACCTTGAACTCATCAAGGCCATCCGGCATCACGAACGCTGTCTTCTCGCGATCCCGCTCGTCAACTTCGATCTGCCAGAAACCGCATTTTAAGTCCAGCGAAGAAAAGTAGCGCGCGTGCCGCAGTCGGTCACGAGAGTCGTCAATGCATGGTAGCGGGTAGACGTCTTTCCTTATAACCTGGTTAAGCTTCCGGTAGTCAACGCAAAATAGCAGACTACCATCCTTCTTCTTAACCAAACCCACAGGCGAAGCACACGGGCTCCTCGATGGCTCAATAACACCATACTTCAGCATATCTTGGACTTGTATAGCTACGGCTTCACGCTCCCGCAATGAGACAAGGTATGGGTTCTGTCGAATTGGTCGGGTACTGTAGTCAGTTATGATGCGGTGCTTAGCGAGAGGCGTCTGTTTGACTGCCGACGGAGACGAGAAACAGTCTTGAAACTGCTGATGATGGCCGACAGGCTTTCCCTATCGGTTGGGGGTAAGCCTGGGTTCACGTCAAGGATCAACTGAGGTGTGCGACAAGTGGACGTTTCGCTCTGGAGGGCAAGGGAGTCGTTAGTTTCGGCGATGCCCTCGAAGTATGCGACCGCAGTGCCGGCCTTTGGCGATGTCTTGCCGTTCGGTTCCGAAATTCGTTAGAAGGACATCTGCCAGGCCGCTCCGTAGCGTGACGATACCTCTCGCGAGGCAGACCCCATGAGAGAGCACAAGCGCAGTGTTCTGTTCTGCTATGCCATCAGCACTGCACCGGTTGGCACAAATGACGGTAGCAAGGGCACAGGATCGCGGAGACACATCTGCGTCGATTGTGCGCAGGGCCGCTCTGCATGGTTTGGTGTCGGCTGAAATTGTTCCAGGGGTCGAAAAGGTTACCAGACGACCAGGAAGGTTTATGATGGCACAATGCTCGCGCAAGAAGTCTATTCAAAGGATCAGGTCTTTGCAGCAGTGCGGCAGAACAACAACAGTGCGAACAAAAGCAGTTGGCAATGGTGACTCGAGCAGAGCACCTTCGGACAGGTGTCATGAGGTGGCCGCCAGCAGTACGAATTTCAGGTTCATCCCATTCTGTTTACCTTGCTAAGGAGATCCGCGAGGTGCTTGCTTATTATCGAAAAGTCGGCTCCTGTATCCACAAAAGCAGTCACGGGGTGCACTTCAACGTGAATGCGGAGGCCGGCGCTAACAACTGCATCGGTGTCAGGAAAATTCGGTATCACAGGATCAGGCTGCGGCGGCATCGGGATCGCGGCATCGCGCTCCGGCGGCTTTCAGGGGTCTTCGTTATATCTGCTGTCAGCAAGCTTCCCCCCTGAGGTCGCCGCTTTCAGTTTCCCCGGCGCGGGCTTGGAGACCGACCCCGTAGTTAGTCCATCTGCAAAAGCCTGGTGGTCGGGCGACGTGATGCGTGCGGGATACGGGGATCGGGGTCGGCGGGTAGAGGTGGTGCCGTGGGCAGCAAGGTATTCCTCTATTTTGTGGAATGGTAGCAGAACGGCTGCTGGTCAGAAGTGCGCCAAACAGCCGCCTTCCGGGCCGGTGGACGCATGGCAGGTCCTCGCTGGGGCCGCTGGTAGAACGACGGTGGCGGAGCGGTTAGCGGCGGCGGGTGGTACGGCAAACATTGCACAGGTTGCAACTCGGAACGGAGAGCCGCGGCGTAGCTCATGGGGCGTGGGTCCGGCATGACTGGAGGAGGCGGTGAAAATGCTCGGCGAATCTCGCCGCGCACAACTTCGGTAAGAGTCGTCGGATCAGACGAGGCAAGGGTCAGTTTCTGGAGCTTTTCAGGGACCACCGCGCGTATGAGCTCACGCAACGATGAATTGTCGCTGGACACGCTCAAAGAAGCCGCACTGGCGCTTCGCTCACCGCACAGAGTCATTTCGGCGGCAGCGCTGCTGCAAGGCCCGCTCAATGGTGGTTGCCTCTTTGATGAAGTCGGCTACAGTCTGCGAGGGATTTCGGACCAAAGCAGCGAAGAATTGGTCCTTCACACCTTGCATCATGCGACGGAGCTTCGTGGATTCCGCCATATCTGGGTCAGCACGCCAACAAACGGGTCACGTCCTCGGCGAACATGGCAAGGCTCTCATCAGGCTTTTGTACACGAGCGTCCAGAAGGCGCCGCGCACTATCCCGGCGGTCCTTGCTAGCAAAGGTGTCCCGTACCTGCTAGCGGAAGGTATCCCAGATTTGGATATCGACCTCCCTGTTCTCAAATCGTCTTGGCTCCGTCTTCGAGGGCGAAATACACGTTCCGCAGGTTCTGCGCAGGGCTCCACTGGTTGAAATCGGCGACCCGCTGAAAACTTATCAAGCCCGTCTTCAACGTCTTCGAAAGTGACGCCATGGAAGCTGGCTGGCACACGGGGTTGCTGAAGCGTCAAGTGTGAAGCGCTAGCCTGCGCCATGGTGGTATGCTCACCAGGTCGATGAGTGCGGGCCTCTTTGTGGAGGAGACAAAACTCTGGGACCACTCCCAGGAGGCGGCGGCTGCTGTGGTGAACGGGTGTGCAGACAAGGGTTAGCTGGTCGGGTCTCGATGAGCGGCTGTTTGGAGGGGTCCTGGACATGGGACGTCGAGCCCGCAACCTCCACCGGTGTCACGTAGCAGTTGCTACAGGTAGAGCCGCGTATAGACGGCGGCAGAGGAACGCCAACACCGAGAAGATGCGATAGCACACCGAGACGGCCAGGGTGGAACGTCCAGTTTCGTCTTCTTCAGCAGCGAACAGCGCGGCGCACGAGCTGCGTGCCGAACAGCCGCCGAGCGGCTAATGTTGTAGACGCGGCAATATTAAGCAAGCGCAGAGCGCCCATGGGTGGCAGCACAGAGAGAATCTGCACAAGAAGGCAGCGTTGGATACTAAAATGCGGTTTCTCCTTTCTTGCACCGCAGTGCGGCGTCTTCGTTGCATAAAGGATAATAAAGTGGCTGTTGCCAAGCCAATATTGGTTCTGGGGAGCGGTTTATTGGCACGTTCAAGCGCCGGCGACGAAGACCCTGGCGCAAGAAGTCTAGGAACCAGTGAGGCGAGAGACCGGCACACAAGCGGCTGTTCTCCAGCACCAGCCTTCGACGGGCCGCGCTAGCGCTTCGTCGTCGTTGATGGCGGTGCTGAATCATCTTCTTCATTCTAACTGCCCCGGCGGAAAGAAGGGGCCATCCTGGCGACTCAAGGCAAGGAGACGACGAGGGGGCTGTAATAAGGCTTCAAGCGCCTGACATGAACGACGTCGCGACCACGGCGGCGATGGTCCAAAGAAGGTGTCACCGGTTCGATGATATAGTTCACTGGTGACGTACGCTCTAAGGTGCGGTAAGGAACAATGTGCTTGGCCGAAAATATGGACGCAGCCGGAACAGAGAGCCAGACCAATGATCCAGTGGAGAAGTGTGTAGCGGGCGTGTCTTGATCGGACTCATGTTTGCGGAGTCCTTGACGTTCGGCGGTGAAGGAGCGAGCCAATTGGCGGCACTGCTCAGCATGGCGGGTAATGTAAAAAGGGAAGTATATTCTGAGCTGTTGGGGTTGTAGGGAAGGATTGTGTCCAGCATACAGGAAGGCTCGCGCCCGAATAAAAGAAAGAATCGGGAAAAGCCGGTGGTTGCTTGAGATGCGATGTTATCTGCATAGGTCACGAACGGAAGGACGTGATTCCAATTAGAAACTGTCGGAGCTACTGTACATGACGATCATGTCGCCAAGAGTCCGGTTGAATCGTTCCGTAAGGCCGTTGGTTTGGGAGTGGTAAGCAGTAGTGGTACGGTGGACTGAGTGGCACGCATCGAGAAGCTCGAGAACAACTGCAGACAAGAAAACAAGGCCGCGGTCACTGAGAAGTTCTCGCGGAGCGCCGTGACGCAGGACGAAGTGATGAAGAAGGAAGAAGGCGACGTCGCGTGCAGTAGCCGCAGGTGGGGCAGCGGTCTCAGCATACCGATTGAGGTGGTCCACGGCGACTAAATCCACCGACTCCCGGCGGTCGTGAACGGGAGCGGCCCATATAGGTCGATGCCCACATGATCGAAAGGGTGAGCCGGGCACGGTAATGGCTGCAACGGGGCAGTCGGGGGTCGAGGTGGCGACTTCCGCTGCTGACAGGCTGTGCAGGAGTGAATGTAGCGACGAGCGAAGTTGTACATGCCCCGCCAGTAGTACCTATGGCGTAGTCGCTCGTAGGTTTTTAACGATACGGCGTGAGCGCTCTGAGGGTCGGCATGGTAGTGTGCACAGATCTCAGACCGAGGATGTCGGGGAATCACGAGGAGCCACTTTCGGCCGTCCGGACGATAGTTGCGGCGGTACAGGAGATCGTCGCGGATGGCAAAATGGGAAGCTTGGCGACGAAGTGCCCGAGGGAAGGAGAATATAGAGTATGCACGAAGGACATCGAACAAGGATGAAATCCATGGGTCCTGGCGTTGTTGATTGGGCATGTCCAAAGTAGTGAGCGCTGCGAGTAGGGAATCATATATGGGGGAAGAGGGCGCAGGAGAGGGCAGTGGCGAGCGTGACAAGGCGTCGGCGTCGGAGTGCTTGCGGACCGACCGGTAGACTACGGTAATATCGAATTCCTGAAGACCGAGCGCCCAGCGGCCAAGGCGTCCTGAAGGGTCTTTGACGGAGGCCAACCAGCACAAGGCGTGCTGATCAGTAACGACGGTGGATGGGCGGCCCTATAGATATGGGCGGAATTTCGTGAGAGCCCACACTACGGCCAGACACTCCTTTTCAGTTACGGTTTAGTTCGACTCTACTTTGGTGAGAGCACGGCTGGCGTACGCAACAACGTATTCAGAAAATTCGGGCTTGCGCTGGGCCAGGACTGCACCGAGGCCTATTCCGCTTGCATCGGTGTGCATCACAGTAGGAGCACTGGGGCCATGGTGCCGAAGAATAGGGGTGAAGTAAGAAGACGACTGAGCGCAGCAAAAGCTCCATCGCAAGCACAGTCCCACGTAGACAGGTCCGTGGGACCATTGAGGAGTTTCGTAAGGGGCGCGACGATTACAGGCGAAATTACGGACAATGCGCCGAAAATAGGAGCAGAGGCCCACAAAATCGGCGCACTTGTTTCGTAGAGGTCGGTTTAGGGAAGTCAGCCACAGCACGGAGTTTGTCAGGATCAGGTAGAACGCCATCTTTGGTACGAGGTGGCCGATTATTGTCAGTTGCCGAGCGCCAAAGTGACATTTCTTGAGGTTAAGTTGAAGGCCAGCTCGGGTGAGGCAGCTCAATATCTGGCGCAAGCGCTGGAGATGCGTCGGAAAATCGGGCGAAAACACAACATCATCTAAATAGCAGAGACAAATGCTCCACTTCAGGCTGCGGAAGATGTTGTCCATCATTCATTCGAACGTGGCGGGAGCGTTACAGAGACCGAATGGCATTACGGTGAATTCATATACACCGTCAGGGGTAACGAATGCCGTTTTAAGACGGTCGGACTCAGACATCGGGACTTGGCATTAGCCGGAACGGAGATCCAGAGAGGAGAACTCGGCGCCTTGCAAGCAGTCAAGGGCGTCGTCCATACGGGGTAGCGGTAGACATCTTAGCGCGGAGTTTTGTTGAGCCGGAGATAGTCCGCGCAAAATCGTATTGTGCCATCCTTCTTTTTCACCAGGACAACTGGGGATGACCAAGAACTGGCAGATGGCTGAATAATGCCGCGTTGCAGCATGTCGTCAACTTGCTCAGCGATGAGGCGGCGCTCGGGAAGTGACACACGGTAGGGGCGCTGGCGGAGAGGAGTATGAATACCGGTTTCAATGTGGTGCTGCACAGTGGTCGCACGGCCCAAAGAAGAGGACTCGTGGTCAAACGATGGGCGAAATTGGTTAAGCAGGGCAAGAAGCTGCGCGTGTTGAGCTGTGCCGCGGGCGGGGTCAACAGAGCGGTCTAAAATGTCCGAAGGCAGTGGGTGATCGGGAGTAGCGCTACTTGGGGTGAGGGCAGCGATGTTGGGACTGGAGCAGGTCACATCGGTGTCCAAGGAAAAGATCAAGTCTGCGGTTTCAAAATGACCAACGCACTCGCGCCACAGAGCAGGGGGAAGGCAGAGAATGAGGTTTTAGAGACGAGGATTGCGGCAGCACCGTGGTGAATGTCGATGACGGCGAAGGGAAGAGATAGAAGTCGGCGAGAGGCAAGGAGGGGGAATCCTCTAAGAGAACGGTGGCGTCAGAAACAGAGGCAGCGCACACAGGGACGAGCACAGCACTCGCAGTGGGAATATCGGTGCCCTTGGCAACAACAAGCTAAGCATCAAAGCGAATCGGCGGTTCATCGAGCGGAGAAAAGACATGCGCACGGGCGCAGTAAATGACGGCGCTGTGGCGGGATAGACAATCCCAGCCAAGGATGACGTCATGGGAGCTTGCACGGAGGATTAAAAATCCGACATCACATAAAACATCGGCGATGACGACGCGTGCTGTGGAAGCGGCATAAGGGCGAACAAGCTCGGCGCTAGCTGTACGGAGAGAGAGTCCAGAAGATGGGGTGGTAACTTTTCGAAGCGAACGGCAGAAGTTTTCGTTTGTTACAGAAACGGTGGCCCCAGTGTCCACAAGCGCAGGTGTCGGGACGCCGTCTACAAACACGTCAAGAAGATTCGGCGGTGAAAGGCGAGGGCTTAAGCAGGGTGATGAGAGCTCAGTTCGTGCCCCAGCAACTGCGGCTGCTAGTTTTCCGAATCGGCAGGTACGGTGCGACGCCTCATGGGAGACAAGGGGCGGCGGCGAGGGGAGCGCGAGCGGTGGGAAACGTAGGGCTGTCGACCAAGCGCGCGGTCGGGTGAGGTGCCCCGTTGGGGTGGTTCGAATGGTGGGCGAAAGGTGCGATTCGTAGCGGGGTAGTCCGGCAGGGGGTGCAGAGGCGCAGGCAGAGTACGTCGACAGAGGCGCGCGACGTGGCCTGGAATACCGCAGGCGTAGCAGATAGGTCTGTTGTAAGCCGTGCGCCAAGGATTGCAGGCAGCGGGCGCGAAACGGTGTCGGGGAGCAGCAGGCGCGGGCACCGCCGTAGGAGCGTATGCATAGGCCTGCGGCCGCGGTGGCCTTCCGACAGCGTCGGCGTAGGTGAGAGGCACGGGTGCGCGCGCAGGCGGCACGGTTACTGGAGGATCGTAGCTCAACGGGGCTGCAACAGGGATGGGCTGGATCGGGAAAATACCGGCCTGGGGAGCCAAAGTAACCGGTTGCCGAAGACAAGGAAGTCCATTGGCGACCTCCTGCGTGATGGCATGCCGGATCTCAGGACTGAGGACGGGTGGTGACGGATGTTGGCGGCATAGGAGCGAGAGTAGCCTGGCGACCTCGTCCCGCACGAAATCTTTGATGGTAGCGAGTAAGTCATGGTGGATACCCAGTCCGGAGATGGAGTCGGCAGGTGGGGGGGGGGGGGGGGGGGTGACGAGCGCAAAGGCGTTGTTTCCGCAACTCGTCGAAACTGGCACAGGGTATAGACCGAGACAACGATGGTGGGGCTCTTCGCCAACAACATCTGAAAAGGGTCATCGTCGATGCCTTTCATAATGTGCTTGATCTTGTCAGCCTCGGTCATAGCCGGGTCAACACGCTTGCAAAGTCAACTACATCATCAATGTAGCTGGTGAAAGTCTAATCCGTGTGCTGAGCTCGGACACGCAGGCTTTGCTCTGCTCGCAGTTTCCGCACCCGCGGGACGGCCGAAAACCTCCGCAAGTGTGCTCTTTAGAACGGCCCAGGTGGGAATGTCGGCCTCGTGGTTCCGGAACCACAGGTTCGCGCCGTCGTTCAGGTAAAATATCACATTGGTGAGTTCGACGCGGTCGTCCTAGTTGTTATGGCGGCTCACCCGTTCATACGATTCCAGCCAATCTTCCACATCTTGGTCACTGTGGCCGCTGAAAACAGCGGGGTCTCGCTGCCGGACGGCACCGGAGCAGGCGACTGGCTCCGGCGGGGGGGCGGGGGGCTGTTGACTGGGGGGCTGCTGACCTGCCTTGGAGATCGGGATGGTGCGACTGCGAAGGTCCACGGTGATGGGGAAAGGTGAACGCAGCAACCTCGACCAAATGTAGAGCGGTTTATTGGCACGTTGAAGTACCGACCACAAAGACCCTGGCGCAAGAAGTCTAGGAACCAGCGAGGCGAGAGACCGGCACACAAGGAGCAGTTCTCCAGCACAAGCCTTCGACGGGCGGCGCTAGCGCTTCGTTGTCGTTGGTGGCGGTGCTGAATCATCTTCATTCCAGTTTCTAAGTTGAGCCCAGTCTTCTCAAAAAGGCAAGGTTTCTACCGTAGATAACAGACCTGATATCTAAACATGAGGTTTGAGCGTGCGTCTGTTAAGCAACAATATTAACAGGCTTCTGAAGGCGGTAACTTCGGTTTTTTTAGTGAAAACGAGATCCATGGAATGAGCAGTTTTTATGGCATTTAACCTGGCCTCCCCAAGTTAAAAAAAATGTCTTTGACTGCTTGCGAAAACCAAAAGAAATCTGCGAGGTTAATAATCTCAAAACTTCTTTTGAGCACATCGCTTACAACAGAGATGTCGACACCTAGGAGAGCTACCCGTACCCTAATATGTAAGCTTCTGGCACGTATATCAGGGAAAAGCATAAGCTCAGTAGAAATCTATGTCGTAAAGCCTTTCTATGGTGCGCTTAAGGAGGAAGAGTTAATTGCTGCCAACGTCAAATAGGCGCCGTTCAAAGCGAAGAAACTCTGCCCAGAAGGAAGAGTGCATGTGAATGAAGATGCAAACTGTGCGTACTTTGTATTGTGAGCCTCGGCTTCGATGAACGGTTTTAGTCTAGGACAGCCTGGCCCTAAGTACGCGGTCCTAAGAAATGCGAGCGACGATGGCGATGGTGAGTACATACATGTGAAACAAGTAGAAGTTCGCACAACGCGCTCACACAAATTCCACCGGCAGTAAAGCGGCCGGCCTAGCCGCAGATATGGTAAAGGGGCGACAGGCGTATGGTATGGCTTCTTGCGTGACAGGTGAACAACCATTTCTAAGCGTCCGCGACGATCGGCACTGGCGTGAGAAGCGGAAACGTGGTAGTTGACAGGTGACATTGGTTGTAATACCGTGTTAGGCCCAATGAAGCGATGAAGAAACTTCTCGCGCAAGCCAGGGGTGCAGTCAGGTTTCCAAAAGAGAGCTTCACCACCGGGTTCAAAGGAGACAGTACGATGGTGCTGGTCGTAGAGGTGTATTCGTTCTTGATGGGCGACTTCAGTGTTGACGCGCGCAAGATGACGACAGTGGGCCATACGAGAAGAAAACTGCTCGCCCAGTGACGTGGACGGATAGACTGCGGCGGAGAAGCTGGTGTCGAATACAAGAGAACGCTGGCAGCCGTAAACCAGAAAGAAAGCGCTGTAGCCTGTGGTGCGCTCAATAGCAAAATTATATACAATGGTGACGAAGGACGGTAGTGGTGTGGACGGGGTTGTCAGTGTTGTGTAGTTGACTTGCCATATTTGACGAGGTAGTGTGCCGCCTTGTCTCCTGCATGCAACAAACGGTGGTTGTTGTGCTGCAGAATGAGAATCTGTGTGCTGGCGAGCGATTAATAACGCCGAACGGATCTCTTCGTTACTACAGTAATTTCTGGTGCCGAAACCCGGGAACGGTCCTGCAACATCAACGGACCCCCAAGATCGACTCCTCGAAAGACATGGACATCTCGAAGAGAAAGAGGAAGGCCCTGAAAACTCACGCAACGCGTTTAAGCCTGAGGAAATCATCGTCATCTTCAAAAAACGTGGCTGGTTGGTGAGGCAGAAGCCTTGTTGATGTCTACCGCACCGCACGCCGAGGACCTGGAGGTTATTATGGGGCGTCTGTAATTGTCTTAACGTTAACAGAAGGATCTAGGCGCCGCGATCGAGCCTCCGATCACCGAACAGGAAGGCGACGGAGAGTTTGCAACCATCATTGAATGCGGTGACAAGATCGAGTACACTTTAACCAAGCTGAAGTCTGCAGCGAAATTCAGCACAGAGGGAACGAACGTGGACAGCACTGACTCAAATGGACATCGAAGCACAACGACAGGAACGGCTGCAAAGACAAGGCTCCCTAAATTAGAACTCCTGAAATTTAATGGCGAAAGAAGGAATTGGCAGCCATTTTGGGAGTTATTTGAAACAACGATCTACAAGAATTCGGACCTTTCCCTAGCGGAGAAATTCCAGTATTAGCGATCTTCTCAGACAGAACACGGAGCATCTGCCATTGAGGGGTTGCAACTGACGGCGGAGTGCTACAACCACGCCACTGACATGCAAAAACATCAATTCCCTAATCAAATCATCCTCGCCCAGGACCAGATGGAGAGCCTCATGGCTGGCGCACAGGCGTCATCGACAGGCAGTGCCCACACTCTGGCGGCGCTGGTAT
The DNA here is from genome assembly GCF_055824585.1 of Amblyomma mixtum. Classification (NCBI taxonomy): domain Eukaryota; kingdom Metazoa; phylum Arthropoda; class Arachnida; order Ixodida; family Ixodidae; genus Amblyomma; species Amblyomma mixtum. The sequence continues at coordinate 128,371,046 of NC_143021.1, forward strand.
GACAGCCTTCAGGCTCACATGCGAGACATTAAGGCGTTCGGTGTGGGCGAAGAATGGTACTGCTTAATGCTCTACCCTCTTGATCTACGGGCGCTACCACCCCGACTTGAGCCAGCTGTACAACAGGACGATGGCTTCGAAGGATGCAGTGGGTTCCACCCATGGCAACACCTCTCCCAGCGACACTAGCTCCGAGACAGAAACAGAGTCAGTGCATAAGACAGAGCTTCGCGCACTTCTGGAATTCCTTCGGAACGAAGTTGAGACCCGAGAAAGGGCCGGCTGGAAGCAACCGAACGACGCACTTGGTAAGTCCATATCTCGTAATCAGGCGCAGGAACTGGTGAAGGGTGCAGCATATCTTGGCAAGCCTCGACACTCGTCGGCGGCAGCCTTTCATGGCACAATGAGGGACGCGGAACACTTCCTATGCAAATCAAAACAGCATGCAACGGAGAATTGCAGCACCGCATGGGAGCTGTCGGAGAAGAAACGCATGTTCCTGGATCATAGCCGATGTTTCTGATGTACGAGGCCAAAACATACGCCAAGGATGTGCAAGAGCATGTTATCATGCAGCAAGTGTCATGGCAGGCATGCTTCAACGATGTGTGACCCGAGCTTCATTCCCGACCGGCGAGACGCTCAATCGCATGAGACACAGCAGGGCGTAAACGGAAGCGCTGGTCCAATCAGCCTGCTAGCAACGTAGTATTGCAGGACACTGGAGGTTTTGCTCCAAACTGTGACAGCATACGCCGAGAGTCAGAAGAAGAGAAAACTGGCTAGAATTATGTTGACACTGCTAGCCAGCGCTTCATTATTACCGAATAGTTATCAGAGCAGCTGAACTGGAAGCTGCTTGGTACCTAAATCCTATCAGTTGGTGTGTTTGGAGGCGATACACAAGAATGCACCTTTAGAAAGGTTCAGCTGACTTTGCGAAGGAGGCAATATAACAGATAGTGCGAAATCGACCCTCTAGAAACGCCGACTATCTGTGAACAGGATCTCCCAAGCCCAGACGAAAGTATCTTGGAAGAGTTAGACAACCTTAGCTGCAGTTTAGGCGAAGACCTGGACAAGCTAGAATACCGCTCTATTATAATTTTTGATCGGATCAGACCACTGCTGGGGAGCGGTGACAGGCCAAATTCGTCGTCTGAAAGGCAGCCTGACCGCATCAGTGATGATGTTCGGTGGTGGTAAAATAATTTAATGAATATGTTTAGGAGGTTGTAGCGGTAGTTGGAGCTCTCAGTCCGGAACCCCATTGGCGTAGGCTGCTGTCCGGGCTCTTTCGATGAGTTGCTTTTGACACATTTCGTCCGAGCTGGTCAGTGCTGCCTCCCACCCCTCCTGCGTTGGCCGGTTGTTAACAGTAATCGCCTGATTTCGTTGGCAGGCACATGTTATATTGTACAGGTCCGCCTTCTCCCCGCTGAATTTGCATTGTGAGTCAAATGACTCCGAGTCTATTGCGTGTATTCTTCGTGGTTTGTTGCAAGTGTTGGTCTGCAGCTTTCGGAGGTGGTGTTCATCCCCTTTGTCTAGTGTCTTAGCTGGCAGAAGGCAGACCCTACGGGATCATATTTAAGTGCTGAAGTATGTCGGTGTAAGTTAGCAGTGGGGTAGGAGGTTCCACGGCATCCGTACTGGGTGCCCGGGGGAGCAATTCTCGGGCTGAGGCATGTGCGCTCTCGTTCCCTGGGATGCCCTGATGACCTGGTATCCATATTAAGTGTTTTTTGTGTGGCTTGGTAGCCACGGGTGCAGCTATCTTGCAGGGTTTTAGCTGCTAGCGGCGCGACCCTGCCCCTGAGGTAATTGCAGTACGCTGTCTATGAATCTTTGAGAATATATTCTGAGCTAGTGTGTGTTCCAGCTAGGGCAATTGCCACTCCTTCCGCAGCCAGTATGTCCTGGCAAGCCAGTACTAGTCCGTCCACTGTTTTAGTTTGGTGCACTACCGCGACGGCCGTCATTCCCTGCTCGGGACCCGCAGCATCGGATCGGCGGTGCAGGAAAATGCAGTTCGTGTTCACCGGTACTGAGTTGCGCCGAGGCAATCTTTCTGCGAGCCACAGTAGAGGGAAATTGCACAGTGGTTCTCAAGCAGTTCTGGGAGCTAGAGAGCTTGGGAATTATCGACACACCGGCAGAAAGCCCAAGCGAGAACAAGGGATACGAAGATTTGAGACCAGCATCACTGCACGCAATGCCAGGTGTAAAGTTGGCCCACCATGGAAGCAAGCGGGAAGCTAGCTGCAAACGAAGATATTGCACAACGAAGGTTAGATAACCTACGAAAAAAACTACCCAGAAACGCAGAGCTCATGCGAAAATACGATCAAGCAATCGGCTGTGTCATGACAGTGGAATGGCTGAGAAAGTCGGCCATGAAACACGAATGGAAGAACCACCAGAGATGTATTATATGCCGCATCAAATTGTTGGTACATACGATAAAGCAACCACCAAACTCCGAGTCGTGTTCGACGCTTTCTCTCATGAAGGGATCTCAAAGTAGCTGAACGATAACCTTGAAAGTGGCGCTAACCTGAATCCAGATCTCGCCACCGTACTCCTGAACTTCAGAGCACGGCCAGTAGTGTTGGCGGCCGATGTAGAGAAGGCCATTCTCCAGATCAGAGTCAGGGAAGAGGATCGCGACGCTCTGCGGTTTTTCAGGTATAAAAGGTCTCCACAGCCGAATCAACAAGTCTCATAGGTGGAAACGTGGCACATGACAAGGGTGACGTTCGGAACGATATCAGGCCCATTCCTATTGCCGGCTACACTGCAACACCATTGCAGAATGGCGGAAAGCGCACACCCAGTAGCAGCCAAGACGCTGAAGAATTCGGTGCACGTTGACGACTTCTTGACAGGAGCAGCCAGCGAAGATGAAGCCAAGCGCTTAAACAAAAGCTCACCTCGTATACGATAAGGCTGGCATGAAGCTTCACAAAGGGACCTCCAATAATAAGGCACTAAGGGAAATATTCGAAGAAAATGGAAACGGTGAAAGATCGCTCGGAAAGGTTGCCGTGATGCTCAAGGTGCTTGGCATAACGTGGAAACCCGAAGGCGTTATCCTGTACTTCTCGCCAGAACATGTTGTTCGGTTAGCCGAACGCAGAAAGGACACGTTTCGTTCTCCAAACAACAGACCGGCTGCATGACCCCCTCAACTTCTTATCGCCATTCGTCGTGACAGCCAGATACTATTTCAGGAGATCTGGAAACTCAACGTTCCTTGGGACGTGGTCCTGCGGGATGAATTTCTGTCGAAATGAACCAACCTGTGTCGCGAGCTGGCTGCGCTGAAAAAAAAAATTGAAGATCCAAGGTTCGACGGCAACTTATTGCGTGGAGGTGGTACCCATCGAGAATTGCAGATTTTCGCCGATGCCAGCAGTGCAACATACGGATCCATGGTATTCCTGTGCATGACCGATGGCCATGTAGTGAGGACGACAAAATTGTTGCTCGCCACAAATCACTTTACCCCGCTGAAGACGGTCACTCTGGCAAAAGTAGAACTGATGGCTTGCCTGATCGCCTCGAGACTATCCAAGTACGTACGAAATTCCGTCGATATCGAGCTTTTCGAAGTTCATTTTTGGACCGATTCTATGATCGCTTTGTACCGGCTGAGAGGCAAACCATGCCGATGGAAGTCATTCGTCAAGAATCGAGTGACAGAAATCCAAGGCAATTGCCAAGGCGCGACACGGCATCACTGCCCTGGGAGAGAAAATCCCGCCGACCTCATGACGCCAGGCATTGCCGCCCTCATCTCTTCTCGGCGCGATCTTGGTGGACGGGACCAAAAAGGTTGGCGCTAGGACCGACAGAGTGGTCCCGGGAAACGCGTAGTGAGTTTCCACATGACGATGTTGAGGAGAGAGAACTGAGAGCGGTGGTGTTGAACGTCACCACAATGGCGGCTCCACAGCCATTCGACGTATCAAGGTTCAGCTCGGCGTCAAGGTTGAATCAAACAACAGCCTGTATTATCCGATTCGTCCATAACGTCCGTTCTACGGAAAAGCGATCGGGCCCCCAGACAGCAGACGAGGTAAAGAATGCAAGAACGCATTGGTTGAAAGAATGAAGCGCAGCATTCCGCGTTTCTTGCCCAACTTCGTTGCGCAACCGACGTAACTATTGTCCCACCTAGCTCTTCTCTGCGGGAATTTGCAATTTTTATCGACCCAGACGAAATGCTGAGAATCAAAGCGCTTTCGCTCGGCGAACATGACACCTGACGAAAAAATCCTCATCGTCCTGCCAAAAGACAATTGGTATTCCACTCTCCTGTCGATCGACGCACACCGACAAATGCTGCACGCCGTAGCAAGGGACACACTCGTGCAACTGGGTGAGTGATACTGGGTCCTGCGTGGCAGAGAGGTCGTGAAAAAAGTTGTGCCTGCTTGTGTCACTGGTCGATGGTTCAGTGATCCGCCGCTAAGTGCGCCGACGGGACCGCTACCAGAAGACCGGACAACACGAGGAGAGCCTTTGTAAAGCCTATGTAAAGCCTATGGAAAGGAGAGCAGTCGCATGTGCCAAGCTTATATAGTGCAGTTTACTTGTGCTGTCATGTGAGCTGTGCACCTCGAGATTGTCACTGAAATTTCGACAAGCAGCTTTCTGTTCGCGTTCCGAAGGCTTGTGTCGCGAAGGGGACTGTGCCGTAACATTTATTCGTACAACGCGCAGACCTTCAGGCGAGCAGCAAAGGAACTGACCGAACTGTAAAATACGCTGCTCCACCCAGATGTCGTGGACCATTTGGCACGTGCAGAAGTTGAGTGGAGCTTTATTGTTGAGCGGGCGCCATGGTGGGGTTATTTCTAAGAAAGGATGATGTGCTCATTGAAGATGGCATTAAGATAAGTGATCGGAAATAAATTCGTATACTCTGAACACTTAGCCACTATCCTTCGCGTTCTAAATTATCGGCCATTGACTTATGTGCACAACGAGGTCGGAGAGGGCGACCCGCTAACCCCATCAAGTTTTCACCTCAGGAGACAACTAATGGCACTGCCGACGGCGGATGAGGAGCCGCCCGTTTCGGCCCCTGAGGTGCTTGGTTTGCTTTGGGCGGCAGAGAAAAATGATCCAGAACAAATTCTGCGAGGTCTGAAGAGCGGAATACCTCCGTTAGTTAAGATCAGCTTACGCGACACACCAAGCGCAGTCTTTCTCGCCTAAAGTCGATCAGCTGGCGCTAGTTAGAGAATTCCTTCTGCCTGCTATGGAAGTTCAGGAGAGTGCAGAGGGTGTTCAACGGAAAGGAAAATCAGGTACGTGCTTGCAAGATAAGAGTGTGGCGGAGATCAGTTCTCCGAAGGCCGGTGCAGCTCCTTTTCTCACTGGAGTTGACAGATTTGTAGAATGCGCTCCCGCGCATTCTGGGGGTGAGTGTTGAAACGGGCGGTGGTAGCCGCACAGGGCGTTACCCCTTTACCTTGGGACCAGCAGGTGCCTGACGCGCCCGACTTCACCCACGACGTCATCGGAGGGGATTGCATGCCCTTTCTGGGAGAAATTCGGGACGGTCGTGGTGGGGACGCGGACGGGGTTGTCAGAGTTGTGTGGTTGACTTGCCGTGTTCGGTGAAGTAGTGTGCTACCTTTCTCCTCCATGCAATAAATGGTGGTTCGTGTGCTGTAGAAAAAGAATGTCTCTGGTGGCGAGTGAATAATAACGCCTATCAGATCACTCCGTTATTGCAGTAGCGGGGTTCTGGGCCAGGAAGGTGTTCTAACCCACAGGGCCTTGTCCTGCAGACTGGGGCGAACGCCGTCCGATCCTGGCATAACAGCATTCACTCGACGGCAAAGGGCGATGACGTCCTCAATATAAGACATATAGGACTCGCCAGGTTGTTGCATAAGAGTAGGTTTGCTTTTTGTGGGTTTAATCTCTCAAAACGACACAGGCTATGAGGTACGCCGTAGAGAAAAGCTCCGGAAATTTCGACCACCTGGAGTTATTTAACGTGCACTGACAATGCACAATACACGGGCCTCTAGAATTTCGCACCATTGAAATTTGACCGCCGCGCCCGGGATCGAACCCTCGACTTTCGGGTCAGCAGCCGAGCGCCATAACCCCTAAACCACCACGGCGGGTATGCATACGAGTAGGGAGCTTTTTAGCTCACTCACACCGACCAGAAGGCGTGCCGAAGACCTTGCGCAGTTGCTCTGCGAAAGTGTGCCAATCGCACATGGCGTGCTCGTGATTCAAGAATCACGTTTTTAAGGCGAAAGCCATTCATGACACATATTCGCGGCCAAGGTCAGTTCCGGTGTAACATGAAGGAGCTAAACACCGCAGCGGACACGGGACAGAGAAAGAAGACACAGGGCGGTGTCGTCTTCTGTGTCGTCTTCTTTCTCTGTCCCGTGTCCGCTGCGGTGTTCAGCTCCTTCATGTCTCAGCAACTGGCCTACACATCTACCCTCCTAAATCCGGTGTAACGCTGTCTTCCACGAATAAAGCAGGGAACACATGTGCGACAACTTCGCCGACGCGCCGCACCGATCGTCGCGTGCGAACTGCCATCCCACTGCAAGCAGGGACACACGGAGCGGTGAGCATCGCTGCGCCGCTCTACCCAAGCTCCGCCCACAACCGCTGTCACACTTCGCCGCCGTGCAGCGGTGCCTCAGCGCTGCTTGTGATCGTGTACAAATATCCCAAGAAAATACAAGATTGTCTTGTTATCAGAAAGTCTGCTCGAGCAGCGACAAAGCATGCCTGCATATGTTGCGAGCTTTCGGCAACGGCACCGCTCGCGGGCGCTCCGGGCGACGAGCTCTGCTACTACCTGGCTGCCGTGGTCGTCGCTAGGCCTATAGCCTCTTTCGTATCGAAGCCGCAGCGGCCGGCGCTTCGGAAGTCGCCTGAGCTATAATAAAAGGCCTACTCCACACATCGCTCTACTGTCAACAGCATGATCTCACAATAAAGTAATAAAATGGTCAATTTCCGCGACGCCTTCGGCAGCGAAGCGAGCGGGCGCCAGGCGAGCCGGCCAGCGGCAGCTGCGAAGCGGTTGTGGAAAGAAGTTTGCTTGTATCGCAGTCGTTACCTTTAGCAGCAGCTCAGTATTGGTCAGCGATCCTCAAAAATGACATATTCTTTCACATTTCTCATCCCAGGGTTTATTATTTAAGTCAAGAACACACTTTAGCTCGTTTTTATGACACTGGCAGACGGGATCCAGGCTGGCCGGCAGGCCGGCATGGCTCGGCCCCGAGCGCCCTGAGCATCGCGCTCTACGTCATCATGACGCTGCCGCTCTCTGCGCTCGCATTGGCTCCTGCTTCCCGTCGTTGCGTTTGTCGCATGCGGCTCGTCGTTGGCATCCAGCAGGTTGGACGCATGCGACGAGCTGCGTTCGGTCGTTGCGACGACGGTCGCAACGACGCGCCGCAGCGAATCGCACGCACTTTTCGCACATGTGTCCCCGCCTTAACGCGGCAACTAACCAGGATAGAAGAGAACAAATAGTAGCGTCAGCTAGAGGGGAAAAAATGACAAGTTTGATGACTGTAGAGTGATAGTTAATTATTTTATAGCCAATTATATAAAAAAAAACAGATGAAACAACAATGTGACGTCCGATCCACCGCAAGTCGTCACAGCATAATGAAAATTACCACAAAATGGCGGAAAAACGCAGGATTTCTGTAAAATTGGATTGAAAAATGTGTAGTTAAGCGCAATTAGTTCTTAAGGTCAGCGAAATACCTATAATTTGGGTAAAAATGGCTCAACAACAATGAATAGTGGATGATGACTTGAGAACAAACAGCGCTTACAAACAAAGGACCAGAACAAGAAGGACACACAACTGCGCTGACTTACAACTTTTATTTGGGAAGGGAGCCGATCCGCACCTTTTATACAGAACTGGAGGGAGTGAAGCGCATGCGCAAAGATCAGGAAAGTGGGAGCACAGAAAGTGCCAACACATAGACCAAGTATATTTATCGTCACTGATAACCAATAACACAGCAAAAAAAAACAAGCGAGAAAAGCAGGGGAGACAATGGCAGGGAGCGTTAAGAAACAAATCTAAAAAATCTAAAAGATCCTGAAGAAGCCAACAACCAACACGGCTAAACGAATGACGAGGAAAGGTGACAAAGATAAAGGCACTAAAAACTGAACAGACTGAAGCATAAAAGGTGCAGGAAAAGCCTGCGGAAGATGTAAAAAATCGGCACGGCTGAACGATGACAGAATTAAAAGCGTTAAAACAGATAAAAGCAAAAACCTGAGAAGCCGATGAGTATAAAAACAAGCAGGAAAGGTGGTCACTAAAAAAAATATTCTAATTGATCAACACCACAAATTAAATAAAAAAAATTTAAAAAAAATCATCTGTGCCCCTTGGTTTCTGTGGCTGTTGGCTTCTGTCGTATTTATAACGAGCCCCTCATTCCCCTTCCCTTGAGCTTCAATCAGGCATCCACGATGTCTGGGGGCATCACTCCGGAAGGTGAAACCTCCCTAGAGTTGACGCCCTTTCTCCTTGATCTGGAGCGCCGAGGAGGTTTCTTATTCTTTGACTTTCGAAGGCGGGACTTGTGCTTGGCGGGGATACTGTCCTCCTCAGAGGAGGCAGAACTCGGAGACACACCGCGCTTCGAGGCCGCACTTAAAATTTGCTCATCGGCATCACAGTTGCCGTCGGGGAGTGCAGTGTCAGGTTGGCACTGTGTTACTTGTGGGGCACATCCGGCAGGAGCCTCAGAAGATGTAGCAGTGCAGGCACTCGGCGCCGGAGCCACACCGTCGTCCTTGTCTTCCTCTGGCCCACGCACAGCACAGGCACGTGGGCCAAGAGTGCCATCACTGACACTGCATATAGCTGGAGCCTGCTCCGCCAAGCATCGACGCTCATCATCTGCAGACAGCTGCTCCATCTGTGAAGGCTGGGTAATTTCATGCTGCACAGCAGGAACGGGGCCAGACAGCGGGTCAGTAGTCGCTGAGTCAATGGGCGCAACGGCTGGTGTGCCAACAGCAGCATCCAAAACGTCTGTTGCGTTCATCAGGTGCTCCTGCAATGCGTCGTCCATGGCACGGGTGCCACCGCGTAGCTATCAGCATACGACACTACGCACTCTTCTGTAGTATGGCCGAAACGCCGACAATCATCACACCGAGGAGTGCGGCCATAACGGCGTATATGGCCAACCTTGTGGCAATGGAGACACAGTGGTGGCCTTCCTGGCACTAAAACCAGACATTGTACACCGCAAATTGTCAAAATGTGAGGCACGTCGTTGACAGTGACGCCATCAGCGAGAGTCAAGGCAACGTCTCGATTCAAGGTGCGCATGCCCTCCATTTCTGGAACCCTCCAGTGCTCCACTGTGATGGACGTAATCGTTCCGCAAGCGCGAAGGGCGTCCCGAATGTAAAAATCTTCAAGATGTTCTGGGAGCCAAAGTATCTTGAGCTTTACTGTCTTCGGTTCCGGGTCCATCACTAGACAACGGCGGTTTTTCACTTGTAGGTAGGTAGGAGGTAGGTAGGAAAGACTTTTATTGCTCTAGAAAGGTGCTAGTAGCAGAGGAGAAAGAAGAGGTCCATCTTCCTTCTTCTCCCAGGGTCGGTGCCCCTATTCCAGGGCTCCGCTGAGCTTCGCTGCTCGGTGGGCGTGCTGGATCAGACCTTGTTGGCAACCCAGATCGCCGCTGGAGAGCCGGCTCTCCAACTGTTCTGCACTCGGGTCTTTGCGAAAGCTGTCGTTTTTACTGCATTCCCATGTGATGTGGTACAACGATGGTTTGCTGCCACACCACGGGCAAGTGTCCCGATATTGCGTCGGGTAAATCTTTTTAAGGATATGCAGGTTTGGGAATGTTCCTCGGCTCATCAGGCTATGGGAGGCACGTCGAGGACTCACCAACCGCTGGAAGATGCAGCGCTTTAACAGGAAGCTCAAGCTCAAGATGGCAGAAGTCACCAAGATAGCGGAGGAGTACGCGACCCAACTGGCCAGGCAGAGCTGGCAGCAGTTCAGTAGCTCGCTGGACGGCACCCTCAGCACGGCCAAAACGTGGCGTATACTCAAGACCCTCCTCGACCCTACCCAAACCAGGGCCGAAAGCGGGAAAGCTATCCGCAGACTCGTCCACACCTTCGAGGGTACGGAAGAGGAACTGCTAGATAAGGCTAAAGAGAAATGCTACGGCACGACCTTGCCTGTGGCATACGCGAAACCATACCTGGGGAAATCGAACACCCACTTAGACAGGCCGATCACCAGGGAAGAAGTGTTCGCTGCCATAAAGGCATGCACGCGCAACACTGCGGCGGCAGCAGACAAGATCCACAACGCACTCATACGCAACCTCTGCGACGAGGCGGTCGACCAACTGACCACCTTCCTCAACGGGCAATGGGCCGCAGGAACGGTTCCTGAAGAGTGGAAGCATGCAGAGGTCGTAATGATCCCCAAACCGGGTAAGAAACTCCAGATCGAAAATCTCCGACCTATCTCATTCACCTCCTGCCTAGGCAAGCTCTACGAGCGAGTCGTTACTCGGAGGCTCCAAAGCTACATGGAAGACGAAGACCTGTACCCCCCCCCCCCCCAGTATGTTCGGCTTCCGAGCCCACCTCTCCACCCAGGACATCCTCTTACAATTCAAAGAGGAAGTCCTCACCAACGTCCCGAGCGTAGGCGAGAACGTGGTTATGGCCCTCGACATCAAAGGAGCCTTTGAGACGTTAGCCACACGGCTGTAATGGAAGGACTCGACAACCTCCACTGCGGCGAGAAGATTCACAGCTACGTGAAGGCCTTTCTCTCCAACCGCACTGCAGCAGTTGGGCTCGGAGACCTTCGCAGCGCTAAATTTTCGACCCCCAACAAAGGCACACCTCCAGGGTCCGTCACCTCGCCACTACTTATCACTTGTAACTCCTGAGTGCTCACGAGCTTAGCTTTCGCTAACGCTGTCTTGCATGTTATCATCCATACGTGAGACATCTGAAACTGTCCGATAGAGCTGATGTCACGGAGGTCAACGACACCCCGTAAGACATCTCTAAAGTCCTGGGCCCGATAAGGACGGCCAGCAAGGTCCGCATGCAGAAATACGGAGTTAAAAATCAGCTTACCAGCAGGCAGACGGGGAAGAATAGTACGGTAAGTATTACTGGCAGCAGACGCCGCAACAGTACCTCGGCCTAGGGCCGATTTATCCAATTCTGCGGAGAGCATCAAAAACGCGACCGTTCGGAACGCCGTCTTCGTCTTAAAATAAAGAAACTTCTGGAACTGTAAACTACACATGCGTCTAAAGGGTGCGTCTAAAGGGGACCTGAGTATATTGCAACATAAAAACTTTACAAAGCTGTGCTCAAACATTGCTTTATTTATTATCGTTATCGTCTTTAAAATGTTTAGTTTGCTTTACTTAATGCAGGTATCTACGGGGACAACCAGCTTTTCGCTTTGTCAGCGCATGTTTTTTTTTTAGTTTTACAGGTGCAAACCGATTTTTAAACTAATAATTTGAAATTTGTAAATTGAAAATTTATTTCTCCACACACATTACAGTGGAAAAAGGGAACACTGGGCAAAAAGCTGCATAATGCAGCTTGAAGTAGCACCCAGTGCCCCATGAATACAACGACAGCAGTGTGTTTCGCGAACGTCAGGCTCATGTTGAGCTGAATATCCCTTTCAGCTCAATCGTTCCTTTTAAAAGCTAGAGCATACAAAGGAGGCATCTATGACGCAGGATAAAGAAAAAAATACCTTGCAAACATTTGCACGCAACTAAGGGCTTAAAACTGAAGACTTGAGTGCTCTCAATCTGCAACCAACAGCTTGCGACGCTGCAGTCTGCGACGCTTCAAACATTTTTCAGGTACAGCTGGCAGTAGTTCGTATGCAAAAAAAAAATGAGAGGCGCAGAAATTTCCTCACTTTCGGCGGAAGCCTCAGCCCTGGGTTTCGATAAATAAGCAGCAGCTAGGAAAACGAATGCGAGAAACAAGCGCTCTAGTTGCAGAGTAAGGCTACTGCGATCACCTAGTTTTTATTACATCCTGGCAGTGGAATTTACAAAAACATTGCAGCACAAGTTTATATGTATGGTCTAAGTAGTGGTGCGCTGCTGACCAAGTAGTAATGAAAATAATCATAGAAATAGACACGAGAAGGGATCGAACTACGTGTTGTTATTTACGTTTGGAATCAACACGCCTTGCCCTTTATAAAGTATACTAAGCTGCGTATGCATCTGCGTTGCTAGTTTCAAAACATAGGTGGAATTTTATGCTTTTGTTCACCCTAGGAGGACAGAAAAAAGAATTAATATTTATACTCTTTAAGCGAGTTTTTGTTACTTTTATATCCCTATGTACCTGGAATTGAAAGTGTTTTTCTCGCACAAGCTTCTGCAGCTCCGCATAAAATTCAACAGCATTGAAGTTGCCTGAAAAAAAAAAGCCTGTCGTCATTAAGCGAAAGATAGCTTTGAGGGACAAGCGATAGTTCGATGGGGAACAGATATAAACAGCTGCTGTAGACTAAAACTTCAGCGTCTATATGAGATCCTCTGCGTCACAAGCTTTTGAATAATTTAAGAAAGGCGACCAGGAGAAAACACGAAAATGATGTCTCCTGCACCATGCAAGTTATCAAGATTCTTCCCTATCGCGTCCAAGAAAAAGAACCACAAATGCAGATAATGACGGACTGGGCCATTCAAGAAAGGCACAACTGGCAGTGTGCACGAAGTTTATTTGTCACACAGCAGTTCCGATATTGGTCAATGTGGATTGGTCTTTCAAAGAGAAAGCGAAAGAGCTGACGTTCCTCTTGAAAAGAAGGTAACTGGAGAAAAACACGAGCAACACAAACAGAAGTGGAAAGGACGCGGACAGACTGACAACTGAATTTTTTTGTATGAAAGATGGTAAAGGAAGAGTTTTACAGTCTGTCTTCTGGTGAGTATTCCCACGTTAAAAAGCACTGTTGTGCGTGCAAAAAAAAACTGGAGAAGTTGTGCCTCCCGCTTCCAGGCAAGACAAACATTTTTTACAGGCACAGCGACGCCGTACCTGAGAGTTGTTCGAGGCATACACTATAAGGAAAAAATAAATGACAAAGTTCTTTTCTTTAAAAGTTCTTTTCTCGGCACCTGTAAAGCTCGCTAGACTATACGCGAAGGTTAATTGCGAAGAGGCATCACCTAAACGGTGCCTCATAAAACACCGTGAACCTTTTGTACCATGAAGGTGGGGGTTGTCTACAGCATTCCTTTGTCTTGCGGGAGACAGTACATCGGACAGCCGCCGCGGTGGCTCAGTGGCTATGGTGCTCGGCTGCTGACCCAAAAGACGCGGGTTCGATCCCGGCCGCAGCGGCTGGAATTTCTTTGGAGGAGAAATTCTAGAGGCCCGGGTACTGTGAGATGTCAGTGCACGTTAAAGAACCCCAGGTGGTCGAAATTTCCGGAGCCCTCCACTACGGCGTCTCTCATAGCCTTAGTCGCTTTGGGACGTTACACCCCATAAACCAAACCAAACCAGTACATCGGACAAACTGGAAGATGTTTTAATGAACGATTGCTTGAGCATAATAATGACATGAGCAATGTGGCCATCAAAGGCCACCTTGTCACACTACAAAGGATGCGAAAGATGTAATCCTATCTTCTCCGATGCATGTGCCGTCAGAGGGCACAAACAAAGGGACAGCAGGGAAATTGTCGAAGCATTTCTAATCACAAAAGCTGATGAAGCACGTGTTAGCAACCCTTCTTTGGCATTGACAAGAAAGGAACTTGTGTGCTGGGCGAGAGTGTGCATCGATATTAGCTATCGTCAAAACTGTCGTGTGTTTTGATTGTGTTCCTGTAGCGTTGTTGTTTCCTTGCACCATGCTATAAAGGCAAGATCGTGCATTAAAAGATTACAGTTGCAGTAAGCGCCTTGTCCGTGTGGTTTCTTCGTTCGTCCTGTCAATTTTGCGCTTTCTATCATCTAGTCATCTACCAACTCGCCCACCAATCGATTCTTCTGAAAGCCAGTGACAGATAGGTTGGCACGCAAACAGTTTCGTCAACATAGGAATAAATAACGTTTCTCGAAGACTCTGTGGATACAGGAATGTTCTCGTTCTTGCTGCTGCTTTCTAATTGTTATATTGTCTTCGTATTTATCTTTTTACCCTTGACACTGCTTTTTATATTGACGTTTTACTTTGGCCTACCTATGGTCCTGGCTTTGGAGTGTCGTCCACTGTTTTGTTGTGCGCCGTCGCCTGCTTCTCTGTCTGATATTGCCATATAAAATTCGCGAGAACCGCCAAGTAGTAGCGCGAGGACGAACTAGAAAAGGCGTTATAGGTGCCACCTCTCGAGCTTTGCGCACATGCGCAAACTTTCGCCATCTGGCCACGCTTCCGCTCACAGAATCACGGACCGGGCGTTGCCGTGTTTCCTTTACGCATGACACATGCTACACGTCAAATATGACGGTGTTATTTACCTTGCCCCTTGATCCCCTGGAGCGCTGTTCGCTGGCAACATTCGTCGGCAATGCAGTGAAGTTTCTCTCTTACGAACACCGTTCCATCCGAATAATTCGAATTTTGAAATATGATTGCTCGTGCGATTCGGCTACGGCGCGAAGTACGCTGCTGACGAAACGAAATCAGAGCAGCAGAAGCTCTGGCAGTGGTAGAGAGGGCTGCTCTAGCGCGCAGGCCTATTTAAGTTATCGTGCAACAAGGCAGGTCGGGCGTGTGCGCCGCTACAGAAGTTCCTCAATAGCGACCAGCTAGTGTGCAGCCGAGCCAACCCATTGCTTTGTAGTGGGGTATCTCGGGATTTTTTTTTCAGGCTGTGATCACGCACCTGACATTAGACAGTGAGGCAAAAAATTATAGGCGGTCTCAACACTTTGCAGAGAGCAAGAAACTGTACTCCATGTTATTTTTATATCACTCGAGCTACGACTGTTCGCTCAGTAGATCAGTGCGCTATCATAGAACGAGTCGCCAAACTCCACGAGAGTGGCAGCATGCGTACGAAGCGCACGACTGGGTAACCGTCATCTCTAAGTATGTTCCTTAAGCTGCGCACGGCCGGCGGTTGTTTTCTGCAGTTATCGCATTGTTTGGAATGTTCAGAGCGATCCACGTGATGTTAACTGCAAGCAGATGCTCAGCGTTTGCAGCGAATCTCACAGTAAACATTTTGCTTGTTCGTTTATTAGAGAGGCTGTTAGTATCTGATGCTGTTCGTTTCAGAGCGCTCTGTGCGCTAAGAGGCACGCAGCACATGCGACCGGCTGAAACCAGGCGCTTTTACTACATTCGGCCGGCTCTTTCCAAGCGCTCGCCTCTGCTGAGGGCGCCTCGGGGCGTTCCGAATTTCTTCGCATAGCGTTTGGATACCTTGGAAAATTCAGCTCAAGGGATGAGTACAAAGGAAGAAGACACAGACGAGCCGAACTCGCCCAGCTCTGTACAATCGGGGAAAGCGTCAGCGCGAACGAACAAAAAAGAAAGAGCGACACAAGAACGTAGTACCAGGGCTCAACTACCAAATAAATTTTCATTTTCAAACGGCCCATACTATATACAATCCAATACGCCAAGAACCCAGTGGCATGAGCAACCATGACATTGCAAGGAGCGCCGACGCAAGCACTCAACTTTATCACTGAAGGCAAGGTACCAGTAAAATATCACTGTCGTGCAACATCATGCTGAAGGGAGGAACGAAGTTTATAAGTACAGAATGCGTCTTTAATGCACAGCAAAATTATCGTCAACACGACGAAGCGAAAGCAGAGTCAAAGTAATACGGTTAACGAGAACAAAAACCTATACACAGAACAACAACCACCTGTGCCTGTGGCTAAAAAGAATTCTCATATGCCATCTAATCCAGGAGGTAATGGGAAATCAGAAGGCGGGTGCACCTGCGTTGTCGGCCGCTCCAGTCGGTCCCTGCGCTTCCCTCGCCCGCCAGCGGCTGTAGTAGCAGGCTGAAGCCGACGACGAATACAGAGGAACTGCCTTTGGCTCTGATCGCATCTGCGCAATAGTTCCACAAGAATCAGTGGGAGGCGTTCCGCGTTATGGCGGCGGCATGAAGTCGACTCTGTACATTTCTGATTTTTTTTTTAATTCCAGATCAACTGCTCTAAAGTGTCCCTAAACAGTTCCTTAATAATAATGCTAAATTAATGTAAGTATTGTAATAAACCGTAATCCGTATTTTCTAAACATTATTAACATTATCTATATTATGTCGTACACTTGCCTTCAATTGACGAGGAGACAGAACTTCCAGCGCACGCATCCGCCGTAGAATTACATGTCGCATGGAATCACAGGTGGAGGTGTGCCAGACCCATCACACAGGAGAAGATAGCCGTCGCGGAAGACGTTTTCAATGTTGTCGTCATACAAGCATACCAGCAACCGCGGATTGTATCCCAGCGCTGCGCGCACAGCTGTCAGCAATGGCTGCTGAATGGTGGCCCGCAGGTAGTCGACGGCCAGCAAAGGCCGCCCCGGCCACAGAGCTAGATACACGGCGCAGTACGTCTCTATCGGGCAGTCTGGCTCTTTGGTCAGCAAGCAGGCGGTGAACACACCCCTCTGCAATGTCCACTCGATAGTTGCTTCGCGTTCGCCAACTATCAAGGCAGCCGCAATGCGTATCAGCAGCGCGGGACACTCACCAAAAGTAGGCGCAGTCCTAAGACGGAAGACCCGCCACACATCTAAGCGCTGGCGCTGCGCCATCCAGCCGCGCAGGCATGCTATCCGCCGGAGGCGGAATTCGTCGCTCTCCGCAGCTCGGACAGCTTCGCATAATGCACCGTGAACATCGGATGGCGGCAGTTCCTGAAGTCGCGGCAACCACGGCAAGTTTTCTTCGTCCAAGCGCAACAGTTCCGCTGCACTGAACCTACGCAGCCGAAATTGCAGGTTTAACATCTGTATATCCGCCATTGAGGAGCCGAGTTGTAGTACTGATGCGGCGATGGTTAGCCGGCGTTCGTCTACGTAAGGGAGTGCACACCCCTCTCGGTAAGTTAACAAACGCAATCACTTCCCTAGCACAGCTGTTTCCGTTGCCCACAAGTAGATGTGCGGCTTAAAACTGCACTTCTGAGTGCTGCTGCTGATACATCTCATTCTATTGAGGCCGTATTTAGGGGTGGTTTCATCTAATGACAGGCGTCAAGCCCTCTGCCGGGCGCAATGTACTCAAGGCATCACTCAGAGGCACTCTATCTTTCTATGGTTTGTCATCCTGCATAGATTTTATGAAAGATGCGGAAGTACTTATCTCAGAAGGAGCACTGTCCAACGCGCCCGAAATGAAAAAAAAAATGGGTACAATAAATTTAGCAGATAATATGAAGTCATGTGCCGCATTTTTTAGAAGCATATGCGTTAAGGGCTTACCAGCGTCTCTATAACAAGGTACTAGCTGGTTGTCCACATAACTCTTCGTTCTTTAATGCTGGCTGGCTAAGTACCTGCCCTTTCACGGGATTATTCTTGGGTCGGCGGGGCACAAAAATAATCTTATCGAGTGGTCTAGCAGAGAGGAACAAACGGCACGTGTTCACGAGGGCAGCTGGAGGCCAATGCCATTCTTCAATGCGGGTGCCTTACTCGCTTTATCGATGGACGCACACGTCGCCGTCTCTAAACCAAGTCATTCTGACAGCTGATTTCAGGGACGGTAAGATAAAAGTGGAGAATCTAGCACGGCACAGGTGGCACTAGAGTTGTTCTACTTGCCGACTAAAAACTGCGCTGTCAGCCGCTTGCACGGCTACAAACGTGAGAGTACACTCTTAAAGATTTGAGGCCCGCGTTCAGCAGCTATCATTTATTGCCTAGCTTCTCTCGGCGCAGCTCAGATAGCTCACCGAGTGCCACGAAATATGCTTGCTGCTCTCGCTGGGTGTTTGCTATGGCGTTGCAATCGACGCGGAAAACTTCAGCGCAGGTTCCCCATGTATATACTGGTAGCGTTCATTTCATATAGAAGCCCATAGTTCAATATATGCCAACTTGTGGGTGGAAGCGAGCGCATTCTATGGCACGATTGCAAAAGCGAGACCATCAATATTGTGACTAACCAGAAGAATGGCGGCCGCAGACTTAGACGGAAACCTCTGAGCGGCCGAGTTGATTCATAAAAACGTAGCCCATCCCAACCGCCTCCAATAAAGTTGGTGGTGCTTTGCCGGCTCTTCGGGCTGAACTGCGTTCAAAAATGAAATCTTCACGGTGCCACTTTTTTAATATCAAGATGCACAATTTTCTAAAAACTGTCCCCCAAAAGTTCTGGAGGCATCTGTCACAGAAAAAAGACCCGGTTAACAAACTTCTCCTTAACAACACAGTTGTTACCGACTCCCTCTGCTTAGCGACTGCCTTCAATGAGCACTTTTCTTCTGTATTCCTGAGTAACAGCAACTCAGTCTCCGAATCTCGAACTAGCCATTTCAATCTGCCAGACCTAATTATTAACGAGGAGGGTATTGTTTCGGCTCTATTGGAGTTGAACACAAAAAAATCCTCTGGACCAGACGATATCCCTAACGCTTTTCTGTACAGATATGCTGAGTGGTGCGCTAAATGCCTTTTCATTATTTTTACTGAAAGTCTCAGGACAGGAGAAATTCCAAACGATTGGAAAACAGCAAAGGTGATACCCATTCACAAATCAGGAGACAAGCTTTGCGTGAAGAATTACAGGCCAATTTCTTTGTTATGTACGTCCAGTAAGTTATTAGAACATTTTATTTTCAAGCACGTAAGTTCATTCTTAGAGGGAAGCGGTTTTTTTATTGAAAGCCAGCACGGGTTTCGGCAAGGCTTGTCGACAGTGACGCAGGTTATTCATATTACAAATGAAATTATGATGTCGCTAGACAATAATGGACAGGTAGATTTAATTTTCATTGATTTCGAAAAAGCGTTTGACCGGGTATCGCATGGCGATCTTTTGTTAAAAATAAGGTGGTGGTTAAATAATCGGCAAGTAGTACAATGGTTGGATTCCTACCTTACACAGCGGCATCAGTTTGTTCAGATATCTGAATCTCATTCCACATAAGCGCCAGTACTTTCAGGAGTTCCCCAGGGCTCAGTCCTTGGGCCGCTTCTCTTCCTTATTTATTCGAATGACCTGTCCTTCAACTCACGCATACGCTGTCGGTTCTTCGCCGACGACTGTGTTATATACCATAGTATCACATCAGTTGAAGCCCAGGCACTCCTAACCGACTACTTAACAGCAGTTTCCAGCTGGTGTTGTACTTGGCAAATGGGTATAAACAGTTCAAAATGCGGAAAAATGACAGTAACACGAAAGAAGCAACCGCTCCAATGCACATACAAAATCAATGGCCTTCCGATCAACTCAGTGACTTAGGCGAAATATCTTGGGGTAACCATGACATCCAACCTGAACTGGAGCGTACACATCCAGTCCATTGTCTCAGCAGCGTCCAAAAAACTTCGGTTTTTAAAGCACCGCCTAAAGCATTGCACGAGCAAATCAAAACTGACAGCATACACATCACTTGTGCGTCCAGTGCTCGAATACGCCGACGCTGTATGGGATCCGCACACAAAAACGGATATAAAAATTCTTGAAGGCGTCCAGAGGAAAGCACTACGGTTTATTTACCACGCTTATGGTCGGCAGGTCTCGGTATCTGATTTGCTCAACAGATCTGGGCTTCCCACGCTTGAATCCCGTCGAAAGCAGCACCGACTAAAAATGTTGTTCAATATCATACATAATAAAACAAAACTGAATTTTCAGAGTTACATGCAAAACAACACAACACGCCCCACCCGTAACAAACACGAACGGACTATCTTGATGCCACGATGCCGAACAAAAGCATATTCTTGTTCCTTCTTTCCACGCACCATTTCCGAATGGAACCGACTGCCAAGCGATATCACCAACCTGGTATCTTCAGAATCTTTCTTGTCTGCTGTTTCGGCTCATGTATCGCAGTAGCGCGTCTAGTACACAGTGTATTTCGATTTCCTTGTTTTTATTCTGTTAACTTAGTCTGTTTGACGTCGGATGATTTGCCTGTACTTTTTTGCTTCCCGTTGGTCTTATTGAATTTTGTTCTCGTACTGTAATCGCCCTTTGTTGCTGTTATTTGGTTGTTACTACTTTTTATTTTTTTTATTTTTTTTCTCTTTGTGCACTCCTTCCTTGACCCCCAAAGGGCAGTCGGCAGTATTTATGAAATAAATAAATAAATAAATGCGACTGTGCCCTCTTAGTCCTCTTCTTGAATCAGCGCGGAGGTAGCGCTTGTGAGGCGAGTGGCATTAGTCCCTCCACCGTAAAACGAAAGCATCAAGTTGATGCGAAGCAGAGTATCTAAAAATGAATAGAAAAGCAAAAAACGAAATGTCGACAGGAAAAGCACAAAGGAATGTTGATAAATACAGTCGATAAGGACAGGAAACCGAGAAAAAAGTTAAGAATATCATGCACAGAACGAGAGCGTAGATTAAAATACAGAGTGAAAAGCACTGCAGTCACGCGGGAGCTGCGATTTCAAGCCACCGAAAGGAACAGTATCAGTTCGTAGCCGCCGTTGGCCGCACTTCCATTAGGAACGACTTTAAAATTCGCGTTGCCGTGGCCCAGTGCTCGTGGCCCAGTGCTCGTGGCCCAGTGCTCGTGGCTTAGTGGTTTGAGCGCCCGTCTCGGCTGCGGGAGGTGGGTGGTTCGAAACCCACCGCCGGACACCCACCGTTAAATGGGTACAAGCGTCCCCCGGCCTGGCGCTCGGATTCCTTTAGGGGTGTACGCTTGGCAGAAGCTGCGTAAACCCCGCTGTGCCCCTTGCGGGCCAAGCCCAGTTTCGAACAACCTCGCAGCCTGCTAAAGGTGGTAGGTACCCGTCGGCCAACGCGGTTCGAATGCGAGCAAAGCCCTAACGCTGGCACTGGGCGCACGCGCGCCCCAGCGCAGCGGCCTTTCACTCTACGTGAGGAGAAAGAAAATCCCTCCGCAGGGAAAACCTCCCTCAGCGCCGCGGTGTTGTACACAGACACCGTCCTGCAGTTCTACCCATAGAACGCCCAACTCTCGCACTATTCCGCTGGCTCACCGCAGCCGGATCAGCAGAAGTCATAAAAAAGGCGCAGCTTTTCAATTTCTCAAGTTGGCGCACTGCCGCTGAGCTCACGTTAGAGCGAACTCGTTTAAACTTCATCGAACTCTTTAAACTCCGTCGAAACTGTAAAGACTGAACTGAATCACGAATCACCTTTGCAGGCTGATGGTGTTCGAAACTGGTTTTGCCCCCGAAGGGACACAGCGGGGTTTGCGGAGCCTCTTCCAAGCGCACAACCCCTGAAGATGCCGGGCGCCTGCCCGGGTGTGGCTTGTACCCATTTTTACCGGTGGGTGTCCGGCGGTGGGTTTCGAACCAACCACCTCCCGCAGCCGAGGTGGACGACGAGCCTCTAGGCCACAACTTCGAGGCGCGGCGGAAGACTTTATACGGTCCTAATAGCGGAGCGCCCCTCCACGGTGGCTCAGTGGTTACGGCGCTCGGCTGCTGGCCCCGAAAGACTCGGGTTCGATGCCGGCCGCGGTGGCTGAATTTCTATGGAGGCGAAATTCTAGAGAATCGTGTACTGTGCGATGTCAGTGCACGTTAAAGAACCCGAGGTGGTCGAAATTTCCGCAGCCCTTCACTACGGCGTTAAACCAAAATAAACCAAACCTAAGAGCGGAGCAGCTGTGTTTCTAACAACCCTTTTTGGCTTACAGGGGCCACACCCATTCGCGCTCAGTTGATAATAGGCGCTCTGTTGACTTCCCTAAGTAGGAGGTTGTAATATCGGGAGCCCGTGTATTCCTGCGGCTTCATGCGGAATCGAGCGAGCTGACGGGCTTGATGACTTTTACGGCGAAGCTGCCTGCATCTAGTGTGATGTCGCCATCAGCGCAAACCAAGGCAGCACAGGTAATCAGGCCAATATTGGAAGCATAGTGGCAAAGGCCGGTGCTACAGAGGACCTTTCTGAAGCCATCCATTTCCATTATTGGGCCGTGTTCCTGTGCTGCTTGGGCAGAAGCAACGGTTCGATGTCATCCGCCCTTCTGTAAAAATGCGGAACGGGGTAAAGCGCGCTGTTCTCTGAACCGCGGTTTTATTCGCGAAGGTAAAGTATAGGAGTACCTGGTGCCATGTTTTGTGTCCCACATCCACGTGTATAGAAATCATATCCGCCAGCAACTTTTACGTTACGTTACGTTTCCTGGCTGCCGTGGCTTCCATGGCGCAGGCGGCGAAAATGGTGGCGGTGGGCTCTCTGCTCATCGCCGGAAAGGAGGTGCCACTGGAGCAGATGGGAGTTCCAATGGTGCACCTGACGGTTTTCCGTCTACTCCCGTGCGTCAGCGACGAGGACCTCGCCGCGGCGTTTTCACCGTACAGGAAGGTGCGCGCCATCACGGAGACCGCCTTCCAGTCCAAGAACCACACCGGGAACGTCACGCGCCTGGTGAAGCTCGAGATGACCCGGGCTCCACCGAACTTCCTTACCGTGGCCGGGACTCGAGCCATGATCGAGTACAACGGCCTGAGGCGCGTCTGTTCCCGGTGCGGCGCAGAGGGCCACTTCGGCGCCGCGTGTAAGGCGCTGCGCTGCGGCCGGTGCGGCGCGTACGGGCACGTCAGCGCCTACTGCAAACCCGTATGCAAGAGGTGCGGAGGCGACCACCCGTCCTCCTACTGCATCGTGCCGCGGTCCTACACGGCGGCCGCGGCTGCTGCGGCAGGCAGACCTTCCCAGGAGCCTGGTGTGCAACCCGGGCAGAAGGCGACACCTGAGGGGGCTGGCGCCGGTTCGAGCGACGTGGCACAGGAGGCGGCGATGAGCCCTGTCGAAGAAGCTGACCTGCGCGGCGACGCCGAGACCAGGCCCGCTGACGACCAGGCGGGCACGGAGCCGACGGACACCTCTTCCGGCCAATCCGCGGCGGAGCTGTCCAGGGGCAACTCCGACGCCGCGGAATCGACCTCGTCCGAGTCGGACGACTCGCAGGGCGAGTCCTCTTTTGGGGACCCTCCGAGTTTGGAAGCCTCGCTCTTTTACGCGCCCTTGGCGGCGCAGCACGAGGGCATGGGCACGGACACCGCGTCGCATGGCTCGCCCTCTCCCAGTGACGCCCTGCTCACGTCCGTGAAGGACGCCCAGAGCAGCGACGGCTCAAACGAGTCGCGACCGACGGAGCCGCACATCCCGGTCACCCTGCCCCCGCGGGGCCCGTGCGCAGCTAAGTTGGTGCGGGGTGCCCGAGAGGTCCTCGACCTAGAGGACCCCAAGCGCCAGCTATCCTCGTCGTCGGATGGCGGCGATACCTGTTCTTCGGCCACCCAGGCGCCGAAGAAGAAACCTCGGACGGCAGGCGAGGGTGGCGTCCTCATGGACGTCGAGGGAAACGAATTGTTTCCGCCATGGCGCCTCCTCGCCGGACTTCAGGCCCTGCCGGGCCTTTTCCTCCTCCCCCTGCTCGGCGGCCGCCCGAGCGCCGTTCTTTCGACGATGTACGGCGCCTTTATCTTTTCGGCGCACTGGCTCCGTCGGCGCGTTTTTCGAACGATGGACGGTGTTTGTGCGGCGGTGCGTGTTGGTGCGTGTGTGACTGTGTGTTATTGCCGCAGCCGCGCTCATCGGCCGGACCTTACCACCGCGCAACTGTTGGCACCGCTTGGCATCGTCGCCCCGTCGCCGCGGGGCCGCCAGCCAGGACGACGGGAGTAACCCCGGACATGCCCCCCAACAAGCGCCGCCCAGGAGCCGGTGCTTGGCCACGCCTACAGACTTTGCCCGACGAACTTTACTGTGAGTCCGTTGCCGTTTTCCTATGCTCACTGTTGTTGCTTTGTTTCTTCTTTTTATTTACATGATGGCATCTTTTTGTTTCGCTTCTTTGAACGCGCAAGGTTTTCGGCACCCCGGCAAGCAGCGGGAAGTGCTTTATCTTGCGCGTTCGCATCGAGTGGATGTTTTATTTTTACAGGAATGTAATTTTCGCACTCCTGCTGACGTTCTTACTTTTCGGCCTCGTTTTAATGTAATGCCATTTTTTCGTTAACGGACTCACTGTGTTGTGGCGTAGGCGTGGTTTTTCTCTGGCCGGCCTATAGAGCAGGTGCTCACTGCACCTTTGGCGTTGATGGGCGCGTGATAGTGGTGGACATTTTTCTCAATGGCCGCAGGACTAGTTTTGTAAATATTTACGCGCTAGTTACACGCGGTGTGACGAACGAGTTCTTTCGGGCGATCGCGCCACACTTTCTTGAAAATGTGCCCATGTCTTGCTGGGGGATTTCAACTGCGTTTTGGACACCCAATGCGACATCAGGGGGCCCGGCCAGGGCGCTTCCAACTACCACGCGATAGAGTTTGGGAAGCTAGTGCGGTCGCAAAGCTTAGAGGACGCGTGAGTCGCCCTTCACGGCGACCACTTTGAGGCCACGCGCGTCTGGGGCCAGAGCGCGAGCCGGCTAGACCGGGTTTACATCCCCTCCGCTCTGGCACCTTGCTTGCTCCAGTGCGCAGTCCTGCCGTTCCCATCAGGCCTTAAGATAAGCGACCACTTCCCCGTGCTAGCTTGCGCGCAGCGCCTGGCCGTTCGAAGAACCCCCTGATGTGGCGCAAGGATGCCGCGGTGCTCTTTGATGAACATTGTCTTGCTAACATTCGCACTGTAGTGTTTGTGTCCGTTGCTGGTGTCGACCGAGTGTCTCCCGCTGTTTAGGACGCGCTCAAGTGTTGTTGGCGCGATGTGCTCATTCGCGCGGGCAAGGCGCGGCGCGTTCGCGTCACGCCCGCTCTGAACTCTGCGCCGCATGCGCATCGTCCGCGATGCCGGTACCCTTACTTTCCCGATGCGAGAGTAGCTCAAGACGTTTCGCGTGCGCTACCACTGCGTCCTCGAGGACAGTTCACGCCCGTGCCTCTCTGCCCTTTCCTCTCGTTTGCCGCTCGACGACGGCGCTGACCTCGGACATGCCCGGTTCATTACTCGGCGCGGTGACAAGGGTAGCCGCGTGAAGACGGTCGCGTTGGAGGACGGCTCCGCGTCCTCCGACCCAGCAGTTATTGGGCGCGTGTTCGGCGAACACTTCGCGGCACTCTTCACGTCCAGAGGGCTCGATGAGCAACAGGGTTTCGCGGAGGCCGTCGGCTCGTTTTGCGGGCCCCTTCCTCGGCTCCCTGAGGACGCTTGCGCGGCGCTCAGGTCGCCCGTTAGTTTAGGCGAGGTTCGAGCAGCCTTAGGCGCCATGAACCAGTCCACCGCCCCCGGCCCGGACGGACTGGTGGCCAGTTTTTATTCGGCCTCTTTCGATGTCCTCGTCCTCTTGTTAGCTGAACTCGTAAACGTCGTTTTTGACAGCGGCTCCTTTCCTCCCTCGTTCAGTGTGGGCCGCATTGTTTTGATCCCGAAGGAGGGTGGCACTGCGTCTAGCCCTTCGGTGTGGTGACCCATCACCGTCCTTAACACCTACTATAAGCTTGTTGCCACCTTGCTTGTCCGGAGGCGGCGTGTCCACCTGCAGGACTTGGTCAGTCCTTACCAGTCCTGCGCGGTGCCCGGACGGTCGGAGTTTGCCTCGCTCACACTGACGAGGGACGTGTTTGAATATGCCTGCTCCAAACGGGTCCCGGGAGCCTTTGTTGCTCTGGACCAGGCGAAGGCGTTCGACTGCGTGCAGCATATTTATTTGTTCGCCGTACTCCGCGCTTTCGGTTTTCCCGAAACTTTTGTCCACAACCTCCGCTCTCTTTACGCAGGCTTCATTTGCCAGTTAGTTGTGAATGGCAGCATCGCCGGCTCCTTTCCAGTGACGCGGGGAGTGCGACAGGGGTGTCCGCTTTCGCCGGCCCTCTTCGTCCTCGCACTCGACCCGCTGCTGCGTAGGGTAGCAACGGAAAGGCGCATTGCGGGCTTCCCGTTGACCGGGCAGGAGACGGTGGTTGTCTCCGCGTACGCGGACGACATATATCCCTTTTTGTACGCGAGAGTGACAGCTTTAGCGCTTCCTTGACTAGTTTTTCCTAGTACGCAGCTGTCTCCGGAGCGCAATTGAACACGACAAAAAAGCACGCCCTCCAGTTCGACCAGTTCAGAGGTCCCCTGCCAGCAGACATTCCCTTTGTGAGCGCGGTTCGCGTTCTGGGCGTGCTTTTCGATCCCACTGGGGTTTCCCCCCGCGTCTGGGACGAAGTTGTCTCGCGGGCAGCAAGCGGCCTCTCCGACGCCGCGCGCTTCAGTCTGTCCCTACACGCGAAGGTTGCCGTGGTCAAGACTCGAGCGTGCGCCTTGGCATTCTATGTGGCACGCGTCGCGAAGATCCCGCGTCGTACGAGGGGCCGACTGGCGTCCCTGGTTGGGACCTTCGTCTGGGATGGTGGGACAGCGCAGGTTGCCCGCCACCTCCTCCACCTTCCGACGAGTAGGGGGGGCCTCGGTCTGCCCTGCATCCCGACCGTGGCACGCGTACTCGCTCTGAGGACAGTTCAAAGTTTGTTGGCGAGCGAGTTTTATCCCGGCCGCTCACTTATGCTGTACTGGTTAGGCACGGCGTGGCGCGCGTTTCCTCCCGGGCGCCACACCGGCCCTCAGACGGAGAGGCCTTTGGTCTTTTACCGTGCCGTCGCCGGTATGAAGTCAGCGCTCGAGTCCGACCTCGCCGACATCGATGCAGCTAACGTTGCTCCCACGCGGATTAGCGAGCTTGTTGCGTGTTCACGGCTCTTCGCGGACGGCCAGCGCGCGACAGCTGTGTCCAAGTGGCGCGCGTGGGCGAATGGCCGGCTGCCGCGCGAAGTGTGGGACTTTGGCTCAGGCGCTGGGGAGTGCTCTCAACGCGCCAGCGCCTAGCCAGGTGGGGCGTTGTGCCCAATGAAGAGTGCGCTAACTGTGGTGCTCCCGAGAGCCTCTCGCATGTGTTCGTTCACCGTGCTGCCGCAAAAACCATGTGGCACCTCGTATATAGACTTTTTCGTGTACGCCAACACTCCCGTGGCAGGCGGCGGAGTGGCTGCTTCGAGCAGCTGTGTACATTTCAATGATTCAGCTGTGTAAATTTCAGTACATTTCAATTTACACAGTTCTGCAGAGCCCATATCTGCAGCAAAGTTTTCAACGCTAAAGCGCACTGTTCTATTGACGTTTTTCCTCCACAGTGGTGTCCACGCCAAAAACATGCAAGGCGCGTCCCTGTTCTAAGAGCGCGACTATTATTTGTATAGCATTGTTATTTGATGAATTAGACGGTGTGCAGTGCACAGCGCAAGAGTGTGTTGCAGTTTACGCGAAGTGCGTTCGGTTCCGAAGAATGCCTACCGCTCTCGTGCAGTGGCCAGCGGAGCTAGTCGGTTGACGCTATCGCGGGTTTGAATCCCAGTCACGGTTGTTTATTTTAATTCAATTTATTTATTTATATCAGCTCGCACAAACCCACAAACACAAAGACAGCAAGTAGATGAACATCGCAACACTATGCTCGGTGTTTACCTTTCGGAATGGTGCCCTCGCATTAAAAAAAGCTATTGGCGTTTGGGCGCCTATACCGGTACATTAATCAAAATAGGAGAAAACAGGCCAGTGCCGCACATCGCGATGGTTTTTCAGGCAGAGGGAGAGGGAAACAACTCTAATGCCTTAGCGTGCAGCGATTTAGGGCAGCTGTGATGGCTATCACCCCCAGCTGGGGGCGACTTCCTGAGCCCACGAAAGGAGTGCCAGTTGGATTGTCTTGTCAGGCCTTCTGAAAACTTTGTTCTATTCCTCCTCGGATAGACCTGGCAGCAAGGTTCGACGGGGAGGATTGATTTATGTATTTATTTCTCGCGAAACCCCAGAGGATGAGCGCCTGGGTGGCGATTTCTCTCTGATTATAAATTTGGTGGACGAGCTCGTATTCCCTGTTTGTAATCAGTGAAATTTTAAAATAGCTAAGGATCGATTGTGTCTGGAACCTGCGGAGCATGGTGACTTCCGCTCAATTTAAGTAGGGCTGGGGAGGCGGGAATTGGCTTCTCGTCTATCTCTGGAGGTTGGTGATCTCGCCAAAGGTCTAGGGATCCTTGAAATACCGTCTGCGTTCGTGGGGCCGACCGCCCGATTGCTTATTCCTTAAGCTAGTCGGTTGACCCCTTCGTTTCCAGAGCTTCCCGCGTGGGCGGGTGCCCAGACAGGTTTATCTTATGGTCGGGAGTGCAACAGCGAATGATGCGTGCTACAGGGTGGCAGATAAAACATCTCGTGTGCACGGCCACTTACGATTCAAAACCTCCGCCCTAGTTCATGGCTGTGAACAATCGAGATTAGTCCGGTCGCTTCTCGCGTCACGAACAAAAATGATAACACCCCTTTCCTCCTGACTTGCGCGAACGAATGGGCACTACAATGATACGCGGTATTACCCCCCTCCCAAAGAAGCATCGTCTCGATGCTTTAAAATGAAAATAAACAGGGCGAATGCAAACTTCGAGTCCTTTAGCGTTCATAATATCGCTTAAGGGCAGCGGTAAAAGCTTCAAGTCTGGCCGTCTCGTCGTCGTCGGTGTTCTAGTTGTCGTCGTTGTAGGGGTCGTCGTAGTTCTCGTCGTAGTTGAGGCATAGTCTTGTGTCTTCGTCGATGGAGTATCTTTGTCATTGCGCTTAGAAGCAACCTCACCTCCAGAGGCTGCTTTATTTAGTATAAAATTCTGGGGCTGGGGAAGCGTCCACGCACTGCGTAACCTCGGCTAGGAGATACAAAGCGCGGGGACGATGGCGACTGGGAACAAGATAGGCGGCTTGGCGATGAGCATTCTTCCCGACGCAAAAAATCCTCGATTTCGGCTGGTCGCTGGCCGGGTCAGGGTCGTGGGGCGTCGTAAGAGAACCCTCGGATGCCCAGTCTTCTGTATGGGCAGTGCCGGAGGACGTGACCGGCTTCGCCACAGTGGAAGCATAGCAGGCGGCGCTGGTCGGGCGTTCTCCACTCCTCGCATTTCCTCGGCAGTGTGCGACGCTCCTAGGATGAGCGGGTTGGGGCGAGAGGGCGGCGGTCCAACGAGGCTGGCTGAGGGCGATAGGGGCTTGGGTCCCGTCGTCGAGGTTTCAGGACGACGCACTGCTGCGGCGTAAGTCATGGCTGGGGGCTGCAGAGGCTGCGTGGATGTCGGCGTCACACCCAAGGCATTTTGAACCTCGTCGCGGATTACGTCAGTGAGTGATGTAAGCTGCGGCTGCGTTACCGTTGGCAGCAATCGTCAGAGCTCTTCTTTCACAACTTGGCGTATAACCTCCCGCAGGTTATCGTTGTTAGCGGTGTCCGGGGAGCTTGCTGAGAAAACGCGCTGCTGGCAGTCATACTGGCGGGCTCGGGCATCAAGAGTTTTTTCCATCGTGGATGCCTCTTCTACAAATTCCCCGACAGTTTTCGGTGGGCTACGTACTAGGCCGGAAAACAGTTGCTCTTTAACTCCTCGCATGAGCAGCTTTACTTTTTCTTCTTCCTTCATGTTTTCGTCGGCACGCCGGAAGAGACGCTTCATTTCCTCAGTGTACACTGCAACGGCCTCGTTTGGGTGTTATATGCGAGACTGTAGCAGCTGCTGGGCTCTCTTTCGCACGACGTTCGTGAAGGTCTTTAGAAGCTGCTTCTTGAAGGTTTCCCAGTTCGTGAGGCTAGCTTCCTCATTCTCAAACCAGATTCTTGCTGGTCCCTCCAAGGCGAAGAAGACGTAGCTAAGTTTCGTACCATCATCCCAGTTGTCGAAGACAGCCACACGGTCGAACTGTTCCAACCATTCTTCGGGGTCGGCGCCAGGCGAAGCGTCGAAGGTTGGTGGCACCCTGGGCTGGTGAAGAATGATTGGAGTCGTCGTCTGGGGCAAGCTCATGGTGGATGTTGCTACTGGCTTTCGCTTCCGGGTAGGATCCGGCAGAATCCCGAACTCAGGTGCGTCTCCTAGGAGGCGTCGGCTTGCGCGGTGGACTGGACCGAGGTCCTGCGGTAAATGACTCAGAGGGCTGGCGTCACGACTTATAGGGGGTGTCCGGGATATGGGAGGCCACCCAGCACCTCCACCAGATGTCACGTTGTAGTGACGGCAGTCCAGCGGTCAGTAGGACACCAACAATACTAGGAAACGAAGTTTTTTTATTTTGGCTGACTTGCGCCCGCAAAAGAACCGAATCACTCGGGGGCGCCGTAAGCAGCAAACGTGCTGGTCAGTCGTCGAAATATGAATGCCCGCTGCTCGCGGCATCGTTCAATTTAAAGCCGGCAAGGAAACTTCGAGATAACACGGCTGTTATCTAATCTTCAACAGCTGCTTGCACCTTTGCATTGCTCCAACGGCTTTCTTTACTTCCTCTTTACTGGCCGGATGTCCCGTTGCTCTGCACTCCTGCAACTCTCATTAATGTTCTGATTACGTTGATGACTGCATAGATTTCTCTAAATTTCTTCAGCTACATTAACTATCTTCTCTATATTTCTAATGACATTGCCTTATTTGTCTCTTAGCGGATACATCTGGTGTTTACCTTTGCCTAGTTTTCTCTTCACTGCTTTAGGCAACCTCCGTTATTGAGAGCATGCTTTATTTCTCTATTATAAACTTCCTTATGTCGGCTACCTTGGGCTTACTTATAAACTTTCATAGCTCTACCAGTTCTGCTCTCTCCGAAGGGTTAGTCGCTTTCAAACTCTGGCGTTTCTATATCACACTTTTTTTCTCCTGAGATGGCTTGCCGGTACCCTGTCCAACGGTTCTACCGCCTACTTCTCTTGCTAACTCCGTAGTGACAACCATGACATTACTGTAGATTGCTTGAACTTTATTATCGCCGTCGTATGATAGAGCGGAATATCTGTTGTACAGCAACATTCTGGATTCCTCTACTTTCCTTGCTACCGCTAACTCGTTAATGGGCTTTCGCTTCATTGATTTCTTCTATTCTCTCTTTAGGTCTATGCTGATTCTAGACCTTACCATTCTGTGATCGCTACAACGCACCTTTCCGAGCACCACCACATCCTCTACGATGCCAGGGTGAGCGCATAGTGTAAAATATATTTCATTTTTGTTCGACCATAGCGGCCCTTCCGCATCCACTTCCTGTTCTTTCTTTTCAGGAAGAAGGCATTGACGATCAGTAAGTTATTTCTATCAAAATATATTTCATTTTCATGTGACCATAGCGGCTATTCCGCATCCATTTCCTGTTCTTTCTTTTCTGGAAGAAGGCATTGATTATCAGTAAGTTATTTCTATCAGTGAACTCTACTAATAACTTTTCCATGCTATTCCTGGAGGCTATGCCATAGTAGCCTACCGCATAGTTTCTGGCCAGTTTCTTGGCTACCTTCGCACTGAAGTCACCCATTAGTACAGTGTACTGTGATTTTAAGGCGAAAGCCTTTAATACCGCATACTGTGGTGAACCAAGAAATGTTAGCAAATCTGTCCGCATTTCGGCGTCAGTACTTAAAAAAAACTGTCGAGGCTTGGAATCGAACCAGGGCATTTGGCATTTGAAGTCCCCACGAAGGCTGAGGGTTTAGGTATGAATAAAGGCGCATTTAGTGAATACATGGGCTTCCTAAATAAAATAAAAAACCTAAACAAGGAAGAAAGAAAACAGACAAAGATGAAAATAAAGTAAAAAGAAAAATAAAACAAACAAAAATTAAAAATAATATATGAGAACTGAAAAAAAAAAAAAACAAAGTGCGCCAGGAAACTGTTTCCCCTTGCAGCTCTTTGGAGAGCCAAAGTGCACCCTGCTTATTTATTTTCTTCATTGCCGATGCCACGTCTTCATAGAATCTTCGAACATTCTAGTCATCATGTATGGATGTAAGCGTGTAGACCTGCACTACCTTCATATTGTACCTGTTATTAAGCCTGATTGCGATAGCTGCCATTCTCCCATTAATAGAGTACGACTCCTCCATGTTGCCAGCAATATACTGATTGCTTAGAAATCCCACACCTAGTTCTCGTCTGTCGTCTGTCCGCTAATACACGATTTCACAATGAATGCCCACCGCATACTACTGTATACGACGAACTATTCCACACACACTATTCCCCTATGCAGACACATTTTCACAACCGATCATACGCGGTGTTAAATTGCAACACACGCTCGTTGTTGCGCTCTGTTCGAGTAGCATATTGTCACGTTGTAGTGACGGCACTGCAGCGATCAGGAAGACACCAGAAAGACTTGCAAAGGAAGCTCTTTATTTGGGCTGACTTTCGCCCGCAAAAGAACTGAATCACTCGGTGGCGGCGTAAGCAACAAGCGTGCTCGTCAATCGTCGAACTAGGAATACCCGCTGCTCGCGGCATCGTTCAATTTAAAGCCAGCAAGGAAACTTCGAGATAACAGGTCGAGATCATCTAGAGTAATCTGGAAACACGTAGATGCAGCTCGGCATGCCTGCCATCAATCGAGATTAGTCCGGTCCCTTCGCGCGTCACGACCACAAATGATAACACCCCTTTCCTGCGCCCTGGCGCGAACGAACCGACACTGCAATGATACGTGGCACTACCCCACTCCCAAAGAAGCGTCGTCTCGATGCTTTAAAATGAAAATAAACACGGAGAATGTATATTTAGAGTCCTTTAGCGTTCATAATATGGCTTCAGGCGTACGACATGTACGATTTCCAGGCGTGTGTGGAGTCGCTGAGATGCTGTCGTGCCGTCGGGGATGACTTCATAGTCGAGGTCACCGATGCGACGGAGAACCCTGTATGGGCCAAAGTAGCGTCGCAGCAAATTTTCACTCAATCCCCGGCGGCGAACTGGCGTCCATATCCAAACACGAACACCTGGCTTGTAATGCGTGTCTCGTCGGCGCAAATTGTAGCGTCGGGTGTTGGTGTGCTGGTGGTCTTGAATGCGAAGCCGCGCAAGTCTTTGGGCTTCCTCGGCGCGATGAAGGTAGGCGGCGACGTCGAGGTTGTCTTCGTCAGAAACGTGCGGGAGCATTGCGTCGAGCGTTGTCGTGGGCTTCCTGCCGTATACCAGCTGGAATGGGGTAAACCTGGTTGTCTCCTGGACGGCAGTATTATAAGCGAACAGCACGTAGGGCAGAATGGAGTCCCACATCTTGTGTTTGGCGTCGATGTACATGGAGAGCATGTCTGCGATGGTCTTGTTCAGACGCCAGAAGCTCTGTGAGTCCGTTGGTTTGTGGATGATAAGCAGTGGTCCTCCGATGGCTTGTCTGGCCGTAGTTTAAAATGGCTTGCGTCAGCTCCGCTGTAAACGCCGTTTCTCTGTCTGTGATGAGCACTTGGGGGGCGCCGTGTCGGAGAAGAATTTTTTCGGCAAAATATTTTGCAACTCCTGTTGCGGTACCACTAGGCAATCTTTTGCTCCGGCTTAGCGGGTCATGTAGTCGTTAGCCACGATGATCCACTTGTTACCTGATGATGAAGTCGGAAAGGGGCCGAGGAGGTCCATCCCGATTTGCTGAAAGGGCTTAGTTGGCGGTGGTATGGGGTTCAGGAGTCCGGCTGGTCTAGTCGGAGGCGTTTTGCGTCGCTGACACTCACGGCACGGTTTCACGTAATGGGAAACGTCGGTAGCTAGCTGCGGCCAATAGTACTTCTCCTGGATGCGGTGCAACGTGCGAGCAATCCCGAGATCCCCTGCAGTCGGCTCGTCATGACATGCCTGCATAATTTCTTGCCTGAGATTTTTGGGCACGACAAGAAGATGCACTGTCCTGTTGGGCGCGATGTTCTTCTTCAGGAGGACATTATTGTGAAGGACGAATGACGACAGTTGGCGCTCGAACCCCCGGAGAGGCGATGTGGTCTTGCCTTTCAAATAATCAAGTAGGCTTTGCAACTCAGTGCCCGAGCGCTGCTGCTGCGCGAAGCTGCTGGCGCTTACCGGTCCTAGGAAAGCGTCGTCGTCTTCCTCTTCAGGTGCTGCGTCTACGGGGGCTCGAGATTGGCAGTCTGCATCGGAATGCTTGCGGCCAGATTTGTAGACTGCAGTTATGTCGAATCCTTGAAAACGCAGGCTCCAACGAGCAAGGCGGCCGGAGGGATCTTTCAAATTGGCCAGCCAGCACAGAGCATGGTGATCGCCGACAACCTTGAATGGTCGTCCGTATAGGTAGGGGCGAAATTTGGACGTGGCCCAAATAATGGCGAGACATTCTTTCTCTGTCGTCGAATAGTTGGCTTCGGCTCTCGACAGTGAACGGCTAGCGTACGCGATAACTTTCTCCTGTCTGCCATTTTTCTTAAACGAGGACCGCTCCTCCGCCCACACTGCTTGCACTGGTATGGACTTCGGTTTTGGCGTTTTCATCAAAGTGCCCAAGCACTGGAGGGGACTGTAAGCGGCGCTTCAGCTCGTTAAAAGCTTCCTCTTGCGGCCTTTCCTATTTAAAGGGCACGTCAGCCTTGGTAAGTTGGGTCAAAGGTTCAGTGATGCGCGAAAAGTTCTTGACGAATCGCCGGTAATAAGCGCACAATCCAAGGAATCTGCGTATAGCTTTCTTGTCATTAGGCTGTGGAAACTCTGCCATCGCAGCCGTCTTCTGGGGGTCTGGGCGAACTCCATCCTTGCTTACGACGTGACCAAGGAACAGCAGCTCCTCGTAGGCGAAGTGGCACTTCTCTGGTTTCAGTGTCAGGCCTGAAGACTTGATCGTTTCCAGCACTATCCGAAGCCTTCTGAGGTGGTCTTCAAAGCTTGAGGAGAAGACAACAACGTCATCTAAGTAGACTAGGCAAATCTGCCACTTCAAGCCTGCGAGCACCGTATCCATTACTCGCTGGAACGTCGCTGGGGCAGAGCAGAGGCTGAATGGCATCACCTTGAACTCGAAGAGTCCGTCTGGCGTGATGAACGCACTCTTCTCGCGATCTCTTTCGTCGACTTCAATTTGCCAGTAGCCGCTCTGCAGGTCCATCGATGAGAAGTACTTAGCGTTGCATAGCCGATGCAGTGTGTCGTCGATGCGGGGAGGGAGTAGACATCCTTCTTCGTAATGCTGTTCAGGCGGCGGTAATCGACGCAGAAGCGAAGGGTGCCGTCTTTCATTTCCACTAGGACAACTTGTGCTGCCCAGGGGATCCTTGATGGCTGGATGATGTCGTCACGTAGCATTTCCTCAACTTGCTTGCGGATAGCTTGGCGTTCTAGCGGTGATACGCGGTAGGGGCTCTGTCGCAGTGGTCGGGCGTGTTCGTCTGTGACAATGCGGTGCTTGGCAAGGCTGGTTCGTCGCACATTCGATGCTCATGAGAAGCAGTCGCTGTACTTTTGAAGAAGGCTGCGTATTTGGTTTTGTCTGCTCCGGGTTAATGCTGTGTTGATATCAAACGTGGGTTGATGGCCTTGGTCAGTTGTTTCTACGGGTTGGTCAGGTAGGGCAAATATGTCTCCGATGTCTGCCAGCTCGTCGAGGAAAGCGATCGTCGTAGCTTTGTTTACATGCCGGTATTCTTCGGAGAAGTTGGTTAGCAGCACCTGGGCTTGGCCATTTCGGATTTGGGTGACTCCCCTTGCGACGCCCAGTCCTCGATCAAGGAGTAACTGAGTGTTCCCCTCGACGACGCCTTCGGCAGTTTCGACGTCTGCAGTACCTGTGCAGGCGACCACACTTGATCGGGGCGGCACGCTCAATGCTTCGTCGAGGACGTTTAAGGCAATGTGGTGAGTCGCTGTCGTCGCGGCAGATATGGCTTTTTCCGTGGAAAGCTTGATCGAAATGGATCTAAGGTCGATGATCGCCCGATGTTCATTCAGGAAGTCCATTCCCAAAATCACGTCTCGCGAGCATTTCTGTAGGACCAGGAAGGTTGTAGCATAGGTTCGCCCATTTACTGTAACTCTCGCAGTGCAGCGTCCTGACGGCGTAATAAGGTTACCATCTGCGGTGCGGATCAGCGGGCCATCCCAAGTTGTTACTTTCCTGAGTCGGACAGCGAGTGGCCCGCTCATGACTGAGTAGTCAGCTCCCGTGTCGACCAAGGAAGTAACCGCGTGACCGTCGACCGTAACCTCAAGATCACTTGTTCGCGTTCTCGTATTGTACGTTGTCTTCGGTGTCCGATCTCGGCTTCGCCGAGTAGTGAGGCTGCGGTGGGCGTACTCCGACGTTACTTCACTGGGCAGCGGTAAAAGCTTCAAGTTTGGCCGCGTCGTCGTCGTCGTAGGTGTTGTCGTCGTAGTTGAGGCATGGTCTTGAGTACTCGTCGATGGAGGAGCTTTGTCATTGCGCTTAGAAGCAACTTCACCTCTAGAGATTGCTTTATTTAGTTTAACCTTCGGGGGCTGGGGGAGCGTCCACGCACGGCGTAACCGCGGCTAGGAGATACAAAGAGCGGGGACACTTGCGACGGGGAACGTGATAGGCGGCTCGGCGATGAGTATTCTTCCCGACGCAAAAACTCCTCGATTTCGGCCTGTCGCTGGCCGGGTCGGGGTCGTGGAGCGTCGTAAGAGAACCCTCGGATGCCCAGACTTCTGTATGGGCAGTGCCGGAGGACGTGACCGGCCTCGCCGCAGTGGAAGCATAGAGGGCGGCGCTGGTAGGGAGTTCTCCACGAGTCGCATTTCCTCGGCTGTGTACGACGCTCGTAGGACTGGCGGATTGGGGCGGGGGGGGCAGCGGTCCAACGCAGCTGGCTGAGGGCGATAGGGACTTCAGTCCCGTCGTCGAGGTGCAGGACGGCGCACAGCTGCGGCGTAAGTCATTGCTGGGGGCTCCATAGGCTGCGTGGTGGTCGGCGTCACACCCAAGGCCTGTTGAAATTCATCCCGGATGACGTCTGTGAGCGATGAAAGCTGCGGCTGCGTTCCCGTTGGCAGCAATCGTCGTAGCTCCTCTCGAACAACTTGACGGATAACCTCCCGCAGGTTATCGTTGTTAGCGGTGTCCAGTCAGTTTGCTGAGAAAATGCGCTGCTGGCGGTCATACTGGCGGGCTCCGGCATCAAGAGTTTTTTCCATAGTGGATGCCTCTTCTACAAATTACGCGACGGTTTTCGGTGGTTTCCGTACGAGGCCCGCAAAGAGTTGCTCTTTAACTCCTCGCATAAGCAGCTTGACCTTTTCTTCTTCCTTCATGGACGAGTCGGCACACTGGAAGAGACGTTTCATCTCCTCAGTGTATACTGCAACGGTCTCGTTTGGTTTTGTATGCGAGACTGTAGCAGCTGCTGGGCTCTCTCCTTTCTCACGACGTTTGTGAAAGTCTTGAGAAGCTGCTCCTTGAAGGTTTCACAATCCGTAAGGCTAGCTTCCTCATTTTCAAACCAGATTTTTGCTCGTCCCTCCAAGGCGAAGAAGACGTACCTAATTTTCATGGCGTCGTCCCAGTTGTTAAAGAGAGCCACACGGTCGAACTACTGCAGCCATTCTTCGGGGTCGGCGCCAGGCGAAGCGACGAAGGTTGGTGGCACCCGGGGCTGGTGAAAAATGATTGGAGTCGTCGTCTGGGGCAAGCTCATGATGGACGTTGCTACTGGCTTTCGCTTCCGGGTAAGGTCCGGCAGAATCCCGAACTCAGCTGCGTCGCTTTGCAGACTTCGGCTTGCGCGGTGGACTGGACTCAGGTCCTGCGGTAAATGACTCAGAGGGCTGGCGTCACGGCTTGCAGGGGGTGTCCGGAACATGGAAGCTAACCCAGCACCTCCACCAGATGTCACATTGTAGTGACGGCAGTCCAGCTGTCAGGAAGACACCAGAAAGACTTGCAAAATAAGCTCTTTATTTTGCTGACTTGCGCCCGCAAAAGAACTGAATCACTCGGTGGCGGCGTAAGCTACAAGCCTGCTCGTCAATCGTCGAACTACGAATTCCCGCTGCTCGCGGCATCGTTCAATTTAAAGCCGGCAAGGAAACTTCGAGATAACAGGTCGAGATCATCTAGAGTAATCTGGAAACAGGTAGATGCAGCTCGGCATGGCTGTGATCAATCGAGATTAGTCCGGTCGCTTCTCGCGTCACGAACACAAATGATAACACTCCTTTCCTGCGCCCTGGCGCGAACGAACGGACACTGCAATGATACGTGGCAATAATCAACACACAGTTGCTCGGTGCATCGTGCATCATCGTCATCACCAAATACTATGCGGTTTAGAAAAGAACAGGGAGATATGTGAGGAGATACCAGCTGCGGGTTGTGTTCTCCGTCATTCGGTTTCGATATGTGTACAAAACGGCTGCCTCCTGAAAATCTTTCTGAATTCCATCTTCTGGCTGTTCATGTTAAAAATAATCAGCAATAAAAGCATCCCAAACAGGGGACCTTTGTCTTTTTTTCCAAAAGAGTTTGTGCTGAAAATAAAGAAACTTTTGGAAGTGTAAACTCCTACACGTGCTTCTAAAGGGTGCTTCTAAAGGAGACCTGAGTATATTGCAAGATAAAAACTTTACAAAGCCGCGCTCAAGCTTTGCTTTATTTATTATCGTAATCACCTTCAAAATGTTTAGTGTGCTTTACTTAATGCAGGTATTCACTGGGACAATCAGCTTTTCACTGTGTCCGCGGGTTTTAAGCATGAAATGCTTTTAGCCCCCGTTGTCGGCAGTGTGGTGACGTCACGCCGAGACCGAGATCCACTCATCCGGGCATTGAAATCCACTCATCGGGGCACTGAATTCCAGTCATCCGGGCACTGAATTCCAGTCATCCGGGCTCTGAAACGAGAACATCCGGGCACCGTACGAGACTTAACGAGAATTGTTGTTGTTGTTGTTGTTGTTGTTGTGACTGAGAGAAGGATGAAGAGGAAATTGCACGGGCCTGCTACTGGCTCGAGCCAAGCCACCACCGCTGCCACGTGCAGATAGAGGAGAGTTAAAAGATCAGAGGAAAGAGAAAAAGGAAAGAAAAGACGCGCGTCGCAGCAACAACTGCGTCCGCCGGAGCGGACGCTGCTCATAAAGAAGCGGCCGAAGCCGCGCTCGCCGAAGCGAGGACATATCCTCTCTTATCGAGAATTAACGAGACTCTGTAAGCCCTCCTACGCGACCGGCATGCAAGCGCCGGTTGGTCTCCAAAGGAGTCACAAAAAATAACTACTGCCAGTGCCTTCTCAATGTTTATCAAGATATCAGTCGCTGTGCGTTTGATAATGCACGGAATTATAATTTCCGATTTCTAATAACGCGTGCAAAAAGCACATAAATGCCACGATACACTTGGTTGTCGTACGTGATCTCTTAGGGGCTTCGCGCATCGAAGCAAAGCCGCGCAGGCGGACAGGGGCCCGGGGGAGAAGCGCTGCGTTCAAAGGGCAAGGCATCGCGCCGAACGGGTGGTGGCGTTCCTCCCTTCCTTTACGGTGCGGTTCGGGTGTCCACCGAGATGGCAGACAATTACTCCACCATTTCCTTTCCTCAAAAAACCTTGCGTTCAAATGGCAAGGCGTCGCCCTGAACGGGTGGTGGCGTTCCTCCCTGCCTGTACGGTGCGGTTCGGGTGTCCACCGAGATGACATTAGGCCCGTAAACATTTCATGCTTACTCTACTCTCGGTTACGGGAGAGGCAGAGAATTTTTTTTTTTAATTTTGCAGGTGCAAACAGATTTAAAACTAATAATCATTCCTTTTAAAAGCTAGAACATACAAAGGGGGCATCTATGACGCAGGAAAAAGAAGAAATACCGTTAAAACGTTAGCACGCAACTAAGGGCTTAAACTGAGGGCTTGAGTGCTCTCAATCTGCAACCAGCAGCCTGCGACACTGCAGTCTGCGACGCTTCACATATTTTTCAGTGAGAGCTGGCAGTATTCTTATGAAAAAAAAAAAAATTTGGAGGCGCAGAAATTTTCTCACTTTCGGTGGATGCCTCAGCCCCGGGTTTCGATAAATAAGCAGCAGCTAGGAAAAAGAATGTGAGAGACAAGCGCTCTAGTTGCAGAGTAAGGCTCATGCGACCACCTAGCTTTTATTACATCCTGGCAGTGGAATTTGCAAAAACATTGCAGCACAAGTTTATATGGGTGGTCATAGTTATTTGCTGCTGACCAAGTAGCAATGAAAATAATCACAGAAACACAAAACAGAGTAGAACGACTTGTTGTGATTAACGTTTGGAATCAACACGCCTTACCCTTTCTAAAGCATTTTAAGCTGCGTATGCATCTTCGTGGTAAGTTTCAAAACAAAAGTGGAATTTTATGCTTTTGTTCACCATAGGACGACAGAAAAAAATAATTGATATTTATGTTCTTTATGCGAGTTTTTGTTACTTTTGTATCCCTATGTACCTGGAATTGTAAGTTTTTTTTTTTTCTCGTACAAGCTTTTGTAACTCCGCATGCAATTAAACAGCCTTCAAGTTCCTTGAAAAAAAAAAGGTTGTCATCATTAGGCGAAGGAGAGCTTTGAGGCACAAGCGATTGTTCGATGGGGAACAGATATAAACAGCTGCTGTAAATTAAAACTTCAGCGTCTATATGAGATCCTCTGCGTCAAAAGCTTTTGAATAATTTAAGAAATGCGACCAGGAGAAAACACGAAAATGATGTTTCCTGCACCATGCAAGTTATCAAGATTCTTCCCTGTCGCGTTCAAGGAAAAGAACACAAATGCAGATCATGACGAACTGGGCCACTCAAGAAAGGCGCAAGTGGCACTGTGGACAAAGTTTGTTTGTCACACAGCAGTTCCTATATTGTTCAATGCGGATTGGTCTTTCAAAGAGAGAGCGAGAGAGCTGATGTTCCTGTTGAAAACAAGGTAACTGGAGAAAAACACGAACAACACAAACAGAAGCGGAAAGGACGCGGACAGACTGACAACTGAATTTTTTTGTATGAAAGATGGTAAAGGAAAATTTTACAGCCTGTCTTCTGGTGAGTATGCCGCCGTGGTGGCTCAGTGGTTATGGTGCTCGGCTGCTGACCCAAAAGACGCGGTTTCGATCCCGGCCGCGGCGGCTAGAATTTCTTTGGAGGAGAAATTCTAGAAGCCCGTGTACTGTGCGATGTCAGTGCACGTTAAAGAACCCCAGGTGGTTGAAATTTCCGGAGCCCTTCACTACGGCGTCTCTCATAGCCTGAGTCGCTTTGGGACGTTAAACCCCATAAACCATAAACCACAACCTTCTGGTCAGTATTCCCACGTTCAAAAGCAATGTTGTGCGTGCAAAGAAAAAAACTGGAGAAGTTGCGCCTTTCGCTTCTAGACAAGACAAAATTTTTTTACAGGCACATTGACGCCGTACCTGAGAGTTGTTCGAGGCCTATACTATAAGGAAAAATACAACAACACGTGTGTCCTAGCGATCATTCCGTTGAACTTTCAGATTGTGAAGCGCAATTTCTAGGCGCGAGGATGTGACCAGAACTACTTGGTAGTGATGACCACGTGGTTTTTTTTTTTCGCGTATTCATCTTTCATCGAATAAAATTCAGTTGTGAGTGCGCCTGTTCTCGGCACTTCTTTTTCGGTTGTGCGTGTTTTCTGGCGCAGTGACGTCATTTTCAAGACGCGCATCCGTCGAGTAGCCCAGCTCTCCGTTCTACTACAGCAGAAGTTGCAAAAACAATGCGGGAAGCTATTCAACAAAAAAAGAATGTGGCAGGGAAATCATTCAAGCCTGCAATATTTCGAAGGGCAGTGACCGATAGGTGTGGTTTGGTTTATGGGGT
Source organism: Amblyomma mixtum (assembly GCF_055824585.1). Lineage (NCBI taxonomy): Eukaryota > Metazoa > Arthropoda > Arachnida > Ixodida > Ixodidae > Amblyomma > Amblyomma mixtum. The sequence goes on from NC_143021.1 coordinate 128,412,811, forward strand.
TTGACTTCCCAAAGCGACTAAGGCTATGAGAGACGTCGTAGTGGAGGGCTCCGAAAATTTCGACCGCGTGGGGTTCTTTAACGTGCACTGATATCGCACTTTACATGGCCTTCTAGAATTTCTCCCCCAAAGAAATTCAACCGCCGCTGCCGGGATCGAACCCGCGTCTTTTGGGTCAGCAGCCGAGCACCATAACCACTGAGCCACTGCGGCGGCGCTGTCTTTTTCGTTATCATAGGAGGAAATAACGTTTGTCGAAGATTTTGCGGATACAGCAATGTTTTCGTTCTTGCTGCTGCTTTCTAATTGTTCTATTGTTTTCGTATTTATACTTTTAGCCTGGACACTGTTTTTGCTACGAATGTTTTACTGTGGATTATCTATGGCCCTGCTTTAGGAATGTCGTGAGCTGTTTGTTGTGCTCCGTCGCCTGCTTCTCAGTCTGATATTGTCAGATAAAATTAGCGAGAACCGCCAAGTAGGAGCGCGACCACGCACTAGAAAAGGCGTTATAGGTTCCGCCTCTCGAGCTTTCCGCATATGCGCCAACATTGGCCCTCTGGCGACGCTGCCGCTAGCAGAAGCGCGGACCGCGCGTTGCCGTGTTTTCTTTATGCATGACACATGCTACGCGTCAAATATGACGGTGCGATTCACCTTACCTCTTAATCCGATGGAGCGCTGTTCGCTGGCAACATTCATCGGCAATATAGTCAAGTTTCTCTCTTACGTACACCGTTCCATCAGAACAATTCAAATTTTGAAATATAATTGGTCATGCGATTCGTCTCGGCGCGAATTACGCTTCTGACGAAACGAAATCAGAGCAGTAGAAGCTCTGGCCGTAGTAGAAAGGGCTACTCTAGGCGCTCCTGCCCCGAAGAAAGTGACAACCAGCGCGCAGGTCTATTCAAGTTATCGTACAACAAGGCAGGTCGGAGGAGTGTGCTGAATCTATAGGCCGCTCTGCTACACAGGCTCCTCATTAGCGACCAGCTAGGGTGCCGCCGAGCCCGCTCATAGCTTCGGCGGGGGGTGTCTCGGTGATTTTAAGCATGAAATGCTTTTAGCTCCCGTTGTCGACAGTGTGGTGACGTCACGCCGAGACCGAGAGCCAACATCCGGGCACCAAATTCCACTCATCCGGGCACTGAATTCCACTCATCTGGGCACTGAATTCCACTTATCCGGGCACTGAATTGCACTCATCCGCGCACCGTACGAGATTTAACGGGACTTTCCAAGACAGAGGGCCGCACTTCCGCGCCGTTCCCAAGGTCGGCGCTGCGGTCCCACACTCGCGCATGGAAAAGACCGGCCGCTGGGCCTTCAGGTCATGAAGTTTCCTTCTTTGGTAGGCATATGTATACACGCTCATGGAGTATTCGAACGCGCTGCATATACATTCTTGTCAGGCCTCCGTCTCGTCGTGACCGCGTAAGCTTCTGCATCGTCCTGAATTTCAATGCCGCCACCGTCACAGCTGCTTATGCCGAGCAGTGGAGCCTGATGAAAGGAGAGGTAGGAAACGTCTTGCGGAAAGCGATCGCTTTGCGAGTGATACGCCACAGCAGAAGACTGCTCGCCCCTGCCGACAACGCCATGATTATGCGGCCTCTCCCGAAAGCGACAAGGCCGCCACGGTTCGTGGCTGCCTACCTCAGCCCGCACTATTGCAGGCGATCGCTTCGACGCAACAAGAAGAGTGTGGTGTGTTGAATACTAGACACATTTCAAGATTTTCACTAGTACCATCTACAACCAATGTGTTATGCCCGTAAACATTTCATGCTTACTCTACTCTCGGTCACGGGAGAGGCATTTTTTTTCAGGCACAGATCACGCACCTGACATGAGACGGTGAGGAAAAAATCACCTGCGATTTCATCGGTTGGCAGGGAACGAGAAGCTGTACTCTCTTGTGTTATTTTAATAATATCACTCTACCTACGACTGTTCCCTCAGTAGATCAGTGCTCCGTCATAGTACGAGTCAGCAAACTCGACGAGAGCGGCTCCATGCGTACGAAGCACACGACTGGGTCACCGTCTTCTCCAAGTATGTTCCTTAAGCTGCGTACGGCCGGCGGTTGTTTTCTGCACTTATCGCATTGTTTGGAATGTTCAGAGTGATCCACGTGACGTTAAGGGCTTGCAGCATGCTCAGCATTTGCAGCGAATTTCACAGTGAACATTTTGCTTGATCTTGTATTATAGAGCATGATAGTACATGATGCTGTTTGTTTCAGAGCCCGCTGTGCGCTAAGAGGCACGCAGCACATTGGACCGGCTGAAACCAGGCACTTTTATTACATTGGGCTAGCTCTTTCCAAGCGCTCGCCTCTGCTGAGGGCGCCTCAAAGCGTTCGGAATTTCTTCGCATAGCGGTTGAATAACTTGGAAAATTCAGCGCAACAAAGGGATGAGTACAAAAAAAGAAGACACAGACGAGCCGAACTCGCCCCGCCCAGCACAATCAGGGAAAGCGGCAGCGCGAACCAACATGAACCCAAAAGACGCGGGTTCGATCCCGGCCGCGGCGGCTAGAATTTCTTTGGAGGAGAAATTCTAGAAGTCCGTGTACTGTGCGATGTCAGTGCACGTTAAAGAACCCCAAGTGGTCGAAATTTCTGGAGCCCTTCACTACGGCGCCCCTCATAGCCACTATTGCTTTGGGAAGTTAAACCCCAATAAACCAAACCGAATAGCGGAGCATCTGTGTTTCGTACAACCCTTTTTGGCCTATAGGGGCCCACACCCATACGCGCTCAGTTGATTATAGGGCAGTTCCCTAAGGCGGATGTTGTAATATCGGGAGCCCGTGTATTCCGGCGGCTTCATGCGGAATTTAGCCAGCTGACGGGCTTGACGACTTTTACGGCGAAGCTGCCCGCTTTTAGTGTGACGTCGTCATCAGCGCACACCAAGGCAGCACAGGTAATCAGACCAATGTTGGAATCATAGTGGCAAAGGCCGGTGCTACAGAGGACCTTTCTGAAGCCATCCATTTCCATTATTGGGCCGAGTTCCTGTGCTGCATGGGCAGAAGCACCGGTCCCATGTCATCCGCCCTTCTGTAAAAAATGCGGACTGGGTAAAGCGCGCTGTTCGCTGAACCGCGGTTTTATTCGCGAAGGTAACGTATGGGAGTACCTTGTGCCATGTTTTGTGTTCCCCATCCACGTGCATGGAAATCATATCCGCCAGCGACTTTTTCAGCCATTCTTTTTAAGGCCCAGTCATCCGGAGTTGGTCCCTTCCTCATCCATGTCTTGATGCCACCAGCCGAACACTGTGCCACAACCATTTGAACCAAAATTCTCATTACAAAAGTCGTAAAGGCGTGTAATTGGGGGTACATAGGTCGCCGGTTCGAATCCCTGCCAGGAGCTAGGCTGTAACTTAACTAGTAAGTTTAGGCAGCACAAAACGCTTAACCGTATGAAGTCAACCGGAACATTCTGCGGCAAACGGTTGGCCCCCAAATTTTACATGAATTTCCGGAATAGGTGGGCCGATTTTGGCGCCTGCTAGCCGGATGTCATAACCGGGTTAAAATCGATTTGTGCTTTGGTGTTTGGGCATCACGCTGTAGCGTGTGATTGTTTTTTCTATTATGTAACCGCCCCGGTTACCATGGCAACCACTGGGTTACGGTTATGGTTCGCTTTATAACGCATAACACTGAGACCTACAACCCTAGAATAGCGTCATGCTCTAATAGAATATCCTTGGTATGGAGGCCGCCATCTTGAATTCTATCCGTGGAATCAAAATAACTCGCAGGCTCGAACCATGGCCACTAGAGCCAACGCTCTAAAGGTGCTGTGGTTTAGCATTGCTTTGCGCTAAATATTGCGCGAATACACAGCTTTTTCTACGCTGGAACCGACATCACATACCTGAGAGCGCTACTTATGTTGTACTGACTCAACGCACCTAGAGACTCCCAGCGATTTATCCAACGGGCATGGCGTCACGCAGAACCGGCGATGGCGTACCGTGGACTCCTTGGCACCGCTGCAGCAAGCTGTCGGGTTACACATATAGCGCCCGGCGACGCTATAAAGCGCAGGCGCTGAGATCGGCGTTCCCGCGATAGAAGAAAATAAAGATGGACAGCGCGTGCTCGGAACGCACGCCCGGCACGGGCTGTTCGTAACTAGAAGCCGCCACGCTGGTCATCTTGCTCTGGTGCTCCGCTGCGACTCCGCACATCTTCAACAGTGGTGACCCGGCGTACCGTGCCTTCTATCCCAGCGTCGTCCTAGCATGGCGTGCTGGCAGGACCCAAGTTTCGACCCGCCGCTCCCAGCGTTCCGGCCTGCAGGCGTCGGCGGTTGGTGCGCCCAACTGGAGGCTGCGATGTACCTGAACGGCATTACCATCCAGCCGTTTAAACACGCAGTCCTTTGCGACATCCTCCCGCCCGACCTCCTGCGTCGGCTCAGCTACTCTGCCTTCGGCTGCCGGCCATACGATGAGCTGCGTGCGGCCGTCTTGGCTGACTTCGGCGTCTACTATGTTCCGCCGCCGCCCTACGACGCAGCGGACCCGTTTCGCCGCCGCCAGCCTCTGGCCCTGCACCGGCCTCGCTAGCGCCCACGCAGCCTACTTCAGAACCCAGCCCGCCTCAGCAGCCCCTCGCCGCCTCGCCGCCACTCCTGCACAGCGTTTCCAGCCCGGCCGTCCCTCTCGACGCCACATCAGGTGGGATCCGCACGAGCTTCGCCTCGCGTCCTGCTCCCACTACTATCCTACCCTCCGCGTCTCTGGCTCTGCCTCCTTGCGCTTCACTGGCGTTGTCGCCACAGCCTCCTGCAGCCAAAGACGACTCTGCGGCAGCAGTCATGCCGAGGCTTCCGGCATCTCCATCTACCTCGTCACTACCGCCAACAGCTCTGCAGGCCTCTGTTGTGAGGTTGAAGCCGTCGCCCGCTGATGCTCAAGAGCCCTCGACAACGACCAAGCCTGCTTGTCACACTCACAGCCCCTCAGAAGGTCCGCAGAGCACTGCTCGTCATCAGAAGCAGGATGAGAAGGCCGACCCGGTGACAGCAGTAACAAGCATGGCGGTTGCCTCCAACCCCACTTTGCCTGAAACAGTTCCTGACCCAGTGTCAGCGCTTGCTCTCAAGCCCGACCATGCCCACACGCGCATCAGCACTGGCCAGTTGCTCCAGACTGCCACTCCCGCTTTACCCAAGCACCTGGCATTGAACCGAGCAACTTCCTCCGTCATCACCACAGCTGTCACCGTTGTCTCGTCGGTCACACCTGTGCCAACGCTAGTGGCCGGCCCGCACTGCTCGCGCCCTACATCAGGGGCAACTGAGCCATGTAAGCCAGCCATTTCCACCTATTTGGACGACTTGAAGCTGGGGCTACAGCAGCGACACGACACCGCGATAAAGACCACATTGGTCCACGGAGCCGTTTTGGCCGCTCCCTTGCTTGCGACGGCGTACTCTGTGTGCCAGCTTCCCGCCGACATCAGCTGCAACGGTCCATCAACAATGAAACTTGTGCCAGCGGGCAGCACTACAGTCGGTGACGGCCCGACCATGGCCTCCGTTGCCCTAATATCCTTTGTTAGCCCGGCACCCTGCATCATTCGCCCATTGCGCAGCAGCCAGGCTCGTCCACCTGAGCCCGCGCACTGCACCCGACGGCTCTTCCTGGCCCCTGACATGAACTTACAAGACCTTGTAGCGACCCCGTTGGGACACTGTTCCTCTAGCTGCCCGCTTGCCTGCCGTGGCTACTTCAGCTCTGCCCCGTCGGCGCGTACATTTCGACGTTCCGTCTAGGCGGGGGGCCCTATAGCGCCCGGCGACGCTATAAAGCGCAGGCGCTGAGATCGGCGTTCCCGCGATAGAGGAAAATAAAGATGGACAGCGCGTGCTCGAAGCGCACGCCCGGCACGGGCTGTTCGGAACTAGAAGCCTGCCACTCTGGTCATCTTGCTCTGGTGCTCCGCTGCGACTCCGCAAATCCTCAACACACACTTTAAAGCGAAGCTTAAACATCTTCAAATATTTTCGTCGTGCAGAGCAGAGCACAGCGCGAGAGTGTGTTGCAGTTTACGCGAAGTGGGTTCGGTTCCGAAGAAAGCCTAGTGCTCTCGCGCAGTTCCCAGCAGAGCTAGTCTGTTGACGCCATTGCGGGTTTCAATCCCAGTCACGGATGTTTATTTTAATTTAATTTATTTATTTATTTCAGCTCGCACAAACCCACAAATACAAAGAACGCTGGCATACAAACATCGCAAGACCATGCTCGGGGTTTACCTTCCGGATTGGTGCATTCGCATTAAACAAAGCTATTGGCGTTTGGGCGCCTGTACCGGGACATTGTTCAAAATAGGAGAAAACGGGCCAGTGCCGCGCATCGTGATGGTTTTTCAGGCAGAGGGAGAGGAAAACAACTCGATTGCCTTAGCGTGCAGGGATTTAAGGCAGCTGGAATTGCTATCGCCCCCAGCTGGGGGTGACTTCCTGAGCCCACGAAAGGAGTGCCAGTTGGATTGTCTTGTCAGGCCTTCTGAAAACTGGGTTCCATTCCTCCTGGGATGGAGCTTGCAGTAAGGTTCGACGTACAGGATTTATTTATTTATTTCTCGTGAAACCCCAGAGGATGAGCGCCTGGGTGGCGATTCTCCCTGATTATAATTTTGGTGTACGGGCTCGTATTCCCCGTTTGTGATGAGTGAAATTTTCAAATAGCTAAAGATCGATTGTGTCTGGAACCTGCGGAGCATGGTGATTTGCGCTCAATTTAAGTAGGCCTGGGGAGGCGGGAATTGGATTCTCGTCTGTCTCTGGAGGTTGATGATTTCGGCAAAGCTCTAGGGATCCATGAAAGACCGTCTGCGACCGTGGGGCCGACCGCCCGATTACTTATTCCTTAGGCTAGTCGCTCGACCCCTTCGTTTCCAGAACTTCCCGCTTGGGCGGGTACCCAGACAGGTTTATCTTATGGTCGGGAGTGCAATAGCGAATGATGCGTGCTGCACGGTGGCAGATAAAACATCTCGTGTGCACGGCCACTTATGATTCAAAACCTTCGCCCTATTTCGCTGACCTCATGCCTCGGAAAGCTCCTCGAGCATGTTGTGTTAGCGAGACTCACAAGTCACATAGCGGACAACAATCTTTACCCGCATAGCATGGTGGGATTCCGCCCCCATCTATCCGCACAGGAAGCCATGCTGCAACTCACACACGATCTTTTTCACCCGCTTCTTCCAGGTCAACTCAAGGCAGTCTTAGCTTAGGATCTTTCCAAAGCCTTTGATCGCATTGAACAACAGGCGATCATGACTGCCCTATCCCCATTGAATGTGGGTGTGCGCACGCATTCCTACATTCCAGCATTCCTCATAGACCGCACGGCTAACATACACTTAGGCCCTTTGTCTTCCCCCTCCTACACGCTTCAGAGTATCGGCACCCCTCAAGGGTCCGTCCTTTCCCCCTTTCTCTTTAACATTACCCTAATCCCCCTCGCCCGAAAATTGGCAACTATTCCGAAAATTGGCCCGAAAATTGGCAAAATTGGCAACTGAAGCACACTCTTTATGCCGACGATATCATCCTTTGGACCACCCACGGCAGTGACGGCGCCATAGAGAGCACCTTACAGGAAGCAGCCACACTCACCCAAAATTACACACGGACCATCGGACTGTCTTGCTCCCCAGAGAAGTCCGAAGTGCTCCTCATACGTCCTAAGAACCACCGCTGTCCCCGCTCCCCCATTGCCATTGAACTGCATGGTGACCCCGTACCTGAGGTTGGCACCCTCCGTGTATTGGGCCTGCACATCCAGAACGATGGCAGAAACACCACCACCCTCAAGAAACTCAAGCAGGTTGTAGGCGCGATATCGCACCTCATCCGCGGGGTTTCGGGACATCATAGAGGCATGAAGGAGCGCGACCTATGTCGCCTCATTCATGCCTTTGTCCTCAGCCGTGTGCTGTACACTACCCCATACTTACAACTATCCAAACATGACATAAACGCTTTGGATGCTTTGATTCGCAAGGCATTCAAAGTAGCACTTCATCTTCCCCTCAACACACCCAAAGACAGATTACTAGGCCTGGGCCTCCACAACACGATCGGGGAACTAGTGCAGGCCCACCGACAGGCCCAATACATCAGGCTCACGCAAACCTTCACAGGTCGGTATATCCTGGACTCCCTCGGAATCAGAATACCGGCCAACGACCCAACCCTCCTCGACATCCCACGACCCTTTCACAGGGAGCTCCTCATCAGGCCGCCCCCGAGGAATTTGCACCCGTCTCACCATGAGCAGCGCCGCAGAGCCCGTGCGAAGGCACTCCATCGAGCGTACGGCTCTGAGCCGGACGCCGTATGGGTGGACACTGCCTGCACGGGTGATGAAGCGACAGCAGCTGCGGTGGACTCCTATTTATCCACCCTCCCCACACTACCTCTCCCTCCAGACACCTCCGCAGCGGCTGCTGAGGAAGCCGCCATTGCACTTCATATCACCCGAACGGAAGCCCGGTACATTTTAAGTGACTCTAAAACTGCGATTTTCAATTTTCCATGAGGCCGACTCCATATGTCCTTGCTTTTGGCATACTGGACTCGCCCCATGCACCCCCACTCCGTCAAGTGGAGCTGATATGGGTGCCAGCGCACTCCGGGAATCCCGGAAACGAGGCCGCCAACCTTTTAGCCCGAGGTTCTTTAGACCGGGCTCGGTGGCCTCGGATCGGGGATTAACGAAGAAGCGCATGCACTCATTCAGCGGGCTGACGCAGGCCTACAGAGCCTCAAGCCATCTCTATCCCCCGCCGCACCCCTCCCTAGATAACAAACAAGCAACACTCTGGCGCAGACTACAGACACACTCTCTCCCCTCACCCCTTACCCTCGCCCACTATCATCCCTCCTTCCCCAATCCTGCATGCGCTCTATGCCCAGAACCTTTCGCCTCTTCCCTCTGGCCGGTGGACCCTCCCCCGCGGGACCCAGAGAACCTCAAGACCTGGGAGGACTGGGAGCCCCGGCTGCGCTCGGAGGACCCGGACTTGTAGACTATCGCCACCGGCCGGGCGGCCAGTGCTTTGGACCTTAGGAACATAAACACTTGAGTGCAGTGGGGTTGTGCGGGGACCGTGGGGCGTGCCCCGAATTCCTTTTGCAATAAAGTTTTTTTTTTCTCTCTCTCTCTCTCGTCTTAATGCAGAGGGGTGCCGTGAGCAAGCGTTGAAAATTGCTTTTTGAGGAAAGGAAATGACGCAGTAACTGTCTCACATATGTCGGTGCACACGCGAGCCACGCCATAAGGAAGTGGTAAACGAGGCAATTAAAGAAGAAAAGAAGACGTGCCGTAGTGGAGGTCTTCAGAATAATTTCGACCGCCTGGGGACCCGGATAGGCGATCCCCTTGCATTAACATTGCACAGCACGCGGGCGCCTTTTGAGCTGCACCCCCCTGCATACGAGGCCGCCGCGGTCGGATTCGAACGCGGGTTCTATGATATTTGTTTTTCCCTCGCAGTCACACATGCCTCGTTCCAATTCATGGCATGGCCAGTGTCTTTATGGTGTTCCGCTGAAGCATTTGAGCAACCATTGCCTTGGGAGGAGTTATTTTGGTGTGGCTTGAATTGTATTTTGAACGTCCCCATTTCTCAGCATAATAGTTTCACGTCGTACATAGCTGAAAGAGAATTGTTCATTAGATTAATAAGGCAGAGCTAAAATTACGTCTCCAAAAGGAATAATCACCCAGACGCTTTAGTGCGACACCATAAAGACCCTGACCACACCATTGACTGGTACACGGCGCGTGTGCCTGCCAAGTAAAATCACTTTGAAAGCAATGAATCAAGGAATTGTTCTCTATTCATTGGCCTTCAGATACAAATATATGGTTGCTAAGTCATTTATATATATGCAGTCATTCCCCTATATATCTAGCCCTAGGGCAATCGCAATATAATTCCAGCTATGGATAATTCGGCAGAAACACAACGCGACAGATAAGCTTATTTGTAACCTAGCATCACGAATACATTCTACGCACGCTAGTGACGAGCTTTCATAAGGATGCGCAGGCGTGGATGCACTGGCAGCAGAGCGCTCGCTAGGCGTCGCTTGGATAAAGCCTGCTTCGCATGGAAACTGTAGCGAACGGTTGTTTGAAACTGGCCAAAACCTATAATATATTGTCACGAATATTACGCCCCACACAATCGGGCACCAAAGAACTGCTCCAGGCTGCCGAGCGGTCGCAAGCAAGACGGCGATGTACCTCTACTTTCTCCACTTCTGAGCTGTATCATTGCTTCCTCCTCTGCACCATCGCCTTGATGCGCTTCACGCGAACGACGTGCACAATATCCGGACGCGGTGGTCTGCTCGTTGAGCGGACTAGCGTTGCCAGTGAAACTTGGTATGTCACGTCGATAATGCGGCTGTGAACACGGTAAGGTCAGAAGTATCGGCGCAGTAATTTTTCAGACAACCCACGATGATGAATTGGTGAACCCACGCATGGTAGCCTGGCTCGAACGTAATAAATCGCCGCCTGAGATTGCAGCGGTCAGCGTCGACGTGCTGTTGAAGCTGTGTTTGCTGCCTGGCCAGTTGACGTGCTTCTTCAGCCCGCTGAACGAAAGCGGCGACGTCAAGATCAGGCTCTTGGTCACACTGAGGGTCGACGGGCAACATGGCATCCAAAGACGTAATAACTGGACGACCGAAGACAAGCTGTAAGGGTGTGAGCTGCGTTGGCTCTTGCAGGGCCCTATTGTACGCGAATGATACGTATGGGAGCATTTGGTCGCACGTTTTACGCTGCACATCCACATACATCGAGAGCATGTCAGCCGTGGTTCTGTTAAGGCGTTCCACCAAGTCAGTTGTCTGTGGGTGGTACGCCGTAGTACGCCTATGGCTGGTGCGGGTCAGATCTAAGACTGCCTTATTCAAGCGGGCCGTGAAAGCAGCTCCGCGGTGAGGAATTATAACCGCAGGGCACCATGGCACAGCACGATGTACCCCCGAACCCCGGACCAGGACGAATTTTTCTTTAACTACGAAGTTTCTGAGGAAGCTGTATAGCTTTCCTTTGTAGCCGTATGGCTGCGCTCGGGTGGATGCCAATGAGTAATTACTCCCTAATTACAAATCTACTCCACCTTGGGGGATTCCCCTAAACATTTGACCAACACTGTTCCCACTTCGAGTTATTGATCAATTCGATCTCGCCCTACCATAAGCTTGCCGTCCTGGTTAGCTCAATTGGTAGAGCGACTGCTCCGGTGTAGCGGTGGTCCTGGGTTCGAACCCCGGACCAGGACGAATTTTTCTTTAACTACGAAGTTTCTGAGGAAGCTGTATAGCTTTCCTTTGTAGCCGTATGGCTGCGCTCGGGTGGATGCCAATGAGTAATTACTCCCTAATTACAAATCTACTCCACCTTGGGGGATTCCCCTAAACATTTGGCCAGCACGATGTTGCGTACAAAAAACTTGGCTACTTCGAAAGCAGCTCCGTTCGCAAGTGCCGTTGTCTCAGCGTACCGCGTCGGTAATTTGTCCCGACAGCAGTCAAACGTTTTCCAGTGGGCGACTGCGGTAATGAGCCGAGTACGTACTTCCCTACTTGTTGGAAAGGCTTTTTTGGAGATGCTATGGGGTGAAGAAATCCGGTGGCTTTGAAGGGTAGCGACTTACCGCATACCACTGACAAGAGCTGACGCAGCAACGCACCTCCAATTGCTCGCCGGAAACCTGACTGTGACGTCGTTGTCTGCCCGTGGAGGTTGGACACCCCGCTCGCACCACTTCAACCTCTTGCATCAACATCATATACCATTAGGCCTGCCCCGTGATGATACTACGCTGTTGTGCCGCCTGTGGCTGGGAGTGGCGTTCACAAACGCCTATTCCCACCTCATCGCAATGGCAGACTCTCCAGCGTGTGACCAGTGCGGTTGTGATGAAACGATCGGACACCTCCTCTGTGACTGCCCTCGTTTTGAGCGAGAGCGCCGTTTCCTAATTGCTACTCTGCACCTCTTGGACTCGCGTCCTTTAACAGAGTCCAACGTTCTGGGGCTTGGACACAACCTTCCTCACAAAGGAAAGCGGTGAAAGCGCTCCTGAGTTGCTTAAGGGACTCGGGTTTGTATTCCCGCCTATAATCTTTAACTTTTCAGTGCGCGCCCTCTGTCCCCGTGACATAGTGGTCGCTGGACACTTAGAAAACTCATTTCATTGCTGCTCTTTTTCTTTTTTCCCCCTTTGTTTCCCTCCCCAATTGTAGGGTAGCCAACTGGGCATCGCCAGGTTAACCTCCCTGTATTTCCGTCCTTTTCTCTCTCTCTCTCTCTACGGCCCACTTTCGACAGGTTTTGACGCATGACCGCACTGATGGAAGCCATCTGTGAAAGTAGTACCTCTGCCCTATCCTTGCTAAGGTACGACTGACTCCCATGTGCCCGGCAGATGGTTCGTCGTGGCAAGCGCTCAAGATATCGGGTCGCAGCTGTGACGGCACTACGAGTAGAACTGTTACGGTGTTGCTCTCAAGGTTGCGCTTGAAGAGGACGCCGTTTTGCAGAGCGAAGGAATGTACCCCACGAATGAAAACACGAACAACATGAGGACCATTGCAGCCTTCTAGGTACGCGATGAGCGGCGTACCTCTCCGTCCGCCCTTTGAAGCTGCGCCATATCGTTTGCGCTAACAGCACCAAAAAATGTCTAATGATTTCCGGGGAAGCCAGGTCCAATGGCGCTCCTGATAAGCAATCCGCACAAAGCGCTGAGTGAAGTGTCTTCTCCTCCGGCGCCAAGTCCGGATTGATTCTGGCGGGCGGAATTGCACGGAATGGTGGAGCACGGTCTTGAGGGGCTGTATCTAGGGCACACACTTGAGGGAACATAGAGAGTCATACAGGAAGGCGACAGCCGTGCCGTTGCCGAGATGCTGCAACTCGTTGGCAAAATTTGCAAGGAGCCCATTACCACAGCAGTCTTGTAGGTGGACGAGCCCGCGAGCGACGGCTACTTCATTCTCGAGCAGCAGAGGTACGTTGCTAGTAGTGCTACAATCGTTGTCGTGGAAAAAAATCATTCCTCACGAGAACGAGCACACTGGACCGGGGTGGCGCCATTACGCCGTCGTCAACAAGTCGCAGAGCATCATCATCATTAGCCTGAATATGCCCGCTGGTGGGCAAAGGCGTCTCCCAAGAATCTCCAATTAACCTGGTCCTTTCCCAGTTCCGACCACCGTATCCCCGCAAACTAAATTTCATCCGTCCGCCTGACTTTAGGCTGCCCCCTGCTGCAGTTTCCTTTTCTTGGAATTCACTCCGTTACCCTTAAGGACGAGCAGATATCTTGCCTTCGTTTTTCATGCCCTGCCCAAGCCCATTTCTTCCTCTTGATTTCGACTAGGATGTCATTAACCCGCGTTTGTTTCTTCACCCACTCCGTTCGCTTCCTGACCTCTTAGCGTGCACCTATCATTTTTCTTTCCATAGTTCGCTGTGTTGTGCTTAAGCTGAACCCTCTTTGTTAGACTCCACGTTTCTGCCCAACAGGTGAGTGCCGGTAAGATACAGCTGTTGTAAAATTTTTCTCTTAAGGGATACTGGCAAACTGCCATTCATGATCTCAGATAACCTGCCATATGCTCTGCACCAAATTCTTATTCTTCTAATTACTTTCCTCTCATTGTCGCCATCAGTGGTCACAACCTGCCCTAAGTCGGCATATTCTCTTATTACTTCCAGCACCGCGCCATCAACAGCGAACTGCTGTTCTCTTGCTAGACTGTTGAATATTACTTTGGTTTTCTGCAGCTTGATTTTTAACCCCTCCGTTCTGCTTGTCTAATTCAATGATCATGCTTTGCAGCTCGTGGCCTGATTGACTTAGCAAGGCAATGTCACAAGCGAATCGCAAATTACTTAGGTAATCTCCATTAACTCTTATCCCCAACTGTTCCCGTTTCAGGCCCCGGAATACCTCCTGTAAACAGGCGGTAAATACCATTGTCAAGATCGTGTCTCCCTGCCGGACACACTTCCTTATTCGAATTTTATTGCTGACTTTATGCTGGAGTATGGTATGTGAGCAGTCGTTATAAATATCTTCCAATATTTTCACATAACACTCTTCTGCACCCTGATTCCGCAATGCCTGAGGATTAGCCTCAACGCTTCTGCCCCATGGGTGAGTACCGGTAACATACAGCTGCTCTGTACTTTTCTCTTCAGGGATATTGGTAATCTGCATTCGTGACCTCAAAAAACCTGCCATATGCGCCCACCTCGCGGTTCCCTTGCGAGGCTGTTGAACACTACTTTGGTTTTCTGAATGTTAATTTTGATACCCACCTTTCTGCGCTGCCTACCTCAGTGTCCCTGCTTTCCAGCTCATCTCCTGGGTGACTTCGCAAGGCAATGTCATCAGCGAATCGAAAAATTTTTAGGCATTCTCCATTAAAACTTATCCCAAAACGTTCCCAATCCAGGCCTCGGAACACGTCCTGGTAATAGACAGTCAATAGCATTGGCGAGATCGGGCGTCCTTGCCTGACACCCTTTCTTACTGTAATTTTATTGCTGACTTTATTGCTGACTTCAGTCGTTAGAGATATCTTCAAGCATTTTCGTATATAACTCTTTTACACCCTGATTCCGCAATGCCTGTATGACAGCTGACTTTTTCACACTCAAATGCTTAACCGTAACGCATGAACGCTTTACACAGGAGTTGGTGAATTTCTGCTCATTTCTCAATAATCTTATTGATACTGTGAATATGGTCTATTGTCGAGTGTCCTTTACGAAACCCTGCGTGATCATCTAGTTGATTGAAATCTCAGGTTGCCGCAATTCTATTTGCGATTAACTTAGTAGATACCTTGCAGATGCCTATGGGCCGTAATAATTGACTATCATCATCAGTAAATACCTTGCAGGCGGTGGGAAGTAACTGATCAGACTGAAAATTTTCAAGTCGTTGCCGTCGCTTTTCTTATTAATTAAGATATAATTACCTTTCTTCGTATTTTTGTTTTTGTTTATTTCTGACCTACATTGCGCAAATCAAGGCAAAGCAAGCACAAGGTAGTTTCGCACCTCACAATGGCCTGCTCTTCCTATACAATGTAACCTACTTAAACACTAAAACACACTATCGCACTGATTAGAACTAATATATTGTAGGTAGCATAGGAAGCATAGGTACGCTCGAGGTCATAGGGCATTGAGTCTACAGTGTTTCTAGTTCTTCTCGCCCAACCTAGCTTCCATTCTTCAAGACATCGGCTGTTATCTAATCTTCACCGGCTGCTTGCACCTTTGCATTGCTCCTACGGCTTTCTTTACTTCTTCTTTACTGGCCGGATGTCCCGTTGCTCTGCCCTCCTGCAACTCTCATTAATGTTCTGATTACGTTGGGGACAGCTTAGATTTGTCTACAATTCTTCAGCTACATTAACTGTCTTCTCTATATTTCTAATGAAATTGCCTTCTTTGTCTCTTAGCGCATACATCTGCTGTGTACCTATGCCTAGTTTCCTCTTCACTGCTGTTAGGCTACCTCCGTTCTCGACAGCATGTTTTATTCCTCTATATTAAACTGTCTCATGTCGGCTACCTTGGGCTTATTTATTAACTTTCATAGCTCTACCAGTTCTGTTCTGTTCATAGGGTTAGTGGTTTCAAACTTTGGAGTTTCTATATCACACTTTTTTTCTCCTGACATAGCTTGCCGATATGCTGTCCAACGATCCTACCGCCTGCTTCTATTGCTAACTCCGTAATGATAACCATGACATCATCATCATCATCATCATCATCATCATTTATTTGACCCTTAAAGGCCCCTGGGAGGGGGTATTACATAAGGGGGGGGGGAGTAGTACATTTATCATGACTCACATTGGTGGGGAAAAAAATTAAAAAAAGAACAAACAAGAAAACACACACACAACAAAAGCATAAAGAGAAATAAAGTCACGAAAGGGAAATGAAACCATTTATACAGCAAGATAACACATCAGACGTTCTTTAAACCTTTCTGAATCGCTTTCAATGACAACCGATTCTGGAAGCCGATTCCAGTCTTGAATAGCGGCTGGCAAAAAAAGATTTGTTAAAGGCATTAGTTGATCCGTGTAAACGTTGGATGCTCATAGAGTTGAATAAACGGGATGACGTGCGCACAGGAGGGACTAGAAGGGACTCGCGTAGGTTAGGAAAATTGTGATATAATTTGTGCAATAAACATAAGCGAGAAACTTTGCGTCTAAGGGCTAGTGGGCTGATAGCGATGGATGACTTGATAGAGGTAATGCTGTGGTGAAAATCGTAATCTGAAGTAATGAAGCGTGCCGCACGATTCTGAATGGATTCAATGGTGTTAATTAAGTAAGCCTGGTGAGGAGACCAAATTGCTGATGCGTACTCAAGTTTAGTGCGAATGAAAGTCTCGTATGCTAGTTTACGGATTGATTGCGGAGACAGTGAAAGTGACCTTCTAAAAAAACCCAGTGTTTTTGATGTATCAGCAACGAGTTGAGTGATGTGTTTTTCCCACGTCAGTTTGCTGCTGATTGTGACACCTAAGTACTTATATGATTCAACCTGCGAAAGGATAGTTAATTGAAGAGAATAAGGATACGTAATATTTGAATGCTTGCGTGAAATTTGCATAAATTTGCATTTAGTGATGTTCAGCTCCATCAACCATTCGGAACACCAATTATCTATTTTTTGTAGGTCATTTTGTAGGATAACCTGGTCGTCGTGAGAGGAAATGCGACGATATAACACACAGTCGTCAGCGAAAAGACGAATGGACGAAGATATGCCGGATGGGAGATCATTGATAAATATGAGAAAGAGCAGGGGCCCAAGCACAGAACCCTGCGGCACGCCTGAAATCACTTCATGAGTTGCAGAATGATAACCGCCGATGACGGTATATTAAAACCGGTTAGTGAGGAAACAGTTAATCCATGATAGTGTGAGGGGATCAATATTGAGGCAAGAAAGTTTTGACATAAGACGTCGGTGCGGGACGCGATCGAACGCTTTTGAAAAGTCTAAAAATATGACATCGGTTTGAAATAATGATTCCAAATGCAAATGAAGGTCAGTAGTGAATTCAAAAAGTTGTGTCTCGCATGAAAGACCGGGGCGGAAGCCATGCTGCTTAGAAAAGAAAAATGAGTTATTGTGAAGGTGGCTGGCGACTTGAGAGTATATAATGTGTTCCATGAGCTTACATGCAATGCACGTTAATGAAATTGGGCGATAGTTGGACGGATTTGAGCGGTTTCCTGATTTGAATACTGGCACTACCTTGCTTAGTTTCCAGTCTTCCGGAAGCGAGCTGTCGGTTAATGACTGGGTGAATATGATTTGCAAGATCAGGCTAGAAATTATTTTAGTGGACTTCAGAATCTTCGCGGGGAGGTTGTCGGGGCCGGGGCTGGTAGAGAACTTAAGGCTGTCAATAAGTTTCTCGATTCCTTCTGCAGAAATATGAATGGGCGGCATCTGGTTGAGGTGTGAGCGAGGTAAGACCGGCGTGCTTTGAGCAGGTTCGTGAGTGAAAATGGATGAGAAGTATGAATTCATTACATTGAAGCGCTGCTCTACCGGTACCAGAGAACCGTCTTCGTTAAGCAAGGAAATGTTATGGTTTTTACTACGCGGGGGAGTAAGAACGTTCCAAAACTTTGGGGGGTTGGTGCGGAGGATGCTCAGTAGGTCTAGATGATAAAATTTTTTCTTGGAACTTTTTAAAAGCTTATTTTAATCAGAACAGTAAAATATTTTTCCCATTTAAGAGCAGAATTTGATATTTTGGCAGCGCGGAAAAGGCGTTTTTTCTTTTGCGATAGTTTTTTCAAAGGATTGGAAAACCAAGGTTTGCCTGCGTCACCACGAATGGAAACGAGTGGTACATAGGTATGAATTAGAGATAAAAGTGTGTGTTTGAAAGCCATCCAGTTTTCGTTTACTGATCTACTGTTAGCAGATTCGCGAAAGGAAAGGTAGAACAGTTCCAACTCTTCGTTGATGCGGGTGAAATCAGCACTGTTAAAGTCGCGTATGTGTTTAATGGATGGTTGACGAACAGGTGCTTGAATGGATAGGTTGAATAACAGCATTTTATGATCACTCAGACCATCGACACACGACATAAAATCTATTAATTCTGCATCCGTGACAAAAACTAGATCAAGTGTGTTGAAATAACGAGTAGGTGTACTGACTGTTTGAATAAAGTTAAACAGAAGTATTAGATCAAGAAACGCTTTAGACAGACGGGAGGATCCAGTTAAGTTGGCCCAGTTAATATCGGGAAAATTGAAATCGCCGCAAAGTATACAATTAGCGCGGGGAAAGCGATAATTCAATTCGATCAGGATTGAATGCAATTCGTTAGTAAAGGAAATGTCACAATCAGGCGCGCGATAACAAGCAATCAGTATGTATGTGGTTCCAGAAAATGAAAAGTTAACACACAGGATTTCTTGACGGCAGCTAATATCAATAGTGAAGGAAGGCGTGCAGGACTTAATGAAGACGAGAACGCCGCCACCCTTTCGACCGAGCCTATCGCGCCTGTGAATGGTGAATGCTGTAATGTTATCAAGTAGTTCGTCGTTCCGAATGTCAGCTGTCAACCAAGTCTCTGTCAATACCGCGATATCGGTGCTGTTATCGTCTAGAATAGCTTCTATGGATTCCTTCTTGGGCATGAAACTACGTACGTTGGCAAGCAAGGTAGGCATGGCTCGACATTGAAAAACTGTCGCAGGTGTTACAAGTGGCTGCCATGGCGGCAAGAACGGGCGCCGGTACGTTCGCGATGACTGCTATGCTTTAACTTCTTGCACCGTTTCAGATTCATCATCGTAAATGTACTGTTTGCTGCCAATAATAAGTTTGTCGAAGCGCATCTTGAAGGTTGAGTTGCTCTGCTGGCCGTACGCGAAGAGTTTCCCTCGAGCTAATCTAACACGTGCAGATTGCTTGAACTTTAATATCGCCTTCATATGATAGAGCGGAATATCTGTTGTGCAGCAACAATCTGGATTACTCTACTTTCCTTCTTACCACTAACTCGTTAATGGGCTTTCGCTTCATTGATTTCTTCTGTTTTCTCTTCAGGTCTATGCTAATTCTGGACCTTACCATTCTGTGATCGCTACAAAGCACCTTTCCGAGCACCACCACGACCTCTGCGATGCCAGGGTGAGAGCACAGTGTAAAATATATTTCATTTTTATTCGACCATAGCGGCTCTTCCGCATCCACTTCCTGTTCTTTCTTTTGCAGGAAGAAGGCATTGATGATCAGTAAGAGTTGATTGTCTACTCTACGGCTACGCCAGTTGAAATCCTCTCTTAAGATCTCGTGGAGGGAAACTGGGTTGATGATAATTGTTGTAGGATTCTTGACGTCTCGCAGATTCGAATTGCTCAATCACATTGCAAGATGACACTTTTGGAGAGGTTAACTTTTTATAACAATTAAAAGCACAAAGGAAGATACCAGCAAGGAGAAAAGATATTTGCACTTGACTGGCTCGACGTGACGAAACCAGCCCTCGGTCCTGCCGAAACAGCTGGTTTTAAAACCTATGTCCCCGCCCTCGGTGGGGAGATTAACCAATCAGGTACTGTATAAAACTCCACCCAATAACTTATTGGGGAAACGAACACATCACCAGTCAGCAATTTGGAAAGGATAACATAACCAATCAATGATTGGGGAAAGAAGGTAACTCATCGCGACACCGTACACATATGTACACTTTCTACGATCACGATTTCGGATAATTGTGCTTTCCTGCTCCGAGCTTCGCGAATACTCACTTTCCCAACGTCCGGCTGGCCCAAGTTCGAGGAAAGCAACTTCAACCCACCTGTTCCGCATCGTCGCTCTTCATGCCTGCAGCTAGCGTGGCAATATCCTGTTGACCGCGATTCAAGCTGTCAAAGCACGCTGCTGCAGACATGGCACAAAAGTCACGCACTGTGACGCGGGTCCGCCTCGCCGCAAGCACGTGCACACAGGATGCGACTAAATGAATTTGTCCCTGTCGGGAGTTTGACCTTTCCCGTAATCCTCCGCTATCCGGCGCACCCCGTATCCCGCTGGGTTGAACTCACCCCCTTCTGTGCGGTTGTGCAGAGGGCCCAAGAAAGAACGTAATCATCATTCCACTAACGCGAACCGGATGCGGCAAACGATGTACAGCACCGCGAACTTCACTGTAAGTTATTTCTATCAGTGAACTCTACTAATAACTTTTCCAGGATATTCCTGGAGGCTATGTCATAGTAGCCTACCCCATAGTTTCTGGCCCCAGCTTCTTGACAACCTTCGCACTGAAGTCACCCATTAGTACAGTGTACTGTGATTTTAAGGCGACAGCCTTTAATGCCTCATACTGTCGTGACCAAGGAATGTTAGCAAATGTGTCCGCATTTCGGCGTCAGTACTTAAAAAAAACTTCTGAGTCTAGGAATCGAACCAGGGCATTTGGCATTTCAAGTGGAGACGCTACCTATCCGCCACGAAGGCTTTTTTTTTCTTCAACATGGTATTTATTACACTGATGTAATGTTCTATGTACATGAACTATATACATGCCATTATGAAAACAGTGTTAAACAATACATATTGAAAAGACCATGCACTAGAAAAGGGGCAATGCAGAGCACATCACTATTAGGGAGTGCCACTCCGGTTCGTACTCAGTCTGGGCATACACGTCTCTTAGATGAACAACCATTCGACTGAAGTTATCGTTTGTAGACACAGCAGGTTCACAGTGTCTGTCCATCGTGCGGGTTTTCCAGAGGCTGTGCAGTCCAATCAGAAAGAACATGTCCAGGGGTTCATCAACAAATGGCAGCGCAGTGAGATAGCGAACAGAATGTGGAGTCAGATGAATTCTTCTTTTAAATGTGCGTTGCAGGATATCCCAGAAGAGTACTGCATCTTTGCAACTGATGAAACAGTGCTCAATTGTTTCTGGTTCATCACAAAGGCGGCAATTAACGATAGACACAAAAATGCCCTTTTTCTCTAACCATGTTCTAACGGGCAACGTACCGGTGTGTAACTTCAAGAAAAAGGTCTTTTTACACGGCGAGACTGGCATCTTAAGTACTCTTTTGAGTACGTCATGCCCCGGTAAACCAATATACAGAGGCGGTACATGGGCGGAGGGAAGAGCATACTAATCATACAATTATACAACTTTTTCCTCGACACTAAAAAAAGGAACTCAGGAGAAAAACGAACAAGTAGGAAACGGACAGCCAAATACACCTCTTGCATTATGCCCCACAAACACGGATGGTCACAAACATTGGAAGACACAATGAGGTTGGGTAAAACACGAACTAAATTTGTTTGCAGGAATAAACGTACTATTGGGTGTGTATTGTCACGGAAAAACATGAAACGTGACACTATCTGTCGGACATACAGGTGAACTAGACCAAGGCCGCCAGCGCTTACAGGCCAAAAAAGGTTATCACGCCTCATGGATTCAAAAGACGAATCCCACACAAAAGTAGCGAAAACCCTGTGAAAACGCTGGATAGGAAGTCTTGCGCAATGAATAATTTGCATTACACAATATATTGTTACGCGGCGGCCAGCCGAGGAATGAGACGTGGTGAACCATGGCTATGAGATGATTTAATGGCCGCTGGCCTAGCACGGGCGCTCCGTCCCGCGCCACTGCCAGCTTCGTCTTCGTCACACTACCCGGGGCCTCCGAGCGATCGTCCCGATCGGTGACGAACAGACGGCGAAATGGCGATGGTCTTGAGTGAAGGATCGAACAATATGTAGAAGATGGTGCAGTGCTGGCCGCCACGATGAGAAAGATGAGAGAATGAGTCCTGGTCCACGAAGCATCCGGGCCGTAGGGTGCCAGGAGCTGACGGCCGAGGTCTCTGGACGCACCGAACGGCAGAGGCAGGGGGACGGTGTCTTCACGTTTGGGTCAGTGGGGTCTTGGGTCGGTGGGGTCTTGGGTCTTGGGTCGTCGTGTAGTGTGGTACGGGCGGGGGACGGGGCTGGGGTGAGCGTCGAGGTCGGTTCAGGTCGGGCGGGCTGGGGCACGGCCGTGCGGCGCTGACCAGGTACTCACGGCCGACGTCCACGGCAGGCCCAGAACGCCGAAGCTCCGTGACCAGGATGGCGATGAAGGGACCCCAGCACCTCGCACCAAATGTTACGCGGCGGCCAGCCGAAGAATGAGACGTGGTGAACCATGGCTATGAGATGATTTAACGGCCGCTGGCCTAGCACGGGCGCTCCGTCCCGCGCCACTGCCAGCTTCGTCTTCGTCACAATATTTTAGTGGCGAGAAACTGATTACAGGCGGTCGCCCTGCCAAAAATTGAGAGGCCATGGGGGCAAACGTTTGAGCATAGCGCTGAAGAGTTGACACGCGGTCTTTTCAATAATGTGCGCTATGCTTATAGGCACTCAAAGGGACGCCAAGGTACTTTGGTGGCCTGCATGTCCATGTTATACCAGCATATTCAGCAGGTGTCGAACCCCAGCTACCAAACCAAAGACCGCAACTCTTAGAGCGATTAATCCGACTTCCTGACACCCAACCAAAGTCCTCCGTTAAACGAATAACATCATCGATGCTTGGCTTATGAATACAAAAAAAACGCAAGGTCATCTGCATAAGCCAATACCTTCAGTTCGTGGCCCATTATTCGGAAACCATTGACAGCTCTACTGTTTATAACACTTATGCAAAGTGGCTCAAAGTATAATGCGAACAGGAACGGATACAGTGGGCACCCTTGTTTCACCGAAGACTGAATTGGGACTGAATTGCGGTTTCGAGAGACAGCCATTAACAATCAAGCGCGTGGTACAGGATTTGTAACAAAGGCGTATGCCAGTAGAAAGTATTGAACCGAGATTGACGTGATTTAAAAGTGCAAAAAGAAATGAATGGCACACACGATGAAATGCCTTTGTCAGGTCAATTTGCAGCATTGCTACTTGTTCTTGAGTGTCACTGCAATACTGCAACACCGTACGCGCTACATGGAGGTTAGACTGTATTGATCGTCCCTGCAAGCCACATGTTTGATGAGGCCCAATAAAAGTAGACATATCAAGCTGCAGCCGATTTGACAGTACCTTAGCAAAAATCTTATAATCTACATTAGAAAGCGTGATTGGTCTGTAACCATCTACAAATCGAAGTTTTTCCTTATCCTCGGTTTTTGGTATAAAGACAATATGACTTTTCGTAAATGACTGAGGCAGAAATTCAACATCAATACTTGTCTCAAAAATTTGGAGCAGGACAGGGGCTAGAACGGATTTAAATGCCTTGTAAAATTCTCCTGAGATGCCGTCCGGCACCGGGGTTTTCGAAAGCGGCAATTGATCAATTGCATCTTGCAATTCACCCAAGCTTAAAGAGCCACTTATTGCCTTGCACTCATCCTCATTGAGTGCGTTAATCATGGACACCAATCGCGCTATATGATTATCATCAGCAGTGCTAGATGTGGCAGCAAACAGAGAGCTATAGCGGTTTTCAAACTCGGTAACTATGACATCTGTACTTGTGACCAGGGCACCACCACAGTAGAGCTCAGAAATTCGCTTGGCAGCCACGTGGCGACGCTCATCTAGCAAGGCCTGTCTAGTAGGCTCCTCAGAGTGCAGAGCACGGTTGCTGCGGGATCGTACACGGGCCGCACGATAGCGTTCTTCATCAAACTTCTGAAGGTTGCACTTAATAGCACCAATTTCCTCTGTGTACAAGCCAGGAGCCTCAAATTCAAGCGCATGCAGATTATAAAGACTCTGAAGTAACCGTTTCTCCTCACCATGCTTAAGATAAGACTTCACGGAGCCGATCTCAATAGCTATGCTACGAACTTCTAGCTTAAACATCTCCCAAGCTGCAAATAATGGGACATCCATGACCAAGCAAGATTCCAAAGCTGTCATCACTCGCTGCTGAAAATGCTCAACATTTAGAAGCTCGGAATTAAGCTTCTACAGTTCCCACTGCGGCTGAAATTTGGGACGGGCGCATTCTCCAATCCGCGCAATGACCATAGCATGATCTGAGAAAGAAACAGGCTTGACATCACATGAAATGTGCCGTTTAAGGAGATCTACGGAAATGTAAATGCAAACAAGGCGTAAATGTTAGGCTCCTCTAATCTATGTGAAGGCAGATGACAAGGCTCAGGGTTTGGGTATGAATAAAGGCGCGTCTAGTGAATGCATGGGCTTCCTAAATAAAATAAAAACCTAAAGAATGAAAAATAAAACAAACATAAATATACAGTAAAAATAAAAATAAAACACACAAAACCAAAAATAATATATGAGAACCAAAAAAAAAAACAAAGTGCGCCAGAAAACCGTTTCCCCTTGTAGCCGATCACACGTGATCACACCGATCACACGTGGTGTTAAACTGGAACACACGCTCGTTGTTGAGCTCTGTTCGAGTGGCATATACAACACACTGTTGCTCAGTGCATACCGCATCATCGTCATCACCAAAAAATTCAGGGGCCACTTTGACTGTCTAAAGTGCGTAGAGGCGAAAGCGTTTTCCGAACCACTTTGACTGCTTCTGTGGCACTGGTGGCGTCACATATAATTAAGTAGTAATTAGTAAGTGAAGACATATCACTAATTAATGGTTAATTACTGATCAATGCCTGAATACTAATTAACTGCTAATTAATGACGCTTAAGCTTCGCCTTTAGGAGTGGAACGCGACAGCGTGTTGTAGCGCTGCCACGGAGTCCACGGAACGCCACCACCCGTTCGGCGCGATGCCTTGCCCTTTGAACTCAAAGGAAATGGCGCAGTAATTCTCTGTCAGCTCGGTGGACACCTGAACCGCACCGTAGAGGAAGGGAGGAAGTGGGAGTGAAAGAAGACAAAGAGGGCCCGTAATGAAGGAAGTGAAAATTGTATTTGAGGAAAGGAAATTACGCAGTAACTGTCTCACATATCTCGGTGAACACCCGTCAAAATTCAGGGGGCACTTTTTTGACCTAAAGTGTGGTCACTGATGTGTGGTTCGGATGTTACGCTTCGCCTCTAGGAGTGAACGCGACAGCGTCTTGCAATGCTGCCAGGGTGTCCGTAGAACGCCATCGCCCATTCGGTTCTACGCCTCGCTCGTCGGTAAATTGGTTTTTGAGGAAAGGAAATGTATCTGTCTCTCATATCTCGGTGGACACAACCTCTCCGGAAGGGAAGGGAGGAGGAGAGAGTGAGCGAAGACACCGTATTCACTAGACGCGCCTTTGTTCATTCCAAACCATCGAGCCGGACTGGCGGAGTGGAAGGCAGCTATGCTGACCACTATACGCAAGCCACGCGTGAAAAGGTGGAAAGGTGGAAAGGGCGACACCTTTCAATTTTCGCAAGGGCCACAGTGTGCAATCTGTTTTTTATGTCTAGGCTGTGGTACGTGATGCAAGTGTTGCATTGTGCAAGGATGAACGTACAGAGACTGCACCGGATCTTTGCCGTTTTTGTGTGGGCTGCGGACTGGGAACGCTGTAGCCGGACCAATTTGTTTAGGCGGGTGAAGGATGGCGGCCTGAGTCTGGGACACTTATTTCTGCGGCAGATTGTAAGCAGATTTTGTTTTGTGCGCGATGTAAGCGATCCGTTTTTGCGCACTGTGTGCCAATTAAAGGCTCGGAAATGCACTGCCGGACTTTGTTGTCACAACCGAAAGTTTCTCGGGACGTATTTTTGGTTACTTTAGAGAGGTTGTCGTGAGTGTTCGATTCCTGTCTGTTCGATTTTCGTATGAATATTTATCTTCTGTTAGCAGGAAGAAGTTGTATAAAGATTTGTGCGATGTAGTTCTTCCACAACCTATGTACAGGGCCTTATACAATGGAGGCCAGGGACGCGACGTACTTAAGCGTGTGAAGGCGATGCAGGTGCCGCCAAGTGCAAAAACTTTTTTCTTTAAATTACATACCGGAACACTACCAGTAAAGGAATTCTTGGAAAGGAAGCAGTTATTTCTACCTTGGGGATCACATTGTTTAATTTGTAAACAACCAGAAACAATAGACCACGTTTTTTTGCACTGTTGGGAGGGGGTATACTTTTGGGACATCTTGCAACGGACTTTAAAAAAGGAATTTCCGCTCGACGCTCATGGTATTCGGTACTTGCCTGTAGAGAGTGAGGATGGGACACCATTCGACCTCATTATGCTAATGGGCCTCCATTGTATTTGGCGCTCCAGAATGGCAGGATATCATTGCGATCCTGATGCACGGCCAGCACGGATCTATTTTCGGGAGTGCATGCATAAGTATATTGAAGTTCAGAAACTTGCTCCTGAAGCTCCCGAGTGGCTCGAAAGAGTCGAGCCTTTGGTGACGCTTAAGGAGTTTTAATATGATGATGCCACGCACCCCCGGGCGGATAGTGTTGTTAATTATTGCTCATTGCGCTCTGTAAGTGTATTTGTGTACTGTGGTTCTTGCCGAAGTCAGGCAATAAAAAAAAAAAAAGCCGGACTGGCGGAGTGGATAGCATGCTCGTCTCGCACGCCGAAGACCGGGGTTCGATTCCCGAGCTCGACCAATTTCCTACTCCGTTTTATTTATTTGTATGGTCTGACTACGAAAGTTAATTAGGCTAATTGGGTAATTAAGCAGTTAACTAAGCTCAGTCACACTTACTTGGAGCGTCACTATACGATCCCTTCAATTGGTTCCATGGTTACTAGGCAAAGTACAATTGGCCCCGTTTGAAATTCGCGCACTATGACGTCACGGCCATTTCGACCAATTGAAAAGCGTGACATTTTCTGTCGACAACTGCTACTTACAACGATGAGGCATTAAAGGCTGTCGCCTTAAATACTATGCGGTTTCGAAAAGAACTGGGAGATATGTGAGGAGATACCAGCTGCGTGTTGTGTTCTCCGTCATTCAGTTTCGATTTGTGTACAAAACGGCTGCCATCTGAAAATCTTCCTGAATTACATCTTCTGGCTATTCATGTTAAAAATAATCAGCAATAAAAGCATCCCAAACAGAGGACCTTTGTCTTTTTTCCAAAAGAGTGTGCTGAAAATAAAGAAACTTTTGGAACTGTAAACTCCTACACATGCGTCTAAAGGGTGCGTCTAAAGGGGACCTGAGTATATTTCAAGACCAAAACTTTGCAAAGCCGTGCTCAAACTTTGCTTTATTTATTATCCTTATCGTCTTTAAAATGTTTAGTTTGCTTTACTTAACGCAGGTATTTACGGGGACAATCAGCTTTTCGCTTTGCCAGCGCATGTTTTTTTTTTTTTTAATTTTACAGGTGCAAACGGATTTTTAAACTAATAATCGTTCCTTTTAAAAGCTAGAGCATACAAAGGAGGCATCTATGACGCAGGATAAAGAAAAAATACCTTGCAAACGTTGGCACGCAACTAAGAGCTTAAAACTGAAGACTTGAGTGCTCTCAATCTGCAACCAACAGCTTGCGACGCTGCAGTCTGCGACGCTTCAAATATTTTTGACTGACAGCTGGCAGTAGCTCGTATGCAAAAAAAAAAATATTGGAGGCGCAGAAATTTCCTCAGTTTCGGTGGATGCTTCAGCCCAGGGTTTCGATAAATAAGCAGCAGCTAGGAAAAAATGTCAGAGACAAGCGCTCTTGTTGCTGAGTAAGGCTCCTGCGACCACCTATTTTTATTACATCCTGGCATTGGAATTTACAAAAACATTGCAGCACAAACTTCTATGGATGGTCTAAGTTTTGGTGCGCTGCGGACCAAGTAGTAATAAAAATAATCATTGAATTAGACACGAGAAAGGATAGAACTACGTGTTGTTAGTAGTAGTAGTAGAAGACGTTTATTCGGCCAAAATTTACAGGCCGAGCATATCGACCGCCAGGGCGACCAGAAGTCGCTGTTCTTCCTCCCCTTCAGCGCCAAGCCAGTCGAGCCAGGTGGTGATCGATAAAGAAGGTGGGGGGTTGGAACCCGACTGCTGAGCAGCCGGGCAATAGAAGAGGCAATGGGCAAGGTCCGCATAGATACAGGGGCAGTTGGGACAGGAAGGGTCCGATCGATAGCGATAGAGAAAGAGGCGAGACGGGGTGATGATTGCATTCATTTGAACGTGCCGAAGAAGGCGAGCCTCCGACACTGTGAGTGATGGATGACGGGGAGGGTAAAGGGGTTTGTCGAGGCGGAGCTCGAGGTAGACTTCTTTTATGGTGCGGCGAAGAGTGAGTCTCCCACCGTCCTCCGAGGGCTTGGGCCAGGGGATCAACGGTGCCCGGAAAAGTGTGTCACGGGCGAGCTGATGAGCCAGCTCATTGCCGTCAATCCCTGAATGCCCAGGGACCTAGCGGAGGAAAACGATGGAAGGCTGCAAAGCGGAGACCGCTCGTTCGACC
This sequence comes from Amblyomma mixtum, assembly GCF_055824585.1. Classification (NCBI taxonomy): domain Eukaryota; kingdom Metazoa; phylum Arthropoda; class Arachnida; order Ixodida; family Ixodidae; genus Amblyomma; species Amblyomma mixtum. The sequence continues at coordinate 128,441,308 of NC_143021.1, forward strand.
TCCTGTTGAAGAGAAGGGGTTAGGGTGCGTTTCTGTATGTGGTGTATAGCGGCTTGTGAATATGAATAGACTGTGTACTCTTGAAGAGAGGGAAGGAGGGCAAATGACTGGAGGGCATGCGCAATGGCGAAGACCTCGAGGGACAATGCATCCGGAGGGCGTAGAAACGGCCCGCTGGTGTGAGTTTCAGGAGCGGGGAGGTTGGGGTGGTACAGGGCGTAGCCGCGGGAACCTCGAGGAGCCACGAAGGAGGCATCCGTGTAAGCTACACCCTGGGTATCAAAGAGAGGGGAATGGTGCTGTGCGGCCGCATGACGACGGCCGGCGTGCAGAACGGGAGACATTTTGGACCGAAGGGAGAGGATCCGAAGATTGGGAGCCGGGGTGGGAATAGGAGAGGTAAACGGGGCGCAGGGAATGGGCGAGATACCCGCTTGAGTCAGTAACCACTGACCCTGACGGGTAAGGGAAAGCCGGGCAATCTGCGGGTCATGATGGAGAGAGAGCAGAGAACGGAGAGGATGAAAGAGGCCTGTTGCAAAGATCTTTGCACTAGAGGTAGTGATAGGGAGGTTGAGAGCTGCCTTGTAGAGGCCCACAAGGGCAGTCTCAAGAGCGTTAAGTTGAGTCTGATTGAAGGAAACGTAGGGTGCAAAGTACAAGACCTTGTTGAGGGCCAGCGCGTGGGCAACTCGGCACGCATGAGCCTTGTGGAGACCTGAGCGCCGAGTGACCACGCGCCGCAGGAGGTGAGTTACGGAGTGGCAGGTGGTGACAGCACGGTGGAGGGCTTGCACGTTCTTGGCTGCATCGCCGCGGTGGCTGAGTGGTTATGGTGCTCGGCTGCTGACCCGAAAGATGCGGGTTCGATCCCGGCCGCGGCGGTTGAATTTCTTTGGAGGAGAAATTCTAGAGGCCCGTGTACTGTGCGATGTCAGTGCACGTTAAAGAACCCCAGGTAGTCGAAATTTCCGGAGCCCTCCACTACGGCGTCTCTCATAGCCTTAGTCGCTTTGGGACGTTAAACCCCATAAACCAAACCAAACCAAACCAATCTTGGCTGCATGCAAAGGAAAGCCAAGAACTTTGCACTGCGTGACGACAGGAATGGGAGACCCAGAAAAGTGGAGAGAGACGAATTGGTTGTGTGTGCGCTGGTATGAGGAATGGTTGAGGAGAAGGAGCTCGGATTTTTCAGGAGCAGGAGAGAGGCCAGCAGTAGTGAGAAAGGAGTCGATGAGATCTAGGCCACGTTGCAGGGTGTCCTGTACGTGACCGGGAGAGCCAGACGAACACCAGAGAGTGATGTCATCGGCGTAAAATATATGATGCAGGTCGGAAATTTCAGCTAGCTGGGAGGCGAAAGGGGCCATAGAAAGATTGAAAAGGGTAGGAGAGAGAACAGCACCTTGAGGAGTGCCTCGGGTGAGGTTGTGGGGGTCGGACAGATAGGTGTCGACTCGAAAGCGAGCGACACGTTTAGAGAGGAATGAGCGGATATAAGAGTACATGCGGGAGCCACAGTCTAGGGAGGAGAGTTGGGAAAGGATGTGTTCGTGGCAAACACCGTCGAAGGCCTTGCTAACATCGACGGTCACAAGTGCGTGAATTTGAGTGGGGGTAGGTGACAGAAACGTGTGCTGGAGAACTAGAAACATGTCCTGTGCACAGACGTGGCGTCGGAAGCCGATGAGAGAATGAGGGAAGAACTCCCTCGTCTCGAGAAAATTAGAGAGGCGAGTCAGGGCCATTCGCTCAAGGGTCTTACCAACACATGATGTCAGGGAGATTGGGCGGAGGTTAGAGGGAGAGGGAGGCTTGCCCGGCTTTGGAATCATAGAAATGAGGGAGGAGGTCCAGGAGCTGGGCAGGCAGCCGCTGTCCCATGCATCATTGTAGGTTTTAAGGAGGAATTCTTTGGCGCAGTCAGGAAGGTTGCGAAGTGTGGTTTATGTAATGGCATCCTCACCGGGAGCCGAGCGTGTAGCATTAGTAGCCAGAGCCGATTCGAGCTCCCGGAGACTGAAGGATTGGTCCAGATCGGGGTTAGGTCCACCGCAGTACACCGGGTAGGAGGGTGCCAGAGGGGGCGGGAGATAGAGAGAGGCGAGCTGATCAAAAACATCGGAGGGAGTTCTTTGAGTGAGGGCTTTAGCTAGAGTGGGAGCAAGGGCAGGCTTAGTGCCAAGGAGGGATTTGAACAGAGACCATGTGGATCGTGAGTGCAATGCAGAGTCAAGACGGCCACAAAGAGCACTCCAACGAGAGTGCTCGAGTGAGGCGCAGTGGGCGACGATCTCGGCCCGCAGAGCAGTGATCCGGGAAGAAAGTTGGGCATTGTGGGGCTGGCAGCGGAAGGAGCGTTGAAGACGTTTACGGCGACGCCATAAACGGAGTAGGTGAGGATCTGGGTCTGGGACTGGGTGACAAGAGCGAACACGACGGCTACTGGACGTGAGCGCTGCAGTGATGCGCGACGTCCAGTCGTCGTAGGATTGAAAGGAGTCAGAGGAGAGATTAGCGCGGAAGGCGTGCCAGTCAGTATGAGTGACCGGATGACTTCGAGGGATGTGGGAAAGAGAGGTGGAAATGTGGACAAGATAGTGGTCACTGAGAAGAGTTTCGGCTGTCACTTGCCAGTGAAATGAAAGTGAACCCCGAGAGAAAGTGAGATCGGGTGTCGTGGGACGCTGTGAGGCAGTGCCCGCTCGAGTAGGGGAGCCAGGAGTATTGAGAAGGGTGAGGTGGCGTTCCTGGGCCAGACAGTGGAGGAGGCGGCCGGGTTTGAGGGTTTGAGGGTAGCCCCAGAGTGTGTGACGGGCATTAAAGTCACCACCAAAGAGGAGATGGGAGTTAGAAGGAAGAGAGTGAAAGAACTTGGCCAGGGCGGAAAATAAAGAGGAGGTAACAGGGGGGTTGTAGAAAGACAAAAGGGCGAGTGAGACGCAGGAAGAAGGGTGGTAATAGACAACACCAACTAAATATTTAAGAAGGACGGAGGGGATATCAAGTGGCTCCACGAGCACGTCGCTACGTACATAAATAGACGCAAGTGGTGTGGCCGTAGCGGCATGGTAGGCGCGGTAGCCTGGGACAGTGCGGGCCGTCCGGGTCTCCTGGAGAAGGAGAAAATGGGGCAGGGAGGGGCGGGCGAGTAGATACTGGTGGAGGGGGGTCTTATTATGGCACAGATTTCGGCAGTTCCACTGCACAACCTCGAGGTCCTCGCCAAAAGCCGTGAGGGTACGCGTTCCTTCTTTCTGGCCGGGGGCCGTGACTCATGCAGGGATTGGAGCGTAGAAGTGAAGGATTCTAATTGTTTGGATTGTGCTTGGAGGGTGGTAAGAATCTGCAGAACCGATGTCTCTAGCTGAACCAAGCGAGTGTGGTGTGCCTGTGTGGTGGTTTCGAGATCAGCCAAAGGGGCGACCTGGGCGGTGGAGGAGGGAGTGGTGAGTGTGGCAAGGTGCTCATTTAGCTTGGTAAGCTGGGAGGTAAGAGAGGAGGTGGTTGTCTGGAGGGTTTGGGTCAAGGCGTGGATCTGTTGTTGTAGGTCGTGGGAAATTCGCTGTTGCTCTCGCTGCTGGCTTTCCAGCATAGCGAGCCGGAGGTCGAAGGAGCGGCTCTCGTCAGTCAGGGATGGAGAGGGTGGTGCAGTGGAAGAGACGCTGGAAAGGGACGCTGGAACCGAGGAGCCTTTAACTTTGGCGGCGTAGGAGCCTGGTGGTGACGTGACCGGAGCTGACGGAGGTTCATGATTAGAGGAGGAGGAGGAGGGGGTGGGTTGCGTGGCCCGGCGCAAAGCTAGGCGCCGTAGGTACGCAGCTTTGGCACACTCGCGTTGTTTACCGAGGAGAAAGGGGCAAGTGGGGTCGAGGGAGGAGTGGGTGTTTACCTGGCAATGAACGCACCAGGGCTGGGCACATACATGAGCGGAAGGGTCGGCGGGTAGAGGAGCAGCACAGCGACGGCACTTTGCCGGAACGCTGTGCTGTGGACACTGGCGGGCGCGGTGTCCAAGAGCGAGACAACGGGTGCAGGTGGGAGGCTTAGGCTTATGGGGACGGCACCGGAAGGCAACGCGTTTGAAATACACAAAGTGGGGGATTACGGTTCCAGCGAAAGTTATGAGCACCGACTGAGTGGTGCCCATCATACGAGCAGCAAGAATATCGGTTTTGAATGATTCGATATCATGCATGAGGTCATCAGGGGTGAAGTGGCCACCGACGTTATGGATGACGCCGAGGCATGAGATGGGAGGATTAGGGGCATATGTTTTAATGGTGATAGGCTTACCGTGAAGCTGAAGATGCGTGATTGATGCAGGAGGTGGGCGGTGAGAGGGGAATGAGTTTTTAAAAAGACGAGGCTTTGGGCTGGCTTGGCCTGAAGGGTAATCTCCGCACTGCTCTCGGAGGACAGTTGTGCAGCGGAGACGACTGCGGCGAGGACGTCGTAGAGCGGTATCTTGGGGTTGAGGGTGCCAGGGGGAAGCTGGATGCCAACTGTGATGAGCTCGGTGCGGGGCCGGGTGGAGGAGGCAGGCTTACGGCAGGCACCGATGGTGGTCCAGCCGACCTCAGGGGCCGGAATGAGATGGCCGTCGACCGGGGACGCCGTAAGGTCCATATCTGCTGTGTCGTCAGCCTGAGCCGCAGTCTGCGACGCAGGTACCAAGGCGCTGGACTTGCTGTCAGCGGGAAGTGTGGTCCGAGTAGGTGCGGCGGCACTGGCGGCGGCGACGAACGCAGTCGACTGCGATGCGTCTGTGGGCCCGAAGCTCTTGGCTTCCCTTAATGCGTGGAGTTGGCCAGCAGTGGACGCCGCGGCGGTGACGAACGCTGCCGGCTGCGTTGCGGCTGTCGATTCGGAGCTCCCAGCGTCGGTGAACGCGACGGGAATGGGCGCGGTGGTGTGGCCGGTGTTGAACGCAGCCGGTTGAGACATGGCTGTAAGCGTGGTTGGAGTAGGCCCCGCGGCGGCCGCGTCGGAAGAAGTTGACACCGGCGAGGTATGGGTGGGTCTCGGCTTCAGGGGCTTGTTGAGACGCTGCATGCCAGAGGTGCAGGCGCGGCGCGTTAGGGTTAATGAGGCGCCGCGCCGCAGCAGATTTTTGGAAGCGCTTGGAGCGGCAGCTCGACAGCGGGCCGTGATGCGAATGGCGTCCTCGTGGTGCGGATATCTTCCTGACGCGATGGAGTGTAAGGCCAGGGGCGGGCAAGGCCCTGGACCAGGCCAGGGGCAGGTGAAAAACGGAGCACGATAGTCAGCCAGCTAACCAGGGCGGCGCCACCGTGTTGTTATTTACGTTTTTAATCAACACGCCTTGCCCTTTCTAAAGTATATTAAGCTGCGTATGCATCTGCGTTGCTAGTTTCAAAACATGGGTGGAATTTTATGCTTTTGTTCACCCTAGGATGACAGAAAAAATAATTGATATTTATACTCTTTATGCGAGTTTTTGTTACTTTTATAACCCTATCTACCTGGAATTGAAAGTGTTTTTCTCGTACAAGCTTTTGCAGCTCCGCATACAATTCAACAGCATTGAAGTTGCTTGAAAAAAAAAAGCCTGTCGTCATTAAGCGAGAGATAGCTTTGAGGCACAAACGATTGTTCGATGGGGAACAGATATAATCAGCTGCTGTATACTAAAATTTCAGCGTCTATATCAAATCCTCTGCGTCGCAAGCTTTTGAATAATTTAAGAAAGGCACCAGGAGAAAACACGAAAATGATGTCTCCAGCACCATGCAAGTTATCAAGATTCTTCCCTATCGCGTTCATGTAAAAGAACCACAAATGCAGATAATGACGAACTGGGCCAGTCAAGAAAGGCGCAACTGGCAGTGTACACGAAATTTATTTGTCACACATCAGTTCCTATATTGGTAATTGTGGATTGGTCTTTCAAAGAGAAAGCGAAAGAGCTGACGTTCCTCTTGAAAACAAGGTAACTGGAGAAAAACACGAACAACACAAACAGAAGTGGAAGGGACGCGGAGAGGCTGACAAATGAATTTTTTTGTATGAAAGATGGTAAAGGAAGAATTTTACAGTCTGTCTTCTGGTGAGTATTCCCACGTTCAAAAGCACTGTTGTGCGTGCAAAAAAAAAACTGGAGAAGTTGCGCCTTCCGCTTCCAGGCAAGAGAAACATTTTTTGCAGGCACAGCGACGCCGTACCTGAGAGTTGTTCGTGCCCTGTATTACAAAGAAATAAACGATACGTGTGTCCTAGCGATCATTCCGTTGAACTTTCAGATTGCGAAGCGCAATATCTGGGTGCGAGGATGTGACCGCAACTATTTGGCAGCGAAGACCACGTGGTTATTTTTTCGCGTGGTTTTTTCATTCTCAGAAACGATGACTCTGAAGGGACATCCTGACTTATGTGACTTATGTTTCTGTTTCTGAGAATGGGTGCTGGCAAAAGTCATTAGCATTCTTTCTGCAATCTAAGCTAAAGGTGTTACCAAATGACGACCCTTACATGATTAACAGCTCTAACCAACTGGTGACATTTTAAATGACAACTGTAAGAAAGGGTTTCAGGGCTTCTCACTGCACATCAATGATTTGTATTATTCTCTCCCGCACAAAGGACTTCTAACATGTGTAGAGGATGCCATTGACAATTACGGCGCTGTAAGCTTTCAGAACGATACTGGCATTACGGTTGGTAATTTTTTTAAACTCTTGTCGCTGTATCTGCCCTCTACTTACGCCGAGTGGGGGGATTCTATTTATCTACACAAACAAGGTGTCTGTATCGGCTCGTGCCTCGCTCCAGTTCTGAGCAATATTTATCGGTCCTTTTGCAACCGAAAACTGTCTATCAGCCTACCAGGTTTGGGAACTGCAAAGATTTTTAGATACGTTGATTACTACTCGGTGTTGCTGGAAGGTCGCAATGAATGTTCCGCTTCCACTGCTGCTGTTGTGTCTACATTTAAGGAGAGCCTCCAACCTCTGGTTTTAACCTTCGAAACTGTAGAAAATGATAGCATACGCTTCCCAGACCTCCCCATCCGTTTCTCAACGAACCATATATGCTGGTGCTATGAGCCCAGAGCCCAAAAGCCCCTCCTCCCCAGTGATTCTGCGCATTCCAAAGTAGTGACAAGAGGAATCATCAGCCTCTTGTTTTAGGAATGCAATTGAAAAGTCTTGCCATCACCTTCAAACCCATAGTTTTGACATGCAAGTTTCGCGCCTTGTAGCCGCTGGGTATCAACAACAACTGCTGTGTTCTGTGGCTTGCCGCTTGCTAAAAAGCACCGTCAGGGAAGTGAGGCCGATCAACAGGATCACACCAATAAGAAGACGGTTGTCCTTCCGTATATGCATACTGCTGGCCTCAATCTGAAGAAAATTGCAAGCAGGATTGGCGTAAAAGTTCTTTTTTCGGCACCTATAATGCTCGGTAGACTGTACGCGAAGGTTAATGGCGAAGAGGCATCACCTAAACGGTACCCCATAAAACACCGTGAACATTTTGTACCATGAAGGTGGGGGTTGTCTACAGCATTCCTTTGTCTTGCGGGAGACAGTACATCGGACAAACTGGAAGATGTTTTAATGAACGATTGCTTGGGCATAATAATGACATGAGGAATGTGGCCATCAAAGGCCACCTTGTCACACTACAGAGGGTGCGAAGGATGTAATCCTATCTTCTCCGATGCACGTGTCGTCACAAGGCACAAACAAAAGGACAGCAGGGAAATTGTCGAAGCATTTCTAATCACAAAAGCTGATGAAGCATGTGTTAGCAACCCTTCTTTGGCATTGACAAGAAAGGAACTTGTGTACTGGGCGAGAGTGTGCAGCGATATTAGCTATCGTCAAAACTTTCGTGTGTTTTGATTGCGTGCCTGTTGCGTTGTCTTTTTCCTTGCACCATGCTATAAAGGCAAGATCGTACATTAAAAGATTACAGTTGCAGTAAGCACCTAGTCCGTGTGGTTTCTTCGTTCGTCCTGTCCCTTTTGCGCTTTCTATCATCTAGTCATGTACCAAGTCGCCCACCAATCGATTCTTCTGAAAGCCAGTGACAGATAGGTTGGCACGCTCCAAGTTTCGTTATCATAGGAGTAAATAACGTTTCTCGAAGACTTTGTGGATACAGGAATGTTCTCGTTCTTGCTGCTGCTTTCTAATTTTGTTCTATTGTCTTCGTATTTATCCTTTTACCCTTGACACTGCTTTTTATATGGACGCTTTACTTTGGATTACCTATGGTCCTGGTTTTGGAATGTCCTCCACTGTTTTGTTGTGCGCCGTGGCCTGCTTCTCTGTCTGATATTGCCATATAAAATTAGCGAGAACCGCCAAGTAGGAGCGCGACGACTGACTAGAAAAGGCGTTATAGGTGCCATCTCTCGAGCTTTCCGCAGATGCGCAAACTTTCGCCATCTGGCCACGCTTCCGCTCACAGAATCGCGGGCCGCGCGTTGCCGTGTTTCCTGTATGCATGACATATATGCTACACGTCAAATATGACGGTGTTATCCATCTTGCCCCTTGATCCCCTGGAACGCTGTTCGCTGGCAACATTCATCGGCAATATAGTCAAGTTTTGCTCTTACGTACACCGTTCCATCCGAACAATTCGAATTTTGAAATATGATTGCTCGTGCGATTCGGCTGCGGCGCGAAGTACGCTGCTGACGAAACGAAATCAGAGCAGCAGAAGCTCTGGCAGTGGCAGAAAGGGCTACTCTAGCGCACAGGCCTATTCAAGTTATCGTGCAACAAAGCAGGTCGGGGATGCGTGCTGCTACAGAAGTTCCTCATCAGCGACCAGCTATTGTGCAGCCAAGCCAACTCATTGCTTTGTAGTGGGGTGTCTCGGTGACTTTTTTTCAGGCTGTGATCACGCACCTCACATTAGACAGTGAGGCAAAAATTTATCCGCGGGCTCAACAGTTTGCAGAGAGCAAGAAACGGTACTCTTTTGTGTTATTTTAATAATATCAATCGAGCTACGACTGTTCGCTCAGTAGATCAGTGCGCTATCATGGAACGAGTCGGCAAACTCCAAGAGAGTGGCTGCATGCGCACGAAGCACACGACTGGGTCACCGTCATCTCCAAGTACGTTCCTTAAGCTGCGCACGGCTGGCGGTTGTTTTCTGCAGTTATCGCATTGTTTGCATTGTTCAGAGCGATCCACGTGACGTTAACTGCTTGCAGCATGCTCAGCGTTTGCAGCGAATCTCACAGTAAACATTTTGCTTGTTCCTTTATTGGAGATTCTGATAGTATCTGATGCTGTTCGTTTTCAGAGCGCCCTGTGCGCTAAGAGGCACGCAGCACATTCGACCGGCTGAAACCATGCACTTTTACTACATTCGGCTGGCTCTTTCAAAGCTCTCGCCTGTGCTAAGGGCGTCTCGAAGCGTTCCGAATTTCTTCCCATAGCGTTTGGATACCTTGGAAAATTCCGCTCAACAAAGGGATGAGTACAAAGGAAGAAGACACAAACGAGGCGAACTCGCCCAGCTCAGCACAATCGGGGATAGCGTCAGCGCGAACCAAGAACGAAAGAGAGACACAAGAACGCACGAACAGCGCTGAACTACGAAAAGAATTTTCATTTTCAAACGGGCCATATTATATACAATCCAAAATCCCAAGAGCCCAGTGGCATGAGCAACCATGAAAGTGCAAGCAGCGCCAACGCAACACTCAAATTTGTCACTGAAGGCCAGTTACCAGTAAAATCTCACTGTCGTGCAGCCAAACGCTGAAGGGAGTAACGAAGTTAATAAGCACAGAATGTGTCTTTAATTCACAGCAAAATTAGAGTCAACACGGCGAAGCGAAAGTAAAGTCAAAGGAAAACGCTCAACGAGAACAAAACAAAATACAAGCAACAACAACAACCTGTGTCTGCGGCTAAAAAGAATTCCAAAATGCCATCAAATCCAGGAGGTCATGGGAAATCACAAGGCGGATGCACCAGCGTTGCCGGCCGCTACAGTCGGTCCCTGCACTTGCCTCGGCCCCTAGCAGCTGTAGTAGCAGGCTGAAGCCGACGATGAATCCAGAGGACCTGCCACCAGCTATCATCGCATCTGCGGAATAGTTCCACAAGAATCAGCGATGGCGTTCTGCGTTATGGCGGCGGCATGAAGTCATGTTCAGGCTGGATGTGGGCGACTGTGTACATTTCTGCATTTTTTTTAAAATACCACATCAACATGTTCTAATAGGTTACTTTCAACATCAATCTACTTTCTGTCCCTAAAGAGTTCTTTAATAATTAATATTAAAATAATGTAACTGTTATATTAAACCGTAATGTATATTTTCTAAAGATTATTAACATTATTTTATAGCTGAAAGGTTCTTGAGAAAATCTAAATTCTGTCGTACAGTTGCCTTCTTCAATTGACGAGGCGACAGAACTTCGAGCGCACGCATCCGCCGTAGAATTACATGTTGCATGGAATCACGGGTGGAGGTCTGCCACATCGCACAGGGCAAGAAGCCGGCCTGGTAGACGTTGTTAATGTTGTCGTGATCCACGCATACCAACCACCGTGGATCGTATTCCAGCGCTGCGCACAGAGGTGTCAGCAATCGCTGCCGAATGGTGGCCCGCCGGTAGTCGACAGCCAGCTAAGGCCACCCCGGTCACAGAGCTACATACACGGCGCAGTATGTCTCTGTCTGGCTGTCTGGCACTTCGGTCAGCAAGCAGGCGGTGAACACATCCCTGTGCACTGTCCACTCGATAGTTGCTTCGCATCCGCCAGCTGCCAAGGCAGCCGCAATGCGCCTCAGCAGAGCGGGACACTCATCAAAAGTAGGCGCAGCCGTAAGACGGAAGACCCGCCACATAACTAAGCGCTGGCGCTGCGCCATCCAGCCGCGCAGGCATGCTATCCGCCGGAGACGGAATTCGTCGCTCTCAGCCGCTTTGACAGCTTCGCATAACGCACTGTCAGCATCGGAGGGCGGCAGTTCCCGAATTCGCGCCAACCACGGCAAGTTTTCTTCCTCCAAGCGCGACAGTTGTGCTGCACTGAATCCATACAGCAGATAATGCAGGTTTAACATCTGGGTATCCGCCATTTAGGAGCCGAGTTGTGGTACTGATGCGGCGATGGTTAGCCGGCGTTCGTCGGCGTAAGGTAGTGCACACTCCTCTCGATAAGTTAACAAACGCAATCACTTCCCTGGCACAGCTGTTTCCATTGCCCACAAGAAGATGTGCGGTTTAAAATTACACTTCTGAGTGCTGCTGCTGATACATCTCATTCTATTCAGGCCATATTTAGGGGTGGTTTCATCTAGTGACTGGCGTCAAGCCCTCTGCCGGGCGCAATGTACACAAGGCGTCCCTCAGTGGCACTCTATCATTTTATGCTTTGTCATCCGGCATATATTTTATGAAAGATGCGGAAGTATTTATCTCAGAAGAAGCACTGTAAAGCCCGCCCAAAATGAAAAAAAAATGCGTACAAAAGATATATCAGATAATATGAAATCAGGTGCCGCATTTTTCAGAAGCATATGCGTTAAGGTCTTACCAGCGCCTCTATAACATGTTACTGGCTGGTTGTCCTCATAACTCTTCGTTCTTTAATGCTCGCTGGCTAAGTACCCGCCCTTTCACGGGATTATTCATTTACCGGGGGGGGGGGGGGGGGGGGCGCAAAAATAATCTTATCGAGTGGTCTAGCTGAGAGGAACAAATGGCATGTGTTCACGACGGCAGCTGGAGGACAATGCCATTCTTGAAAACGGGTGTCTTACTGGCTTTATCGATCGACGCACACGTCTAAGTCTCTTAGGCAAGTCATTCTGGTAGCTGTTTTCGGGGAAGGTGAGATAAAGGTATAGAGAATCCGCGTGGCACATACAGCACTGCAGTTGTTCTATTTGGCGACTAAAAACTGGCGATCTCAGCCCCTTGCTCGACTACAAACGCGCGAGCACACTCTAAACGATTTGAGGCCCGCGTTCGGCAGATAGCATTTATTGCCTAGCTTCTCTCGGCGCAGCTCAGATACCTCACCGAGTGCAACAAAATCTCCTTGCTGCTCTCGATGGGTGTTTTTTTACGGCGGTGCAATCGACGCGTCTCCCTTCAGCGCGGGTTCCCCAGGTATATACTGGTAGCGTGCATTTTATAGGAGCCCTTATGCTCGAAACATGCAAGCTTGGGGGTGGAAGACAGATCAATCTATGGCACGAGTGCAAAAGCGTGGTCATCAATATTGTGACGAAGAAGGAGAATGGCGGCCGTAGACGTGGACGGAAACCTTTGAGCGGCCGAGTTCCTTCCCAGAAACCTAGCCCAGCCCAACCGCTTCTAATACGACTGTGTCCTCTTAGACGTCGTCTTGAATCAGCGCCAAGGTAGAGCTGGTGAGGCGAATGGCAGTAGTCGCTCCTCCGTAAAAGGAAAGCATCGTGTTGACGAGGAGCAAAGTATTTACAAATAAAGAGAAAAGCAAAAAAACAACAAATGTCGACAGGAAAACCATGGAGGAAAGTTGAAAAATACCGTCGATAAGGACGGAAACCCCACAAAAGTTAAGAATAGCATGCAGAGAACGAGAGCACAGTTTAATATACGGAGTGAAGAGCACTGCAGTCACGTGAGAGCTGCGATTTTAAACCACCCGAAGGAACAATATCAGTTCGTAGTCGCCGACGGGCGCACTTCAATCAGGAACGACTTTATAATTCACGTTGCCGCCGCGGCGGAAGACTTTATACGGTCCTTAATAGCGGAGAAATTGTATTTCGGACAACCATTTTTGCCTTACAGGGGCCCTCACCCACACGCCCTCTCCTGTTTATAGGGCACTTCCCAGGGCGGAGGTTGTAATTTCAGGAGCCCGTGTTTTCCTGTGTCTTGATGCGCAAGCAAGCCAGCTGACGGGCTTAATGGCTTTTTCGGCGAAGCTGCCCGCTTGTAGTGTGATGTCGTCACCAGTGCGCAGAAGCATCGGTTAAAGCGGGCTGTTAAAGTGGGCGGATAAGTAAAAATACGGAACGGGATAAAGCGGGCTGTTCTCTGAATCACTTTGTTATAAGCAAAGGGAACGTAATTCAGCATCTGGTGCAGTCATGCCCATGGCGAGAGATGCTGCAACTCGCTGGCAAAATTTTCAACGAGCACACTGCCACAACTCTCTTGTAGTTGGACGAGCTAGCGAGTGACGGCTACTCCCTTCTCGAGCAGCAGGGGTACGTTGGTGGCTGCGCTGCCCTCGTAGTCGTGGAAACAATCATTCCTCACGAGAACGAGCACACTGGACCGGTGTGGCACATTTGCATCGTCGTCAACAAGTCGCAGAGCATTATCATCAGCCTTACTACGCCCACTGTTGGGCACAGACCTCTACATAGACTCTCCAATTAAACCTGTCCTTCCCAAGTTGCGGCCACCGTATCCCCGCAACCTTCATCTCATCCGTCCACCTAACCTTCTGCCGCCCCCTGCTACGTTTGCCTTCTCTTGAAATCCACTACGTCACCCTTAGGGACCAGCAGTTATCTTGCCTTCGCATTACATGCCGCGCCCAAGCCCACTTCTTCCTATTGATTTCAATTAGGATGTCGTTAACCAGCGTTTGTTCCCTCAAAACTCCGCCCGCTTCCGATCTATTAACGTTACACCTATCATTTTTCTTTCCACAGCTGGCTTCGTTGTCCCTAACTTAAGCTGAACCCTGTTTGTTAGCCTCCATGTTTCTACCCCGTAGGTGAGTACCGGTAAGATACAGCTGTTGTATACTTTTCTCTTGAGGGATATTGGTAAACTGCCATTCATGAGCTGAGAGAACCTGCCATATGCGCTCCACCCCGTTCTTATTCTTCTCATTACTTCCCTGTCATGCTCGCGACCAGCGGTCACTACCTGCCCTAAGTAGACACATTCTCTTACTACCACCAGCACCTCCCTACCAAATGCGAACTGCTGTTCTCTACTAGACTGTTGAACATTACTTTGGTTTCCTGCATGTTAATTTTTAGCTGTACTGTTCTGCGCTGCCTGCCTAACTCATTTATCATGCTTTTGTATTCATGTCCTGGGTGACTTAGCAAGGCAATGCCATATACAGATCGCAAATTACTTAGGAATTCTCCATTAACTCTTATCCCCAACTGTTCCCGTTTCAGGCTCCGAAATACCTGCTGTAAAAAGGCGGTGAATAGCATTGGCGAGATCATGTCTCCCTACGCGATACCTTTCTTATTGGGATTTTATTGCTGACTTTATGGAGGACTACAGTTATAAACATCTGCAATCGTTATATTTTCCAATATTTTGAGATAACACTCTTCTACACCCTGATTCCGCAACGCCTTGATGACAACTGATGTTTCCATTGAGTCAAACGCTTTTTGGTAATCAATAAAGGCTATATATAGGGGTTGGCTATATCCTGCACATTTCTATATCGCCTGATTGATAGCGTGAATATGGTCTAATGTCGAGTATCCTTTACGAAAGCCTGCCTGATAATTTTGTTCATTGGAGTCTAAGGTTGTCCTGACTCTACTAAGCAATTAGCTTAGTATATACCTTGCAAGCAACGGACAGTAAGCTGATCATTCTTTAATTCTTGAAGTCTTTGACGTCTCCTTTGTTATAAATTAAGAAATGTTGGAGTTTTTTCAAGCTCGTGGTACGCTCGAGGTCACAAGGCATTGCGTATACAGGGGGCTAGTTTTTCTCGCACAATCCCTCCTCTGTCTTTCAACAAACCTGCTTTTACCTGATCCTCACCAGCTGCTTTCCCCCCTCTGCATTGCTCCTAAGGCTTTCTTTACTTCACCCTTCGTTACCGGCATGATGTCCCATTGCTGTGCTTGACTGCCTCTCTCAGTTACTTTCTGATTATATTCGCTACTGTATAGATTTGTGTATAGATTTGTGATAAGACTTCGGCTACTTTAACTATCTTATCCATGTTGCAAATGACGTTGTCCATTGCCCTCTTTGTCTCTTAGCACATACATATGGTTTTTATCTGTGCCTATTTTTGTCTTCACTGCTTTTAAGCTACCTCCGTTCTTCAGAGCATGCTCGATTTTATACGCGTTAAACTTCCTTATGTCAGCAAGCAATTCGCTTATTTATTAAATGATTGGGCGTTTTTTAATGAGATCTTTAGTTTCCTGCGTTATCTTACGGGTATCCTGTCGAATCATCCTACAACCTCGTTCTGCGGCGCACTCCGTAACGATACCAGTGAAGCATGAACTATCTGTGTAAGTGAGCGCCACGGCCCGTTTCTTCGAGAACTTTATCCGCCCTTCGTGCAGGTCAATGAGAGCGCCGTTTGTCTGCTGAATGTCGCGACCGCGGATGAAGTCCCTGGAACATACACGGGGGACTACAAATTCGCCGACGTACTCAAAACCACGGATATCGACATGAGGTGTGCACCTGCCGGCGGGGATTCTCAGGTGGCCCCGAGCAGTACGAATGCTAGGCCCCGACCACTGTGTCAAAACTTTCTTCAGTTCCAGAGAAAGGGCAAAGCACATGACGCAATAATCGGCACCTGTATCCATCAAAGCGGTCACGTCGACTCCATCAATTGTAACACAGAAATCGGAGGTAGCTCGTCGGATGCTGTCGCTACTCGCTGCCTGAGAAACATCGTCGCATGGTAGTGGCGTAGGAGGATCTTCCCAAGTCCTCGAATCCAGAGGCCGCTAGAATCAGTTTTCCTGGCATGGACTGGGAGAACGGCGTCCGGAGTAGCTTGCAGCTTGACAGGGGCTTCGGGAGCGCTTACCCCTCAGCGACGGGGATCGAGCCCCTCGGTTGCCTGAAGTGATGTGGTTCTGGCGCGACGAGAGATGAGATGCTATCTCATGTGGTCGTTCCCCGCCCTGTGGGCACTGGTCGTCCGGCGCGAAACCACGCAGGCCCACGCGGCGGTATGGGGATGCCCTGCATAGGTGGCCCGCTTCGCCACAGTGATAACAGTGGGGCCGACGATCCAGGGCCCACCACACATCACTCTCTCGCGGTTGCTGGTAGCCTGGCATATCATGGCCGCGAGAGAAGCTGGGTGGGAGCACTACTGGAGTCGCGGAAGTGGCGTCCTACCCAGAGGCCTCATGTAGCATGTACGCATACGTGGGTCTTACATCAAGCCGGCGACGAACCTCAGAAATTTTGGGCTGTTGTGCTGCCAGGCGTAGTTCGTCCCGAATGACTCCACACATTGGCGGGAAAGATGGTGTATCGGACTGCATCCGGAAGGCCTGCATTTCCTCTCTAACGACAGATTCGACCAGCTGGCATAGAAATGTCTTGTGTCTACCGGAGGCATAGAGAAGGGGTCATGCCCAAAGGGGCTGACGTTCCGATTGTACTAGAGGGCTCGCTGTCCCAGTGCCTTCTCCATAGTTGCCTCCTCGATGAGGAATTCTTCCACAGTGCGTGGTGGGCAGCACACGAGTCCTGCGAGAAGCCCTTGTGTGACACCCCGTATGAAGTGGCGAAGCTTCTTGTCTTCCGTAAAGTTGGGATCCGCGCGATCAAAAAGACGGGCCACCTCCTCGAAATAGATGCGTACACTCTCGTTGTGGCGCTGGTTGCGCGAGTGTAACGCAGCTTCTGCTCGCTCTCGAAGGTGTGCATTCTGGTAAGTTGCTGCCAGATTGCGACAGAAGGTCTCCCAGGATGTAAACAAAGCTTCATGGTTTTCGAGCCATGTCCTAGCCGACTCTTCAAACGCAAAATAGACATTGCGGAGCTCACGGTCGTCCCTCCAGCCGTTGTAACGGGCAACACGCTCGAAGATCTCGAGGCAGTCCTTGGCGTCCTCGACGACGTCGCCATTAAACGACGGGAGTGTTCGCGGCTGGTGACAGAGGAATTGCGCCGAAAGCCTGGTCTCTGTTGCCATGGCAGCTGCCGCTTCCGAAGACCGAGGTTGCGTCGCCCTTTGGCAGCCGGAAGAAGTCCAAATTCAGGGGATGCTCGAAGGTGGCGACGGCCGCGGCGCTGGTGACCTAGGGTGAGTTCCGTATTGGTCAGTAGCATAAGCGTATCTGGAAGCGTACCACGCAGTTGCGCCAGATTTGCCATGAATGTTGCGCCATAGAGAAACATAAATATTTTTCACTATGATTACGGGCCACACAATCGGGAACAGAACTGCTCCAGGCTCTCGAGCGGCGGTAATGATGATGATGATGATGATGTCCTCAGGCTGTATGGCACATACCCACGGCAGGGGATTGGCCAAGGTGCATAGCGGATACAAACGCACTCATGTGCAGGGAATGGAGTATATTTAAAATTTTGGGATGCAGAGCTAGAATTTGTACAAAAACAAAAAAAAAATACGGAGAAGGAAAAGATGTGAATTCACATTCTAGCAGAGGAATCTACCAGATGAAATTATATTATCGTGAATAGAATCGCACACTGGTTTCAGGCCATATCCCTTGGCACTTGCCCCGAAGGATAAGAGAATCGGAATAGATAGAGGTAGCCCAAGCCGAGCGAGGGGGTTCTCCAAGTAAATTCTACGGAGAGCAGCGAGCCGCCGGCAGGAGAGGAAAAAATGTTCTATAGACTCAATTTCGCCACAAGCCTCACAAAGGTTGGATATCGAAAACCTCGATCGGCATAAATAAAGATTTAGCCGTGGTATCCTGCAGCGCAAAAGGGTCATGGACACCTCACATTGCCTCAAACTGCACATCCGCACACTCCAAGGAAATGCCAGGTGTTTAAAATCCGCTGCAGTGAGGAGAGGCTCGTGGCTCAAGGTGTGGAAACGCTGGAATCGCTGAAAGCGTGCTAGAGTCAGGTAAACAGTATTTGGGACGAAAGGGACAATAGGTCCATCAAGGGCAGACTTTGCTAAAAAATCAGCCCTCTTATTAGAAACAATGCTACAGTGCCCAGGGACCCAGGGAAAGCGCACTTCAAAATGAAGGGAACGACTCATAGGAATATCTCTGGAGGTTTCGAGCGCTGCCAAAACAGAAAGGTTGTCTGAGAGTATAATAACCCGAGTGATATTGCAGGGAATCCTTATTAAGGCCAACTCAATGGCCAGAAACTCAACTACAAAAATGGGGGTATAGTCAGGGGCCCGAAATGAGTAGCTCCAATCAAGAGCCCTTGAGTAAACGCCAAAAGCAGCCTTTTCATTTTGCTGGGAGGCATCTGTATAGACGGCAATATATATGGTTAGGAAAATTGTCTAGGTGCTCCTCTATGAGCCCATTTAACATATTGGCGGGGAGGTTCTTAGCAATCCTTGGGAGGGTGTTGTCAAAGAAGACTGCGTGGCAGCCCGCCTGTGGTTGACTAGTACCAAAGGTCTCATTGATACAGAAATATTTGACAGCAGGGATTTAGTGAACACCACCTGAGGGAGCTTATACCGAGGCCAGGGGGTACCAAAGAAGAGAGTTGGGTTCGTTGTAAATATAGGGTTAGCCAATCCAGGAACAGGCTCCAAAGACCTTAAAAATGTCCGCACAGTGATAAGCTCAAACAGGGAATTGAGATCAGGTATCCGTGCCTTCAAGTACAACACAGCATTAGCTACTGATTTAGGCAGACCTAAGCAAAGGTGCAGAGCGCGTCGCTCCATAACAAAGAGGGGTTCACACTTGTACTTTGGGCACCCAGAAAAGAGAACGGAGCGGAATTCAAGGATTGGCTGTACATAGGTCTTATAAAGAAGTAGTAGAGTGTCTCGCCGCATATTGAATTTTTTGTTGCTGATCCTCACCAACCGGCCAAGGGCACGCTCACCCTTAAGCGCAATTCTTCTAATGTGTGGCCGCCAGTCTAAATGCGGGTCATATATTATACCCACGTATTTTGTTGAGTCAACTTGCGGGATGAGGATAGAGCGATACGAGAGAGAGATGTAAACAGGGGTTGCCTGTGGGAAAACAAGGACGGCACACTTGTTGACATTTAAAGTTAACTTTATGCTGTCTAGCCAAACTATCAGAGCATTTAAGTACTCTTGGAATAATTGGTACAGGATATGAATGTCTTTGGCAGAAGCGAAAAAAGCAATATCATCCGCATACACATAAACTTTAACGGCTGGGTGAATAGGGATATCACGCATTAGTATGTTAAACATACTAATGTTAAACACTGCCGTAAGTCTTTGCAATATCTAAGATGGCGATGCACTTCTACTTCTTCCACTTCTGAGCCATATGAATATTATGTCCAATCCCGTTAGCAGTATATTAAGGCGGAAGCCTTTAATGCCTCATCGTTGTAAGCAGCAGTTGTCGACAGAAATGTCACGCTTTTCAAGTGGTCGAAACGGTCGTGACGTCAAAGTGTGCGAATTTCAAACGGGGCCAAATGTACTTGGGCTACTAACCATGCATCCAATTAAAGGGATCGTATAGTAATGCTTCAAGTAAGTGGTACTCATTTTAGTTAATTGCTTACTTCACTAACTAGCCTAATTAACCTTTCTAGTCAGACCAGATAAATAAATCAACCCGAGTAGGAAATTGGTCGAACTCGGGAATCGAACCCCGGTCTCCGGAGTGCGAGACGAGCACGCTACCACTCCGCCATGCCAGCTCGATGTTTTGGTATGAACAAAGGCGCGTCTAGTGAATACGTGTCTTCGTTCACTCCCATCTTCCTCCCTTCCCATTACGGCGAGGTTTAGGTGTCCACTGAGATATGAGTGACAGATACATTTTCAGGCGAAAGCATTTAATGGCTTATACTGTCGTGACCAAGACGTGTTAGCAAATTTGTCCGCGTTTCAGATTGGTCGAAATGGTCGTGAAGTCACTGCGCGAGAATTTTGACGGGTGTCCACCGAAATATGTGAGACAGTACTGCACAATTTCCTTTCCTCAAATAAAATTTTCGACTGGTGTTCACCGAGATATGTGAGACAGTTACTGCATAATTTTCTTCCCTCAAATACAATTTTCATTTTATTCATTGCGGTCCCTCTTTCTTCTTTCACTCCACTTCCTCTCTTCCTGTGCGGTGCGGTTCAGGTGTCCACCGAGGTTACAGAGAATTACAGCTCCATTTCCTTTCCTCAAAAAGCGTTCCGTTCAAAGGGCAAGGCATCGCGCCGAACGGGTGGTGGCGTTCCATGAACTCCATGGCAGCGCTACAACACGCTGTCACGTTCCACTCCTCAAGGCAAAGATTAAGCGTCATTAATTGGCAGGTAATTAATGCACGAACAGAAAGTGAACTGAACCATCGCTTCGCAGAATGCAGCACTCAGGCTTTCGCCTTTCTACACTTTAGCTTCTAAAGTTCCTCGTAATTTTTACAAATAGTCTAATCGTTCAATTAAATTATTGTACAGCCGGTTTCCGCGATGCTATCGGAGGTGAAGCGCACTAGCCATGGGCCGCCGCAAGGCATCAACTACAGTAGTTCGCTTAAGCAGATCACCGCGATGTTGGACGAAAAATGAGTGCAAGAGACCGAAGGCCCCCTCAACCTTGCTCCACGTTCATATGGCATTATGATTTCACAGCGCAAGCGCTGCCTGCCGGCGGCCAAGGACGCGCAGCCGACACGTCCACGCGAGCGACGCGGTTGGCAAAAGAGCAACTTGCAAAGTTCCAGTGCGTAGTTCATTATGCCGAACAGCCACTGCAATTGCATTAATAGAATACGTGGCTTTCCTGAACCTTTACATAGAATTTGCAAAATAATAATTAATATGTACAGTGTAGGCAATAATTCCAATAACCCGGGTTCGATATATTCGGGTTCAACTGTCAACATGCATGCCCTGAAAGATCGTGTCCATATAATGCACCGAGCCATTCTTGCATCTCATTCTGACCATATAAGGGATATGAGCGCCGAAACATCAATAGGTTTTCTTTTCTTCAAGCTTTGGCTAGCGCACATTTCTAGCCATTCGCCAACTCACGAGGAGTGCTCAACATCAACATACTTTTCAGATAGATTTCTTTATGTATGCTGTATTCCCCAGCGCCTCTTCTGTCCCGCTTAATTTCGAAAACATAAAGGACCCACAGGCACGGCTATTTTGTCAAAATGCGCGAAAGAATGTCGCAACCCGCGGCTGTGACGCGATTCACCACGACAGTCGTGTTTCTCTTCGCGCAGGGTTGCGCGGTGGACGCGCCAGCACTCTAAGAACTCCGCCAGTTTAACCGCTGAGCCAGTGCCGGATGGGCGGCTGTGTGCGGCGGAGCAGTGAAACGAGTGTTTTTTATCATTTTTTTAGGCCTCCGGTATGTCTTTCTCTAGACTACGCACGGAAAGCAGCAGGCTACACTGCATTCGGACGCTCAGCACCGTGTTTACCTCTTCCAGTCGGAAATGCAGAAGCTGATTTTCTTCCTAGTCATTTCTAGCCACCACTTTGCACGCTTCGGTTAACGAACTGTTCCTGGCTTTGTTTCTGCTGTTTCGGCGCTCATTATGCGCTCAAAAAGTCACTGTATGATGCCGCCAGAATGCAGCTCCGGTCCAAAAAAGCGCTGGCTGAGAACAGCGAGCATGCAGTCACATGCGGCCAGCTGTCGAGACGTTGGACACGTTTGCGAGAAGACTTAGCAGAATAATTGCAGTGCTGTGGCCGACGCGTCCGCCATAGCGCGAAAACTGACTAGAGTCGGAGTGAAAAACAAGAATTAAAAAAAATGAAATGCAAGAGTTTTGACATGCAACAGAGATACAAAACGTATTTGTTCAGCGTTGTGGGTGAAATGGGAGAAAAGATGGAGGGGAGGGGGTGGGGGAACGGTATTAAATGAGTAGCACCAGTGTCACTCCTGTTATTCCCCGTCGCTGTCCCACTCTGCACAGAGCGCTAAACGTTTCGAAGATTGCGCGCTGTCAACTATCAGACGGTGCTTGTCTGAGCGAATTATGCGATATTCATCAAGAAGAATAATTTTTCCTAAGAATTTGTGTGTTTTGTCCGGCTAAATCTAAGCACAACCTACGCTTTTTCTCTTCACCGTAATTAAAAAGCAGGTTAGCTTTTTGGCGTGTGCAAGCAAGCAGCTGCAGTTTAAACTTTCGATATTTCAGACGCACTAAAGAACGTGGCAGTTAGATATTACGACATACTTCTGTCTCTCCACCTGTTAGAGATTGTTGTTGCAGGGATAATATTGTTACTAGTTTAAAAAGGCAGTTGGTTTTATTGCAGGACCGTATTGCAGGACCGTATTGCAGGACCTGAACGAAAGAAAAAAGATCAGTGAGTGGCCCTGGCAAAAAATTCCCCTTTGGCCTGTTTGCTAATAAAATTATTGAAGTCGTACAGCCGCTAGCAGGGTTTTTAAGTTCATTAGGAAAAATCCAGGCGCTAACAAACAATGACACACAAGGGACACAGTGTTTTTAAATGACACTTTTTGCAGCATTTTCTGGCGACTCTCTTTGGTTTCAAAGAAAATTCTCTAATGACGACGAAGAGACGTGACATAAGGGAACGCGTTACTTGATACCCATCGTTAACCGTTGTGCCAAGGATAGTGTGTCCACCGATGTAGAGGCAGGACATTTAGGTTAAAGCGGTGTCCATCTTTCACGGAGCCAGAAACAGCTCATGCGCGCTCGTGTGCGCCTACATCGCTTTCAAGGCTGGCGCCGGCTTTGACGGCCGCCGCAACCGGTTTCCAAACAGCTGTGACACGGCCATCAGGAGTGCCCCGAGCAGCGCAGACACTTCCTTTTCAGTGTTGCTTGACGCTTCGGCTGTGCGGTGCCCTCGAGGTTGACTCTGCTACTTTCGTTGGCACTGCTATCCGAGATGGCTGGTGTGTGCACGAAGAAGTCAACGGAGGACGTGTTCGATACGTCCGAGGATGCCCTCCCTGTTAGGCTCCAACAGATCGCCGAAGATCAGCTTGGAGAGACTCCAGAGCGGAAAAAGGAATCCCTCGCGAAACTTTTGCTGCTTTTATCAGTGAGGGGGAAATTCGACTGCCTAAGAAAGAGTGAACGAGGGTGCAGCCGTTTTACACGCGGCTTTACAAAGTTCCAGAGGGAGGGTAATCTTATATTTCGTTTTTTTTTAGCAACTTAAGCTGTCACTAGAATAACTACTGGCGGGAAGCTTGGCCACTTCACCGGTTATTTGCTGCCATTGTTAAAATACAGTGAGGTTTATATTCCGACCGAGATTTTAAGTCGAGAAATAATCAACCTCGGTCCACCGATGGAAGACTGACGTAGACTCAATACGTTCATTCACCTCTTCTAAGTTAGGCAGCGTTGCCGGATCTATTATTATAAAGAGCTTTCTTGGAAAGACACTAAATTTTATAGCACTAACTATTTTAGACCGACTGGCTAAAGTGTTTTGACCTATTGGGACACCCGGCCACAAGCGACTCATGTCCAACTAGCGACCATTTTTTGAAGAAGCTAAACGCGAACTGTTTCAGAACCTTCTCACCGCAGATAAACGTAAATGCTAATAACTTTCTAGTCATCATACTGGTCTGCACGCAGTCTGTGTCTGTAAAAGCGGTCAGAAAGCCACACGGAGTGCCCAGGCGAGGAATCTTTCATTAAAAAAATTACAGATTGTAAGGTTAGGATGGAAGAGTGGATGTATACTGAGAACACACCTGGAAAATTTTAACTCGCTGTCTATTGCAGAGGAGGAGGATCTCAATTCCCGGAAGGATGCGCAATTTCTTCTGCGTTTCCTACGCGTGCGGAAATACAACGTTCAAGCAGCCCTGCGCACAGTGAAAAACTACTACAAGATCCGGAAAACCAGCGGTCCGGTCTTTCGGGACTTTCTGCCTTCCAAAGTGTATTTCGGGACTTTCTGCCCTCCAAGGACGCCGCATCGTCCTGTTAAAACCCGGTGGGTTATGTTTCTGAAGCACCCTGCCATCATATTGTAGTGAACTGTTCGAGCATTTATCCAGATAATTTTTATGTAGGTAGAAGGCATCGTGGTGCCAAAATCCCGGAGACAAAACAAAAAGTGAGACGTTGCCGTCTCATACTGCAATCTTGAAGTGCGCCAGCATTTGTACGCAACAGTAAAAGAAATTCTGGAGTGAACAGAAAGTTTTAGACAAGATACGCTTATCAGCTGACGTGTTCAGCCAAAGTACATTTCCTGCATGACGTGGATGTATACGTATACAGGTCCGCGGGCGCACCTGGCGAGAAGGTTTTCATGCAAACGTACTATCCAATATGTCATTTAATGGTTAATCAAAGAGCACGCGAGTCTGTAGCTCTACGTGTCACGTTCGTTGCGGCAGCCACTCCGAAGACTACGGTGCGTAGCAGAAAATATTCTTGCTGCGTAAATACCCGAGGTATAATTATGCTGTCACGACCAGAGGAGCCATGAAGGTAGGCGTCGGGAAGAACCCAAGACTGGGAGCCTTCTTTTAATTGTAGAGCCAGGTTCCAGGACACAGAACAGAACAAGCGCGCCTCGAGAGCCCACCGCCGCTGCGTCGTCGCTTTCGACTCAGTGCGGACGCCGCGCGGCGCGTTAGGCACGTGGAATTATTCCCGCCTGCGAAAGTAAACAACGTCTCGATGTGAAATGGGATATGTACGGCGAGAGACGGAGGAGGAAAAAAACTAATAGGGGTGAGGTGAACTATATAATTCGCGCTAATTGAGATGCGGGAAGAGCCAAGTTCGCACGTGCGGTAAGGGGATAAAGGTACGAAACACAGCGCGAACACAGCGCTCAGTCAAGCGAAAAGTACGGCTTTGAGCGCACTACATGCACGATTTCAGGCCGTTGACGCTGAGGGCCGGCGATCACAGTTTGATGGGGCACAACTTCGTAGTTGACGCTGTTCAGGCTGCGCAGGATTCTGTACGGGCCAAAATACCTATTGATAAGCTTTTCGCACAGCCCCTTGCGGCGCACGGGTGTCCACACCCACACCTGGGCACCCGGTTCGCACTGCACGTCCCTGTGCCGACGGTTATAGTGTCGGGCATCGGCGGATTCCTGGTCCTTGATGTGCAAGCGGGCCAGCTGACCGGCCTGCTCTGCTTGTTCCACGAAGTGGCCTGCTTCAGGGCGGAGCTCTGCGTCGCCGTACGGGAGCATGGCATGTAAAATCATGCGGATCTCCCTGCCATACACGAGACGGAACGGGGTAAACTGGGTGGTTTCCTGCGTCGCGGTATTATAGGCGAAGGTGATGTACGGCAAGACCTCAGCCCAGGGAGACATTAGGCTCGAAAACCCGCAGTCCCCCGTGTGGCTCGTCACAGGTAACTCTAGCGAGAATGCTGGAACGGGGTGGCACCGTAACGGTCTCGTCGGCGACTCGCACGGCGGACCGAGGACCCTGGTGCGCAGATTCTTCTGTGGCTTTTGCGGTAGAAAACGTCACCAAGCGATTCGGGAGGTCTATGATAGCACTGTGCTCGCGAAGAAAGCCGATGCCAAGGATGACATTGCGAGAACATTCGCGCAGAAGGAGAAAAGTGGCAACGAATGTGCAGCCTCGAACCGTAACCCGGGCCGCACACATACCGAGTGGTGCAACAACATGTCCGCCGGTCGTACGTATGTCGGGACCATCCCAGGGTGTCCTCAGTTTTTTCAGGGTCGTCGCAAGCCGTCCGCTAAGGATAGAGTAATCTGCGTCCGTATCGACCAACGCGCTGACCTCGTTTGTGTCGACGAGAACAGGGATATCCAAGGAGACCCTGTGGATGGCTCAGTCGATGCGGCGGCGGAAGCTGGTCGGCGACTGGAGTGGCGTCGTCGGGGCGATTCAAGCGGCACGTTAGGGGAAACTTTTCGGCGATGCGGCGTTCGTGGTCGTGACGATTGGGTCGGTGCGGCGGCGGAAGCTGGTCGGCGATTAGGGTTGAAACATCACGGCGATTCGAAAGGCGCGTCCGGGAAAACTGTGCAGCGATGCGACGTGCAACGTCGGAGCGATTCGGTTGGTGCGGTGGTGGAAGGTTTCGTTCGGCGGCCTCGCGTCCAAAGGCAGCCGGAGCTAGTTTTCCCGACGAGGGCTCGAGAACAACGTTGTTATGAGGCGAAACGGGACCCAGAGAGCGAAGACCGGCGCGGAGAAGGCGATCGCGACTCGCGGAGCGGAGGAGACGGTGAACTACGCTGGCGGTTGACAGTATGTAGTGTTGTGCTGGCCTCCAGAAGGTTTCCGGAAAGAGGGCTCATGGCGTGTTTGAAAACAATGGCGAGAAAGCCTGCTAAAAGGTGCGTCTGTTTTGCATGCCATTTCTGGTGTCTCCGTTAAAAACTGAGCTGTGTTTAGGATTCGAGATGTTTTAGATATTACGCTCAGTGCTTGATGTAGCATACACAGAGAAATTGTTCTAGTCTAAAGCGCACGCTCCATGCCTACTAAAGAGAGGTTTTTAATATTACTCGATTCGGTGCGGCTGTTATTTTACACTGCCGACAAACAGGCCGTTGACCAACTCAGGTGCCACACGGAAATATTCAGACACCTGAGGCGAAAGACTATTATTTCAGTCAGTCAGAGTCATCGCAACTGTGCTGAGAAGCTTATGCTGACATGACGTCTAGAGACCGGTCGGCTCTTTTTTCGCAACCTCCAATTCGTAGTTATTTTACAAAAAAAAAAAACGTTATCAGCTGAGTCATGTACTCGAGCAGTGGCTCCACCTCTGCCTCAAGCGCAAAATTATTACAAAAATCACGAATAATTTTAAAGAAGTGCCGGTGATAGAGTAAAAATATCTGAACACAAAATAAATATTTGGCACCTACGACTTAAAGTGTAGACTCCATTTGAAACAGTCGCATTTTCTGTATTTTCTCAGGTTCTTGGAATCTCGATGAATCGTCATACGTAGATGTTCACCGGGCCATCGTGTTGTGCATGTAACACTTAGCTAAGGATCCAACCACCCAAACGTTGGGCATGGTTATCCTGTTCGACTACGGAGGCTTCACACCCGACAAAGTGCTCGCCATTAATGTGGGCTTGATCAGGCGGGGCTTCGAATATTTACAGGTAATTAGAGGCGTCGAGATCGCGCGAAGAATTCCACTTTTAGTAGATAGAAGCAACCGACGAGAGCACCCTTTTTGATGCCCCACTAATATTACCTTGACATCATTTACCTCAGTGTTATAGGGGGATATATGCAAAATAATGAAAGGAGAAGCAATTTTTTCTTGAGTCCGGGCCGGCATTACACCGTTTCACACGATGGAAATGTCCCGCTGGCGACGCAGCAGTGATTTACGACATCGCGCGCCAAGCCTAGATATTGACTGCAGTCTATGGTCCCGAATCTTTGCTATTCTATGTGTTCATCAATGCTTTTTTCTAGTTCTGTTTTTTAGTAGTCATTTTTCCTTCGCCACACAGAGAAAGTATACCCCGCTCTATACCCGCCGCGGTGGCTCAGTGGATATGACGCTCGGCTACTGACTCAAAATACGCGGGTTCCATCCCGGCCGTGGCGGTCAAATTTTGATCGAGGCGAAATGCTAGAGGCCCGTGTACTGTGCGAAGTCAGTGCGCGTTAAAGAACCGCAGGTGGTCGAAATTTCCGGAGCCCTTCACTATGGCGTCCCTCATAGCCTCAGTCGCTTTGGAATGTTAAACTCCGACAAACCATATCCCACTATAGCTCTCAGTGGACAAGACTAGGAGCTACATTTCGCAACCAATACTGTCGCGTGCCGCTGGGAAAGGTGTACTAATTGGCATTCTGATATAAACAAAGTCAATAAATTTGAGCGCCGGTAGTGAAACGAGCAGCGGCAAGTAAAAACCCGAAGCAACAATTTCTGGAGCAGTAAGGGAAAGAAAGTATTAGGGGTCAAAATCTCGAGAAACCTAATAGATTCCGCCTTAGATTGCTTTAGCCAGCGCTGCAAGTTTCTCATTGGATGACTGTATTTTATATGATCAAATCCACTCTATTTTAAACAGCGTAGTTAAAACTATCTACAGGCAAAAGAAAGCCTACGTGCTCCACAGAGAGAGGAACATCTTGTTGCATTTCTAAACAATAATTTGCATATTATGGGGCTAAATTCATGACAGCCCTAGACCACAAAAAACGTATCGCATTCCTTTTAACGCATACAATTCCTTCCTGTAGATTATGTTACCCAGTTCTCATTCTAAAGTATTCACAGAGAGCAATGTTTTCAGCAGGAAACACTTCCAGAACAGGACCTTCTATGCCAGCAGTACGTGCGCACTAGCAGTCATGCTTTTTATTGACACCTAATTCATATTGTAGCAGCTGAACCTCTATAAAAATGTCAGTGCTTCTCTCCAGATCGGAATCGCTCCCTCGGTCGAATTGAAATCTTAATAGATGGTAGGAGAAGTTAACCAAACAACTTTATCGAATTTTACTGTTTTCATGATACTGCGGCAACGGCGAGTGGCAGTAAGATTTCGTCAAAAAAGAAAGCGCTATCTCTGTTACGCTATCATTTTTTCAGCCTCAGTTATTCACAAAAGTAAGTTAATTCCCATCCGAAAACTTCAGAATTCTGCTGCTGACGCGTTTTTTTTTCATGCTTGACTCTTGTGTTGACATTTTTCTGAGAGCCATCTCGCAGTTTAGATAACAATCCTTTTTGTCGTTTTAAGAAATTTTACTGACTCTTGAAATTGTGTAGGTCTTGATTTACATCCAATCCTGAATACCGTTTAGAACACAATCGCAGCGCTCAACCTTTCGGTCATAAACCAATGCAGGTCTCGATAACCGGAATAAATCGCGAGCAGCTGACACGGAATATTTTAGCTCTTTGTGAGTGCCACAAATTCCCACTCAGTTCTCTCGAAGGCGCTTAGAGTCTTTGCCGTATTGATGTGACCGTCTGCGCTCTTGGTTAGGCGTCCGCCATATTGTTTAACGTTTAAATGCCTTCGCGGACCATATCTGTGTAGCGTGAAAACTTGCGCAACCAGACGTGCTTTCTTTCCTTCCAAGACTGCTTGCCAATGCTGCTGAAGGCCATGCACCAAGTGAGTCAGAGCGTAGGCTTCGACGTGTTTTTCACACTCGTCCGGCCTTTCCTAAAAACAAAGCTGGCGGAGAGGGTGAGCTCCTCATAATCATGTTATGGCAAACATGCTTAATCTTCTCTTCTAAATTGATATTCATTATGAAACAAAATTAAACAAATGCAGGTTTTGGTGAATCACAAATAAATTTCAGCTTATCCTCTGGTTAGTCATGCGGTATTGCACAGGAGCTTTGTCCTGAAAACCCCGCCGCGGTGGCTCAGTGGTTACGGCGCTCGGCTGCTGACCCGAAAGACGCGGGTTCGATCCCGGCCGCGGCGGCTGAATTTCGTGAAGGCGAAATTCTAGAGGCCCGTGTGCTGTGCAATGTCAGTGCCCGTTAAAGAACCCCAGGTGGTCGAAATTTCCGGAGCCCTTCACTACGGCGTCTCTGATAGCCTCAGTCGCTTTGGGACGTTAAACTCCAATAAACCAATCAACCTTTGTCCTGAAAAACAGCCGACTAGATTTATTATATCTGAACCCCGTCACTCGGATTGCAGCGCACTTCGCCCTCCACATGCTCTGCTCCACACCGTATGCGGGAGTCGTCATTCACATTACGGTTTGCCCGAAGGGTGAAGCAAGGCGATGCATCACTGCCTGAAACTGGCAACGCTTTCTCATATAAAAACTTCGCATGCTTTCAAGAACAATCCTGTAGAGCATTGCAATCAGCGGATATTTTAATAAGTAGTTTGTGGCGCTGAGAGTTTTTAGGGTGTTGTGGAACTAAGGCAAAACCCGGACAAGCTGCAACAAACGGAATGCGTCTGTAGTTTTTGCTCCTCCTTACGTTATCTTTTGGGAGCGTGTGCTGTAGTCCTGCCACCACACAAACCTCTTCTTTTGCGTCCGTTCACACAATACCACCTTAATCACAACTGTATCGGTAGTTTCGGATAACGTACCCAACCTCCTTACTGCACCAGGAAATGCTCTGAAATAACCTTAGGCGGAGACACTACCTTAATGGGAGGCGAGCGTTTAAAGCAAGCATAGAGGTACCCGCGCACCCAGCCTGCTACGCAATGAGAAAGAAAAAGCCTTCCTTCAGAAACTCTGTCACCATAGCGTAAAAAGTTTAGGGCAAAAACAACTTATATCGGAAGAAGCACTTCATATATCTATCTTCGAAGACTAATTGTTGACTAGATGTACGAAGATTCGCATCCTGGTTGCTGTGTGGCCTCTCACTGCACTTTCACAAGTGTCTTGAGTCGTTTTGCGAGAACTGCTTCGATGCACCATTAACGTTAAAGAAGTAGCTCAGTTTTGAGCGAAGAGTTTGAAACTGGCGTCTTGGCCTATGTGGACGTCAACCCAAGGCCAGCTTGGGAAAAATTGGCGATGGATTAGTATGCAGTTTCTCTACTGCTTGGAGAGTTCTTAAAAAGGACAACATGTATTCGTACAAAGTATGCCTGCATCAAGCACTGGGAGGATCTGGTTTTCTGCGCCGGGTGTTTTGTAACTAGTGCCTAATCAAATGCGAGGAGAGCCCTGAATTTTTAGACAGCGTGATGTGGACTGTTGAAGCGCACTTCGTCACAGATTCCACGGTAAATTTGCACAACGCCCATTATTGGTCAGCCGCCAACCCATAATAGGTACGAGGAACAAGACATTAGGTTCGGTGGTCTGGAAATGTATGGCGAAGGATACTTCAAGGACGCATGGTACGTAGGCCCCTACTTTATGGACGGGAACCTCATCGGCAGGACACACCGAGCGCATACTAAATGATGAACTTCGCCTCAGAACTCCCGCTTAACGGGATGTGGTTTCAGCATGACGGGGCTCCGCCACCCTCATTCTCTCGTGTTATGGACGTTTTAAGCATGAAATGCTTTTAGCTCCCGTTGTCGGCAGTGTGGTGACGTTACGCCGAGACCGGGAGCCAACATTCGGGCACTGAATTCCACTCATCCGGGCACTGAAACGAGAGCATCCAGGCACCGTACGAGATTTAACGAGACTCCACGAGAGAGGGCGATGGCGGCCGCTTCCGCGCCGTCCCCAAGGATGGCGCTGCGGTCCCACACTCGCTCATGTAAAAGACCGGCGGCTTACTCTTCAGCTCATGGGGAGGTGGTCACGAATCGCGGCTTCGGCCGCTTATCTGTTTTTTTCAGCCAGCGTCCGCTTCGGCGGACGCGGTTGTTGCTGCGACGCGCGTCTTTTCTTTCCTTCTAAAGCGGAAGCATTACTACTTGCACTTTCAGCCTTTGCCGTGGCGCGGCGGTGCCACCATTGACCTTTAGTTGACCTCTGTGTGACGTCATGTGTGACATCACGCCGAAGAGAAGGGCGACCTACACTCGCCGTCGCAAGCCGCGGCGGTGCCACCACCGGCGCCTAACCCCTGCGCTCTCCGCTAGGAGCGCGATTGTGGCATTACGCTGAAGAGATCAGGCTCGACTCACGTCGCTAGAAAGCAGTACCTGAATATCTTTCTCTGTGGTAGGTGTGCCAACTACAAGCGGCTTAACATTGCTTCGCGACCTCGCGCCGTCCGTGTGCGACGGCGGTGCACATGAACGGCGGCCTGACTGGACTGGATTGGATTGGATTACAATGGATTAGGTTAGATTAGATTAGATTAGATTAGATTACATTGGATTGGATTGGATTGTATAACAGATGCATCGCCACACGTCTAACCACAAACACCACCATCAGCTACACTACCAGCTGAACCATGGCGTAGGTACGGATATTGCTTTCGCAATTACCGGGCCTAACCAAGCTAAGCCACAGCGAATTTTTTTCTGTTTCCTCTCGTCTTTTAACTCTCCTCTATATGCACGTGGCAGCGGTGGTGGCTCGGCTGGAGCCAGTTGGCAGGCCCGTGCAAATTTCCTTTTCATCCTTCTCTCAGTCGCA
Source organism: Amblyomma mixtum (assembly GCF_055824585.1). Lineage (NCBI taxonomy): Eukaryota > Metazoa > Arthropoda > Arachnida > Ixodida > Ixodidae > Amblyomma > Amblyomma mixtum. The sequence goes on from NC_143021.1 coordinate 128,473,196, forward strand.
ACAACAACAACACTTCAGCTATTAGAACGCGCTGCTTATACATTCTTCTCAGGCCTGCGTCTCGTTGTGTCCTCGTATGCTTCTGCATCTGCCTGCATTTCAATGCCGCCACCGTCACAGCTGTTTAAGCCGAGCAATGGAGCCTGGTGAAGGGGAGAGAGGAAGCGTCTTGCGGAAAGCGATCGCTTTGCGAGTGATACGCCGTATCAGAAGACTGCTCGCCGCTGCCGACAACGCCATGATTATGCGGCCGCTCCCGAAAGCGACCAGGCCGCCACGGTTCTCGGCTGCTCGCACTATTGCAGGGGATCGCTTCGACGCAACAAGAAGAGTGTGGTGTGATGTGGTGAACACTAGACCCATTTCAAGATTCTGACTAGTACCACCTACAACCAATGTGTTATGCCCGTAAACATTTCATGCTCACTCCACTCTCGATTACGGGAGAGGCAGATTTTTTGCCCCTGCTTGACCTCTTAGGTCACCAGACTTATCTCCCCTCTCTTATCTCCGCTTGACTCCCCTTATCTCCACTTGTAGTAGGGTAGAGGTATGGGGCCGCCTGGAGATGTGTACATGGATTGAAGTGTGTCTCGAAGGGTGTTGGCGTCGTCAATGTGTTCATGTGTGAGGCGTGTCACGTGGTGCTGAGTTGCTGATTTGATGAGTGTGGGGTCAATGAGGTGTCGGAGGAATTGCCATGCGCGGTAGCTGGACAGGTTTCCGGCGATTCCGTCACATATCTGTCCCCAGTTGGATCGGCAGAGCTCCTCAGAGTGCTGTTGGATTTGTGTCTGCAGCGCGGCCAGATGCTTTTTAAGCGTTCTGTTGCGTTTGTTGCCCCCTGACTTTTCTCGACATTGACAATGGAAACGAGCTATAATGAGACACGCGTGGTTTGTACACAAACAGAAGTTTATTGCGTACAAATGCAAACAGTCAGAGCTCCCTCCATTGGAAGTGGATATTACAATCGTGCTGAAAAGACATCAGGTGCCTAAAAGGACTCAAAATACGCTATGCCTGGCTGAAGAAAGGCATACGCTAAAGAAAGGCACAGATACGCTAGAAAAAAGGTAGCAAGGCACGGCATAAACAGCTATAAATCGCACGTCTATGCATACACAGTAACGCATACTCTGTGACTTAGTGGACATAGTTCTGGCGGTTTATCTGGAATGTCTACTGGTTGTATTTATTATTATTTTGAGATGGCTGCTCTCTCAAAAAATAATTGCTACACGCTCCTCACTTTTAATAAAATTACTGTCTTAAATGTTCAGTTTTATTTTAAACAAAGTGCAATGAAGAAGATGATTCAGCACCGCCACCAACGACGACGAAGCGCTAGCGCCGCCCGTCGGATGCTCGTGCTGGAGAACTGCCGCTTGTGTGCCGGTCTCTCGCCTCGCTGGTTCCTAGACTGCTTGCGCCAGGGTCTTCGTCGCCGGCGTTTCAACGTGCCATTAAACCGCTCTACAATAAATTAAATAATATTACTGCTCAGAATTGTGACAGTGGTCTGTTATAGCTATGGCTTGTGCATAAAGTTTTGCCTGGCTTGATTGTATACACAAACTCTGTAATCGATAATGAGCTTATCATGCCGGAGCTGAGATTTTTCGTTCTGTGACTTACCATTTTCAACTAGATGTTTTTTTCTGTTGCGCAGATGCTGGGTGAGCAGTCTGGAACTATATTGTAATCTGTATTTTATAGTTTGTTAGCGCTTGAAAGTATCTACTCTTCAACTTTGAAATTAGTGAATTTTACAATGATAGGCCTTATTTCACTTTTAGTAAATTTTCCCAGGCGATGTGACAGCTCGATATCCTTTGACGAGATCTTAACGCCTAGCTTACAATCACAAAGTTGTGCTACTAAATTCCTAAATTCCGACCACGTTTCATGATCTTCATCGGTCAATACAAAGTATAAGAGGTTAGAGTGGCGTGAGCTATCTTCAGAATGGTCTAGCCTGGATGTTGTGATAGATATTTCTTTTGCGTTCGCTTTGACACATGCCTTAACGTTTTCAACTTATTTATTTACAGTACCCCAAGGCCCCTCGTGCGGGGCATGGGGAGGGGGGGGGGGGGGTAGATTCTTCATAAAAATACGACCCTGGCAATTGAAATAAAATATATAATGCATGTAATAACGAAGTATGAAACAAAGCTAATAAAGTACGCAAATAAAGCAAGAAACAACGCGAAATAAAATACTCAGTATAAGTATAATGCACAAAATACTAAATCTATTATTCCATGGTTTGTTTTAAGGAATGCTTAAAGCATTGTAAGTTTCGTTAATGCTGCAAGGGATGAAAATTCGTTTTGATTTTACATAAACTCTTCCTTATTTTCCCTAGGACTGCATCGTTTTGGTATCGTTGGGTCCCAATCGTTTTCATTTCATTCAGAATACGTGTTTGGTCTTCAAGAATTTAGGCAAGTGCCTCCATGATTTTGTCAGGTGCCTCTGTCGAATGGGAAAGCATAATAGGGCCGGGATGACTTCAATGTTTCTGACAAGTGTTAACAGCTCAAATAAATATCTGTGCGCACTCACGAATGATTTCAATACAGTAGCATGGGCTCGGCAGCATTAGCAATCCACGATAACGGGCACGCCGCACGCCCATAGAGCATCGATTGTTTACTTGCATGGGGAGCAGACGACGGGCCTAAGTCAATCACACTGTTGCTGTGGTGCCGATTACACTGAAGGGGGTGATGAAACATGATATGTTCTTATCGGAAATGGTTGGCGTCGCTCTTGATACGGTTGCCGGTCTGGGAGCAATAGCTGCCGTCGAGTGCAGCTTCAACCTGCCCAGTGACGCTACAGAGCAAATGTGCAGAGAACTGGTTGCGCTGGATGGTCCAGATGATGGAACGTCAGTAAACACGTCCGTATGGGTAGCGCACAGGCCGGGTGTCGGCGCCACGGTGTCTACATTGTCTCCACCGTCGTAGGCAGGTGCCGCCAGAAAAGCATGGAGAGCAACCTGAAATGCGACCAGACGATGAGCGTTAGCCGTTTGCATTTTTACTGCGCTGCAGAGCCCTCGCCTCGTGCGCAGCTGAACATGGTGCAATGCATAGAAATGAGTGTATGATCCCTCAACCACACGAAACTGAAAATACTCTGTGCCGTGGCGCTTTTTGGCCAAAGCTGCCCTTGCCGAAATACACCATCATCATCGTCAGTATATTTTTCTTCGGGCTGCATGAACGGCTGTACTGTAGCTTTAAAATTCTCGTAGTGGGTTTACGCGCGATTAAGGAGAACTAGCGCACTTTCTAGTCACATGTAAATTGAAAAATTGCGATATAAAGCTTGGCCTCTTCGAACATTTAGAATTACCCAGTGCTCTAAAAATGCCTAAATAAATATGGGACAAATGCGATGCGTAGAATAGGAGGATTTTGACTTCTATAACTCAGTGGCACGGGCAATTAAACCCATGCCAAACCCCTCTTGCCTATTGGTATGTATCTGAAGGATTGGAAAACGTATGTATGCTAGCCCTATCCGATTTCTCCACAATGCAATCTGAGTAATCTCGTTCAGGCAGTACGAGGCTTGTTTGCTAATATGGCTCGTTTATATTGTTTGCTTCCAGATGCTCAAAAAAATCATTCACCTACAAGAACAGGAAAAGACTGCCGCTCCAAAAAGTCCTGAAACTGGTCGTCTTCCTTCTGTACCCTCTAAAGGCAATATACATGTTTGTACTGCATTCGGCATTGCACTCTCAATTGATTGGAATGACTCAGACAGTGTTTGAAGTCAGTTGAATTTTGAGAGATATCAAATGAAATATTTATTTCTTCATTCTACAGAAAGAAACGCAGGGCGCTGGGATTCAATAAAAGCATGTCAGGAGACAACTTGATATGGTACCCGTTCCTTTGCATGCAGTGCAACAAAACAATCATAAGTTCAAATACCCAAATAATTAAAAAATGATCACAAAAAATATTTATGAGGTGCACAGTAACAAAAAAGAATAAACTATACCATAAGTTTATCAGGACAAGAGAGATTGGGGACATACATGTTTTAAAAGCTTACCGTCACCGCCCAAAATAAGGAACTGTAGACAGCTAAGAATAATGTTTCACAAATGACTGCGAATCAACCATAGGGTGTAGTGATCTTGTCTGAAAAAAGCTAAACAGCTTCATAAATAATGATAATCTTCCTACAAGAATTTGTTCAGGTGAATTTAATTGGGTGTAATTGTCTGACGAAGATTTAGCTGAAGTGTTGCAGTTAAATATCTATACTGTTACGTGGTGCTGATGACAGTTGGAGAAGCTCCTGGCCACACTTATGCTCGCCTTGAGGCTATGAAGCGATATCGTTAACGGGCAAATCCCATATATGCGGCATTGATCATTCTCTAGTTTACATTGATGAATAGCTGGGGGTCCTCATACCACCGCAGGTGCAGTGGAGCAGTGGTTATGCGTTGGGCATTGGCCCTGCACTGACACGTGCTGCCACCGGTGGGGCTTATGTGACCCAGGTTGCTTTTATGGAGCCATCTCTTGCGGCCAATGATTAATGTAACGGCCAGCTGTCATCAAGCAGGTGGTGATGACGCCAAAAAATTACGGGGCTTGTTGTGCCTCGGCCCTGGGATGACACGTGCTGCCATCGGTGGGACTTATGAGACGCAGGTTGCTCTTCCCTAGCCATCCATCGGGGCCAATCATTAATTTAACTGCCAACTGCCGCCGCCCTCAGTTTGGTCAGCCTCCGTTGAGCAGGTTGTGATGAAGCCACAAGGTTACGTGGCCTAGTTGCATAGGGTGCTGGAGCGCCCGGTTACTCGGGCCACTCGAACTGCGAACCTTACAACGGTCACCAAAGCTGACGCCGACGCCGGACAATATTTTCCGACAAGAGGGTACTACCGCTCTCGCGTTAAAGAACTTTTTGTTCGGCTCACTTCTGCCTACAAAGAACTGAACTCGTCGAAGGCGATACCAACAAAAGAGTGTGGCGTAAGCCACGTGTGTGGCGTAAGCAAGGCTCGTTTTAGAAGCTTATTATATCAAAAAGCTGTCGGAATATTGTGTCAGTGACACATCGGTACACATATACTCAGCGGAATGTGCTTTTTTTAGATTCGTTTTTTGATTAAATCGTTTGCTTGACGGTTGTGCATTATCTGTACCTCCCTACGCGCATGCTCTTCATTCCCTTCCTATATATCCCCTGTACTTCAGCATGAATAAACAGTTCGTAGTTAGCGCTCGTGAACGTCTCTGTGTCTCTTTCTTCGTCCCTTGTCTGTTTTTTTGCGCTGAATTCTATTTAACATGCTTCACCAACTAGCCAGGCAGCTTGCTCTCCTGAACTAGTTGATAGATATGTTTCTTGGTGTGCGGGTCCCAAATTTCATAAGAGTATTCAAGTTTTGATCTGACAAAAGTCTTGTAAGCCAAAAGCTTAATACTTCTAGGAGTAAGTTTTAATTTACGTCTCAATAAACAAAGCTGAGAAAAAGCGGCTGAACAGATCTCAGAAATATCAGTGTCCCAGGTTAATCAGTTGTTAAGAGTAATTCCTAGATATTTGTAATCTGAGACCTCTCGGATTTGACTGTGGTGAAGGCAATATTGGTAATTACTAACATTTTTTTTTTCTCGTAACTCGGAGAAGCGCATTCTTATTAATGTTTAAATCCATGTTCCATTCTTCACACCAGTGACATGTTTTGAGCAAAGAATCTTGAAACAATTGATGATCTGCAATTGAGGTTATTTCTTTACATACAGCGCAGTCATCCGCGAACAACCTTACTGTCACAGACGAAGGAATGGTATCTTTTAAACCATTTATATATATTAAAAACAGCAAAGGTCCTAACACACTGCCCTGAGGAACACCGAAAGTAACAGGAAGCGATTCAGAAAGAGTACCATTCACATCAACACACTGAGTTCTACCGCTTAAGTATGCTCTGACCCATTCAATAAGATACAACGGAATACCAAGTAACTGCAGTTTATATAGAAGCTTTGCATGTGGTACCTTATCAAAAGGTTTTGCCATATCCAAAAAAAGAACATCGATCTGTCCCGAGTTGTCCAGCACTCTAAGAAAATCATCAATAGTCGTAACTAGTTGAGTGATGGTCGACATTCCCTTCCTGAATCCGTGCTGAAAAGGTGACAGAATGTTTCTCTCATTTAAAAAAGTCAGTTATAAAGTGGGCCACGATGTGCTCTAGAAGCTTACAGGATGTAGAGATAATTGATACCGGTCGGTAATTAGTCACGAGTAACTTGTCACCTTTTTTATGAATCGGCATAACACGAGCCTTCTTTCAATCTTCTGGCAACTCACTGGTTTGTAGAGATAAAGCGAATAGTTTAGCCAAATGCTCCGAGATCTGGAACGCGTAACGCTTTAAAAAGGCATTTGGAATTTCGTCTAGACTATCGCACTTCCTAATATTTGTTTTTCGCAGCAAAGAGAGAACCCCTTCTGTGGAAATAACGGGAACTTCGTTAGTATCGATGGATTGTTTGGGTGCATCGACAACCATATCTGAAGGGCTTCCGGAAACACTTTGAAAGTACCTGTTAAAGAGTTCACCTATTTCCTTCACATCAGTGACGAAGTTCCAATCCTCAGTTCTAATTTCTTTGAAGGTTTCTTTTTGTTGACCAAAGTATCGCCAAAATTTGCGCGGATTTGTTTTTATGAATGAAGGAAGGGTGATCTTGAAGTAATGGGATTTCGATGTAGACAGCGCCTGTGCTATTTCATGTTTTAATTTCTGTAAATACTGAGAAGATGAGGAGTGATGTCGCCTAAGACGTTTAAGTCTCCGCTTCGTATGAATAATATCACGACTCACCCAGGGATTTCGACGCTTGTTCCTAATTTTTCGCCGAGGTACAAAACTTGTGGCAGAAAATAAAATGCCCTTCTTCAGGCGTTCCCATAAGCTATGGGTGTCACCTTCGGTTTGGTTTGGTTTGGTTTATGGGGTTTAACGTCCCAAAGCGACTTAGGCTATGAGAGACGCCGTAGTGAAGGGCTCCGGAAATTTCGACCACCTGGGGTTCTTTAACGTGCACTGACATCGCACAGTACACGGGCCTCTAGAATTTCTCCTCCAAAGAAATTCCAGCCGCCGCGGCCGGGGTCGAACCCGCGTCTTTCGGGTCAGCAGCCGAGCATCATAACCGCTGAGCCACCGCGGCGGCATGGCTGTCACCTTCGTTGGTACACACATCAACACATCATCCAAATAATCAATAATAGAAGTGTCGTCAGAGCGATCAAAATCATGGATATAGGCAACAGGCAAATTACGGGTACTTTTAACGTGATCAGTAGGACAAGAAAGAAACAACATATGGTGATCGGAAATGCCAGGTTCAACTCTCATTTCACCTTTAGAGAACAAACTGCTGACAAAAAACAAATCCAACAGAGCATTTTTACGTGTAGAGTCACGCACAATTTGGTTAAGGTTTAAGGCTAACATAACGTCCATAATTACATCACTAGAAGCACAGGTACCGTTACCCAAACTCTCCCAGTCCAAGCCTGGTAGATTGAAATCGCCGTCATAATCAATAATCAATCCCCCGTCAAAAAACAATAAGGAGAGTAGTTAACATAGGTGATGAAGAAGAGCAGATTTAAAAGCTTCTGGTTCAGAGATGGAGACGATGCTGGCGGGCAGGTGGCTCCAGTCTGAGCTGGTCTTGGGCAGGAAAGAATAAAAATACTGGTTAGTTCTGCAACATGGAACACTCACTTTGAGTCGGTGATCAATACCAGATGATACATAACTTGGAACACCGAAAAGAATTTGTCTTAGCGATTGATTTGTGTAATTGATTTGGTCAAGGACAGTGACCCGCCAAAAGGACTTCACAATTACTGCGACACCCCCGCCCCTTGAACCACGATCGTTTCTAACGATTTGATAGCCAGGGGCAATAATCTCTTCATTACTTATTTTATCATGCAACCATGTTTCTGAAAGAACAAGAATGTGTGGGCCATAAGAAAGTAGTAGTAGTTCAAGGGCGTCAGTTTTGTTATTAATACTTCTGGCGTTGATGGACAACACGCGCAGATCATGTGCTTGGGCCTGCAACTGCTATCTATCAGAAACCTCGCCTCCTCTGATAGGCGCAGGAACACGTGTATTCGATGCATCGCCCCAAACGTAGTAGGTGTTATCAATTCGCAGTTTGTCATGCAAAAGGGAAACCTTCCTGCCGCTATCACCTTCATTTTTAGCACTCAGCCAGAGTAATTTACACCTTTTAACTGTCTCCGCAGAATAGGTTTGGTTTGGTTTATGGGGTTTAACGTCCCAAAGCGACTAAGGCTATGAGAGACGCCGTAGTGGAGGGCTCCGGAAATTTCGGCCACCTGGGGTTCTTTAACGTGCACTGACATCGCACAGTACACGGGCCACGAATTTCTCCTGCAAAGAAATTCAACCGCCACTGCCGGGATCGAACCCGCGTCTTTCGGGACAGCAGCCGAGCACCATAGCCACTGAGCCACCGCGGCGGCGGTGTCTCCGCAGAATAGTCGTTATGGATAGATACTTCGGACCCTTTTAGCTTTCCAACATTGCTCCAAACCTGTTTGTTTTCAATGTAATCCTGGAAGTACAAGATAACTGGTGAATTCGAACCTCGGCGACCTAACCTGTGAATGCGGGCAACAGAAGAACACGTAAGTCCAAGTTTATCGTAAAAAACTTCCTCGATCACCTTTCGGCGCAGTATTTCTTCATTCTCGGTGTCTTATTTTTAATGCCAAACACAATCAAATTGCTTCTGCGACTTTTATCCTCTTGATCAACTAACTTTGCACTCTGCGACTTCAATGATTCCCGGACTTCTGTTAAGCTTACATGTAGGCCATCTATTTCCTTCGTCTTTGGAGCTATTAATTTCACGCTTTCTTCAAGTTCGTTCACGCGCAGGCCAAAGTTCGCAAGAATTTTGATACGGGAAGATCCTGAAGTGTAACACTGCGCATGTCAGGCAGAAAGTCCGCATCCGGTAAAGGGCAGCTTTCACCGACGGAGCCATCTTTGCTGAAATCCGGCCCTTAGCGGCGACACGTGCTTCAAATCGTCGACGCACCGGCTGTGGCGAACAGGGAAACCTGGACAGTAAGCAGGAATCTTTGAGTTAGCGACATGATTCCCGCCGCTTCGCCGAGCCCACAAATACCTCTGTTTTGATGACGCTTTTTGATGGTGCTTTTTTTACCGCTTTTTGACCAAGCTTTTTGAAAAGTCTCATGCGGCGAAACCATAGAATGAAATGTCAACACAGAAATGCTGCTGGGTGGATGGATACTACTGACGCAGATGTCTACTACCGTCGGAGATTCTGCATTTGGTCGGGGTGCTGTTGTACATTTAGGCTCATTATCTTTCACGAGCCGAAGCAGCGTTCCTAGAATTTTTCACCCAGTACAGGGCGGCTATTGGCTGTCAAATTCTAGAGCCCTTCAGATAGTTTGCCCCTCCCCGGAGTAGGCGTAGATTGCAGGATCGGGCAACGGTGCTCTATTTGCCATTTATTCGTAGCTTGGCAGCTTTTGTAGTCTGTGCACTCCAGGTAGGCGGCGCCGTCAATCTCTTCATCGTTAGTGTTGCGTCGAGCGTAAGGACTGCCTACCTGCACCCAATGAGCGAAATGGTGCCATCTAGAAGGGCTTCGAACGACGCTTCTAAATACCATCAGAAGCTCTGTTTTAAATGCGTAATATCTCGCCAAAGAAGTTTTTTGGTTTCTGTGCATGGTGCGGGTAGATCCTTGCAGTGAGAGAAAATCATGGTTTAGCAGAAAAAGGTACAGCGGACTAAAGAAGCGGAAAGTCACAGGCGCTGACTAACGACTGCTGAATTTTATTGCTGTGATGGCGAAATAAATAGGAGAACCTAAGCAGAATCAACACGTGGCATTGCATCGATGATTCAGTACGTCAACAAAACAGAACGAAAGAAGGAAGGAGGTAAAACCAGCACTACACATTTAGCCACTGATATAATCAATTTCTTCTTGTGTGAGCGCAGGAGAAGGCATGCTCACGCACTTTTCTTGCTTTTGATGAATCAGGAACGCTTCAACAATTTCCCGCGTGGGCTGGTCCCTGTGCTTGTACAAAATGGTTGTCATACTGAAGCCAATGTAAAGCAAGATTGGTTTTGGGAGGCGGAGCCAAGGAGCGTTCATGTTCTCTTAAATGGTCTTTCACGTATCTCCCTGTTTGTCCGATGCAGCAATGTCCACAGGATAGGTCAGTTTTGTACACTACAATTTGTCGGCATGGCACATAAAGGAATTCAAGGTTCTTCTCACATTCGGCAGGTGGCGGTCTTTCACAGCTGACTCTTGCATAGAGGCTGCAATTTGTTAGGAGCGGAAAAGGGACTCGCACACTGGCTCTCCCAGCTATTCATTTCAAGTTGTGCGATACCTTATGTACATAAGGTATTGCCACAAAGATACGGTTCTCCACTTCTTTACAGGGGGCACTTTTTGTTCTAGGTTGGAAGTCGGCAAGCATCTTTTCCGTCACTGCGCGCATGATGTGTTCCAGAAAACCGGACTTTCTCAGCCTCATTATCTCGCCTTTGAAACTGGCTTGCATTTCATGGCAGCATGATCTAGATATGGCATTTTTTAAGGCTGCTGTCATGATGCCTCATTTAACTAGCTTGGTGTGCAAGGAAGAGTAGGGTAAAAACTCCTTTTGCGCTCGGGGTGCGAAACGCCAGTACTGCGCTTCTTTGCTCGTATCTGTAGATCCAGAAAACTAATCCCGTATTGATCAGAACTTCCAGCTGTAGTTTGAACAGATGCAGACCGGAATCGAACTGGGAGGAAATATCGCTGGCTTGATTTGCATCGCTGTGGTCAGTAATATTAAAAATAACCAGAAAATCTTCGACATAAGGAAAAACACGTACCACTGAAGAACCGGCTGAGGACTCCTGCAGTATTTGGTCCAAGCACGCTAATTGACAGTCGCTGAGGAAAGAAGCCAGCGCTCAGCCTATACAAATGCACTTATTCTGGATGAAATGTATGTCGTTGAAGCAATCGTCTGTAGAGCACAGGTGTAGGTCCAGGATTTTGAGAAGGCTGTTCAGGTCAGTGCCACAGTGATTTCGGAATTTTGTGATACCGTACTAGTCAATCATTTGATCATTCGAACCACAGCGCTGTGAAAAGCGTCCTGAGGAAGGGAATAAGTACAGGTTCTGAATGTGAACGGACAAGGCGCTGACATTTTTTAGTCGGTGTTCCATAAAAAAAAAAATCTCTGCCTCTCCCGTAACCGAGAGTAGAGTAAGCATGAAATATTTACGGGCCTAATGTCATCTCGGTGGACACCCGAACCGCACCGTACAGGAAGGGAGGAACGCCACCACCCGTTAAGCGATGCCTTGCCATTTGAACGCAAGGTTTTAAGCATGAAATGCTTTTAGCCCCCGTTGTCGGCAGTGTGATGACGTCACGCCGAGACCGAGAGCCATCATCCGGGCACTGAAATCCACTCATCCGGGCATTGAAATCCACTCATCCGGGCATTGAAATCCACTCATCCGGGCACTGAAATCCAGTCATCCGGGCACTGAAATCCAGTCATCCGGGCTCTGAAACGAGAACATCCGGGCACCGTACGAGACTTAACGAGATTTAACGAGACTCTGTAAGCCCTCCTACGCGACCGGCATGCAAGCGCCGGTTGGTCTCCAAAGGAGTCACAAAAAATAACTGCTGCCAGTGCCTTCTCAATGTTTATCAAGATATCAGTCGCTGTGCGTTTGATAATCCACGGAATTATAATTTCCGATTTCTAATAACGCGTGCAAAAAGCACATAAATGCCACGATACACTTCGTTGTCATACGTGATCTCTTAGGGGCTTCGCGCATCGAAGCAAAGCCGCGCAGGCGCACAGGGGCCCGGGGGAGAAGCGCTGCGTTCAAAGGGCAAGGCATCGCGCCGAACGGGTGGTAGCGTTCCTCCCTTCCATTACGGTGCGGTTCGGGTGTCCACCGAGATGGCAGAGAATTACTGCGCCATTTCCTTTCCTCAAAAAACCTTGCGTTCAAATGGCAAGGCATCGCGCTGAACGGGTGGTGGCGTTCCTCCCTTCCTGTACGGTGCGGTTCGGGTGTCCACCGAGATGACATTAGGCCCGTAAACATTTCATGCTTACTCTACTCTCGGTTACGGGAGAGGCAGAGATTTTTTTGAGGAAAGGAAATGGCGCAGTAATTCTCTGCCATCTCGGTGGACACCCGAACCGCACCGTAATGGAAGGGAGGAACGCTACCACCCGTTCGGCGCGATGCCTTGCCCTTTGAATGCAGCGCTTCTCCCCCGGGCCCCTGTGCGCCTGCGCGGCTTTGCTTCGATGCGCGAAGCCCCTAAGAGATCACGTATGACAACGAAGTGTATCGTGGCATTTATGTGCTTTTTGCACGCGTTATTAGAAATCGGAAATTATAATTCCGTGCATTATCAAACGCACAGCGACTGATATCTTGATAAACATTGAGAAGGCACTGGCAGCAGTTATTTTTTGTGACTCCTTTGGAGACCAACCGGCGCTTGCATGCCGGTCGCGTAGGAGGGCTTACAGAGTCTCGTTAAATCTCGTTAAGTCTCGTACGGTGCCCGGATGTTCTCGTTTCAGAGCCCGGATGACTGGATTTCAGTGCCCGGATGACTGGATTTCAGTGCCCGGATGACTGGAATTCAGTGCCCGGATGACTGGAATTCAGTGCCCGGATGAGTAGATTTCAATGCCCGGATGAGTGGATTTCAATGCCCGGATGAGTGGATTTCAATGCCCGGATGAGTGGATTTCAGTGCCCGGATGATGGCTCTCGGTCTCGGCGTGACGTCACCACACTGCCGACAACGGGGGCTAAAAGCATTTCATGCTTAAAATCGGACACAACTGCTGGGCTGTGCACTAGGAAAGAGTCCTTGGTTGTCAGCTCAAAGAGGCACTTTTGGAGAAAGCAGCCAACTGCAAGGTACTTGTGCCTTTTTCGCTAACGATAACCCGCAACGGACATTCATCCTTATAGGTTTTTGCCGAGAAGGAGCATTGCAGGGTTAACGCCAATCTTTTTTTCACAGCAGTAGCTAGTTTGTCCAGGCCGAGCCTCTCACACTTGTTCAGAGATTCCGTTTTCACGTTATTCGGTCAAAACATTCTTAATGAGAGGAAGTAGTCATTGATGGCATCTTAGGGTTTTTTGTGGTAAACTGCCGACGGTAGGATAGCAAAGCCTTCTTCTTTGTCAGCTGAAAGTAGCTTGTGGTCCGCTTTTTTAAGAGAACCTGTTAGCGTCTGTAAATCCAAGCGGTTTACTTACCGCAGTGGTGGAACAAGATTCAACTGAGTCTTGAATGTGCCTTGCGATGTCTGTCGTATCCTTTGCTCTTGATACTGTCGTCCTTGCTACGGCAAGCAACTCAGGCTTGCTGGGTGTAAGCGCTGAGCGGAACTTTGGTCCGAGTTGAAGGACTTTCAGATCGTCCGCGTGACCGTCTGGGTTTTCTATGAGGTCGACTGTCTTTTGCGAGGGTGCCTTCGGTTTTTGAAATTGAAATTGAACTTTATTCCGTCGAGGCGGAAAGGGACTCGAACAAAAGTGAAAACATATCACTTGACGTGGTTCGAACCCCCATTTACAAGGCATACAGCAGTTGCACATTTACATGTATAGCAGCTGAGTCACGAGAACATACACACATAGAAAGTGAGTCAAGACCTTCTTGTCTGAAAAGAAAAAAAATCGCATTTTACACAACAATAAGATAACCCCATCACATCAAGACCAGCATAATACACCTGAGAAAAGAAAAACATCATTATACAATTATAGCGAGCATAACCATCACTCTTGTTGTGTAAAAAAAATCTGCAGAGTTTGGGTGCTAACACTTTGGATATTAATATCGTGTTTATGGACATAATTTAACAAGGTTGGAAGTGAATATTCGAGCATTTGACGGCTGATGGTTGTGCGTATGAATGGAATTTTCCAAATTTCAGGTGACCGCACTGTAGAGCTACCTTCTCTTAAACTTAGATTTCATATGGTTTGAATGAGGACCTCATTGTTTTGGACATCCTGTTTATATATTTTCGCTAAAATATACGAGTAGAGCCGATGCACAGAAAGTAATTTGAATTGCGTAAACAGGCTTCCAGTGTGTGCATAAGGATCTACCCCTGCGATAAGGCGAACTGCTTTTTTTGTAGCATGTGAATCTGTTGTAAATTTGTATATGTTCTGCTTCCCCATACCAGAAAACAATAGTTTACATGTGACTGAAACAATGCATTGAACAAAAGTTACTTAATTGGGGTCGATAGAATATATATGAATTTCGCTAGTAAGCCGACGCTTTTGGCAATTCCGGAAACAATATTGTTAACGTGAGTGTCCCATAACATGTGTTTATTAAAATGTACACCAAGTATTTTTATTGTATCCACGACTTCTATTGTTGTGTCACCGAAGGTTAAATTAATACGTTGCGCTCATGACTGCCTTGGAATGAAGATAACGACTTTTGTTTTCCTGCTGTTAATCTGCAGCGAATTTTACGACACTCCAAGAATGTAAATAATTCAGAGAGTTCCTAATATTATTTTCCAGGGAGTCATTACTATTGCCTCGAAGCAACAAAGTAGCGTCATCAGCATAGATTATAAATTTTGCAGCTTTAGGGATGCTTGTGATATGATTGATGTAGAAATTAAATAACAAAGGCCCCAGGATGATCCCTTGAGGTACGCCTGCATTAATTGTTTTGTAGGCCGACATGTAGTTTTCGATTGTTACACATTGCTTCCGTTTTTGCATGTATGACGTTATTAATTGTAGTGCAGTTCCTCGTATGCCATACAATTCTAATTTTTTTAGTAGTGTTGTGTGGTGTAGGCAGTCGAATGCCTTCGAAAAATCAATATACAGGCCAGCAGCTATTTCTCTTTCTTCAAATGCTTTTAGGATTATTTCTTTTTGCGCTAAAAGAGCAGTTTCGGTAGAACGGCCTTTAAAAAAGCCAAACTGAGAGGTACTGACAAGATTAAACTTATTGGCGGAATTTGTTATTCGGAGATGTATTATCTTTTCTAAGCCTTTTGAAAAAACCGGCAAAATAGAAATCGGTCGGTAGTTAGATAAAGAATTTTTGTCACCGGATTTAAACACAGCAATAACTTTAGATAACTGCATTCTGTCAGGGAAGATGCCTGTTGAGAGGGCAAGATTATATACGTGATTGAGCTGTGGTAAAATTAGGTCAAGAGCATATTTAACAGGGGTTATTTGAATGTTATCTATGTCAGTGGCATGGCTGTTACTAAGTGAAACAAACACTGTATAGATTTCACTTTCAGAAGTTGCATATAAAAAAAGTGTGTTAGGGTTTCTGACCACAGCATTCGTCGCGAAAGGGCAAGAACTAGAGAGCGAGCAAGAATTCGAAACCACGTTTATGAAAAAATGGTTAAAGGCTTCAGCTAATTCTTTATCACGTAGTACATCATTTTTTATTGTTATTTCGGTGGGGTCTTTGTTTTGGGGGAAACGGTTTAACAGTTCATTTAGATTTTTACATATTATTTGGGTATTTCTGTTGCTACCAGGTTCCAAAATATTGTGCAGGTAATTATGTTTTGCATTTCTTAGCAGTGCGTTTGTTTTGTTCCTGTGTTGCTTAAATTTCTTCCAGTCATTTGGTTCACGGGTGGTCAGGAACTTTTTATATAGTTTTCCTTTCTTTTTTATCATTGCTAGGCACTCATTTGTAATCCAAGGCTTGCAATACTTCGGAGCTTTCTTAATGAGAACCACCGCGAAAGACTGATAGTAGGTGAAAGTAAAGAGCTTCAGAAATTCGTTGTAGGCTTGACTTGCCGAGTTTAGTCTGTAAACAGGATTCCAGTTTAGCTCCATTAATTTCCCCCGAAAATTGTCTAACGTTCTTTTGTTGATGTTCTGCTTTGCAAACCGAACATCATGTTTGGTATCGGAGTTCATTACGGGCAGCCTAGTGAACATAAAAATGGGTAGGTGATCGCTTATGGTTTCAGCGCAAACGCCTGCTTAAGTCTCATTGGTTGGAAAATTTGTTATAGAGAGGTCGATCAATGTGCTCGTGCTTTTTCTTATGCGGGTTGCCGTGTATATTAAATTATAGAACCCATTTGAAGAGAGTATAGTTTGGAAGTGACGTTGTACTGTTGATTGGCTTAACAAATCAATATTAAAGTCCCCTCCCAAAACCAGTGTCAGACCATTTTCATTTGTATAACAAAAGAGCCTTTCTAAGCAAGAAAAGAAGCTATTTATATTACCATCAGTGTCATGTCTGGCATCCAAGAACTGGGCAGCGTAGACGTAGCATCGAAGAAACGTTTATTCCTGCTACTTGGCAGGAAGCCAACAGGTTACATCCTGAGCCCGGTGGGCCCGTGCGAGCGGTCTTTTAAAGCCAGCACGGGCTACCCGATAAGAGATAGCCGGGCAGTGAGCATGCACAGACAGTACGCGATAACACGCGTGCTTGGTTTCGCGCGCACACAACATCTCCTTCCTCCTAATGAGCGCAAAGTCCTTTTGCTACATTATACAATGCAACTAATGCTATGGCTGGTATCTATCAGGAGGTCGCTGGTCCCTCTGTGGATAGCGTCGCTCCCCTGGAGGGTCGTTCGTTGCCGCAGGGGCCGCAGCTGGAAGTGGCTCGTTGGCGCTCTCAGGATCCCCGAAATCTGGAATAAAATCTTCCATGATGCTCTGCTTTGAGCTGTCGATGCTGAGCAGTAGCTGGTCTTGATGACGACGCCAAATGAGCACCCCACGATTCGTCTTAACTCGAACCTTGAATGAAACGGGGCCAGACTGCTGAATTATAATGCCAGGGACCCATTTCTCAGGACCTCTGTAATTCCTCACGAGGACCTCATCGTTGATGTTCAAAAGTCGCTCACGTGCCTTGCGTCGCACCATATCGGAGAGCTGTTGCTGAGCCACTCTTCCCCCGACAGAAGGCTTGACTGCGTCGAGTCTCGTGCGCAGTCGTCCACCTATGAAAAGGTTTGCTGGAGTTTCTCTTGTAGTCGCATGCGGCGTGTTGCGGTACGTCATCAGGAACGTCTGTAAGGTTGCCTGCAAAGAGTCTTGGGGTCGTCCTTTCCGCAACGCAGATTTCATTGTCTGTACAAATCTCTCCGCAAGGCCATTCGTGCTTGGATGGTACGCTGCACTCACGATATGAAGACCACCGAAGCCTTTGACGAAGCTCTTGAATTCTTCGGAAACGAACTGTGGTCCGTTGTCGGTGACGATGGTCTCGGGTACGCCAAAACGCGAGAACAGGTCTTGCAGACACTGAATTGTGTAGTACGCCGTAGTCTTCTGCATGACAAACTTCCGGCCATTTTGAGTGTGCGTCCACAGCAACAAGGAACATTTTGTCTTTCATGGGTCCAGCAAAGTCCAAGTGAACTCTTTGCCACGGCGAAGTCGGCCATGACCATGGATGAAGCGGAGCCGGTGCTGGTTCGTTCCGTTGCTGTTGACACTCTTCACAGTTCTTCACGTGTTGCTCTAGGTCCGCGTCGATACCAGGCCACCAGACGTAGCTCCTTGCGAGTTATTTGCATCTTACGATACCGGGATGACCCTGATGAAGTTCCTCAAGCAAGAAGGCTCGGTGTTTTGGAGGCACGACTACTCTTATGCCGTACATTAAACACCCTTGATGAACTGTGAGCTCCAAACGCTTGTCGAAGAAAAGTTTCAACTCCTTCTCAGCGACATGCGACGGCCAGCCAGCACTTGTGAAGTTCAGTACCTTGCTTAGTAAAGGATCACGCCTCGTTTCACGAGCGATGTCTTGGCCTGTGACAGGCAGCGTTTCCAAACGAAGCGAATAAAAAGTTTCGCTTTCTTCTGCCGATTGCTTTTCGCTGCTGTCGAGCGGCAAGCGCGATAAACAGTCTGCTTCCGCATTATCGGTAGATTTCTTGAATTCAAGAGCATAGTTTCGCTTTTCCATTCGGCAGCAGTGCGCGTCTTGCCACGTTCACTAATCTTCCTGCACTTTGCAGCCAAAGTATCCGGCATTTCATCGACGCAAGTACCCTAAAGCAGCTGTTCGTCGCCGGAAGCCAAGGCACGCATCTGATTCAGCACCTTACGGGATTGCGGACCTATCGGAGCTCTGCGCCTGCGCTGACGGTTGACCCGCCACCTGGGATCATCGACAAATAGCTGGAGCACAACTGACGGGGTTTCCATTCGGCAGCAGTGCGCGTCTTGCCACGTTCACTAATCTTCCTGCACTTTGCAGCCAAAGTATCCGGCATTTCATCGACGCAAGTACCCTAAAGCAGCTGTTCGTCGCCGGAAGCCAAGCCACGCATCTGATTCAGCACCTTACGGGATTGCGGACCTATCGGAGCTCTGCGCCTGCGCTGACGGTTGACCCGCCACCTGGGATCATCGACAAATAGCTGGAGCACAACTGACGGGGTTTCCATTCGGCAGCAGTGCGCGTCTTGCCACGTTCACTAATCTTCCTGCACTTTGCA